>NW_028318511.1:5120833-5477500 GCF_062004578.1 Staurois parvus | reverse complement strand
AGAAAAAGAACAGGAAGAAGATCACATCTAGAAAAGGAAATTTTATTCTGCTAAAGTGAATCGATCATAGGAATGGGAGGCACCTGAATCCTTCCTACGAACTGGAAGTCCAGTCCACTATTATATTTTATATGAAAAAGTCTTGCGGTTGCAACAAATGTATCTATTTGTATCCAAATAAAAACATTGTAATCCAAATAATGTATTTGTATTGCTGTCACATTGTATGGTGTGCTTCCGTCTCTGCAAGAGACAGAAGTTATGGGGTTAATGCCGGCCATAGACAGGTCGAAAATCAGCCGATTTTTTTAACGGTGGTAACGTCGGCCGATTTTATTTTTTTTTAAAAATCGGCTGATGTTTGACCCGTCTATGGCCTGCTTAAGGGCTTGTTCACACCATGGTGCTTGAGACGTCAATTTTTCAGCACGCGTTCAGCAAGGACACAATGACATCAGTTGTTCTCTATGTGCCCCGTTCACACCACAACACTAGTATCACTTGCAGATTTGTTTCTGAGCAGGAATCTGCAACTTGAATAAAACTCATGTAAACTGATGTCTCTGCAAGAAAAATCTGTGCGTTAGTTTTTCTGCACGTATGGTGTGAATGAGGCCTTAGTGGCATTTCTGTTTGCTGCATTGTTCCTCTGCTATCCTATCAGCATTAATCATTTCTGACAAGATTTCCTGACACCAAGAAAAAAAAGGTGACAGGGGAGAGACCTCCAGCAGATTGACAGCCTCAGCTCTGTTCCTTTGAGCTGCTAGAAGGGGGATGTGTCCCTTCCCTCCAATCAGCTCTCAGATGTCTCCTTACTATGCTTTGCAGTGTGTAATTTCAGCCTTCTGCCCCCTTTTTTCTGAAAGCTCAGATAAGCTTTAAAAATTCTGGACTTTGAATACATGTAGAGAAGAGAATACTGCAGATAACTAGGCACAACTTACGTGGGAGGATTTGTTTCACCTCAGTGTACCACCTGAGGCCAGTCAATTCACTGGATATTTGTAACAGGAACCATCCCAAACTACCTGTCTGTATAGCAGGTCCCCATTAAAGGTTTATACTTACCTCTCCTGTGAGCAGTGCATTGAAACTTAGCTCTATTAAGGACAGGGGCGTCCCTAGGATTGGTGTCACCCGGTGCGATAACACTTGGTGACACCCTCTCCGACGATCCCCACAGAATGGATCGGATCTGCGGATTGAGCATAATGGATCGGACTCCGATCCATTCTGCGGGGATTGTCGGCTTTCTTTACAACTTACCTTTTCGTGGAGAGGGTCCGGTGTCACCCCGTATAGGTCGCATGCTGACGATCCTCACATAATGGTTCGGATCTGCGGATTGAGCATAATTGATCGGAGTCACTCCTTGCACCTGCCTCAGGACGCCACTGTTAAGGACACAGGAGAGGTTGAGGAGAGAGTGCAGAGTGTATGATGACAAATAGTATGTTCAGGAGAGGAGAGTGAAGTGTATGATGACAGGAAGTATGTTGGAGACAGGAGTGCAAAGTGTATGATGACAGGTGGAATGGAGAGGAGAGGAGTGCTGAGTTTTTGATGAGAAGTAGTATGTTGAGGGAAGGAGTGCGAAATTAAATATGACAAATTGTATGTTGAGGAGAGAGTGTGAAGTGTATGATGGCAAGTAGTATCTTCAGGAAAGGACAGTGGAGTGTATGATGACAGGTAGTATGGTAAGGAGAGGAATGCAGAATGTATGATGGCAGATAGTATGTTGAGGAGGAGTACAGGGTGTATGATGGCAGGTAGTATGTTGAGGAGGAGTACAGGGTGTATGATGACAGATAGTATGGTGAGGAGAGGAATGCAGAATGAATGATGGCAGATAGTATGTTGAGGAGAGTGCAGGGTGTATGATGGCAGGTAGTATGTCGAGTCCAGAGTGTATGATGGCAGATATTATGTTCAGGAGAAGAGTTCGGAGTGCATGATGACAGGTTGCATTTTCAGAAGTGCAGAGTGTATGATGGCAGATAGTATGTCGAGGAGAGGAGTGCAGAGTGTATGATCATAAGTTAAGGACAGAAGTACAGAGTGTATTGAGGTAGATGGTGTGAATGGACCCTAATTCTACACTCCATCACTGCACTGACATGTATGGTGACAATATCTGATGGTACCTGCAGACCCTCAGTCCAAGGGCCTCCATTCCTCCTGCACACACACCCTATTCTGCACCTTTCTGCCACCTTAACACTTTGTCTAGCTGGCACCTGAACTCCTTTACTTACTGGTGACATCACACACCAATCCCTCTAGCTTACCTCTTCAAGTAAAAATGCTCCACCCCCTCATCTGAGCTCCTCCTACAACAGGCACTAGAGGTAAATATTGGATATTTAGGAGAGGAGTGCGCAGTGTATGATGACAGGTGGTATGTTTGGGAAAGGAGTCCAGAGTTTATGATGAAAGGAAGTATGTTCAGGAGGGGAACAGAGTGTATGATGGCAGATAGTATGTTGAGGGGAGGAGTGTGGAGAATATGATGACAGATAGTATGCTTGGGAAAGGAGTGCAAAGAAGTGTATGATGAAAGGAAGTATGTTCAGGAGGGGAACAGAGTGTATGATGGCAGATAGTATGTTGAGGGGAGGAGTGTGGAGAATATGATGACAGATAGTATGCTTGGGAAAGGAGTGCAAAGAAGTGTATGATGAAAGGAAGTATGTTCAGGAGAGGAATACAGAGTGTATGATGGTAGATAGTATGTTGAGGAGAGGAGTGTGGAGAATATGATGACAGATGACAGTATGCTTGGGAAAGGAGTGCCGAGTGTATGATGACAGGTAGTATGTTGAGGGGTGTGAAGTGTATGATGGCAGATAGTATGTTTGGGAAAGGAGAGTGGAGGGTATGGTTACAGATAATATGCGGAGGAGAGGAGTGTAGAATGTATGAAGGCAGACAGTATATCGAGGAGAGGAGTTCAGCATGTATGATCATAAGTAGTATGTTGAGGAGTACGGAGTGTATTGAGGTAGATGGTGTGAATGGTCCCTAATTCTGTGCCCCATCGCTACAGACACATGTATGGTGACAATATCTGATGCTATCTGCAGACCCTCAGCACCAGGGCCTACCACCCTACTGCACACTCACCCTTCTTCTGCACCTTATTGCCATCTTAATACTTTGTCTAGCTGGCACCTGAACTCCTCTCCTTCCATTTGGCATGGCACACCATCCCTCCAGCTTACATTTCTATTCACATCCAGCAACAAGGAAGTACTGTCAATTTCAAACTTCTCGGCGGGAACTCCGAAGCCGCCACCTGGAAGTAGAGATGCTCCTCCCCCTTCATGGAGCTCCTCCTATAGCCGGCACTAGAGGGAAATATTTATTATTCAAGAGAGGAGCGTGGAGTGTGTGATGACAGATTGTATGTTCAGGAAAGGAGTGCATAGTGTATGATGACAGGTAGTATGTTTAGGAAAGGAGGTTGGAGTGTATAATGACAGATTGTATGTTCAGGAGGGGAATGCAGAGTGTTTGATGACAGGAAGTATGTTCAGGAGAGGAATGTGGAGTGTATGTTGGCAGACAGCATTCTAAGGAGAGGAGTGTGGAGAGTATGATGACAAGCAGTATGATCAGGAAAGGAGTAGAGTATATGCTGACAGGTGGTATGTTCAAGAGAGGAGTGCAAAGTGTATGATGTCACATAGCATGTTAAGCAGAGGTGTGCAGAGTGTATGATTACAGGGAGTATGTTTGGGAAAGGAGTGATGAGTGTACAATGACAGGTTGTATATTTTGGAAAGGAGAGCAGATTGTATGGTGACAGATAGCATGTTGAGAAGTGTGGAGTGTATGATAACAAGTAGTATTTTTGGGAAAGGAGTGTGGAGTGTATGATGACAGATAGTATGCTAAGGCGAGGAATGTGGAGTGTATGATGATAAGAAGTATGTTGAGGACAGGAGGACAGAGTGTATTGAGGTAGACTGTGTGAATGGGTCTAATTCTGTGCTCCATCATTGCAGTGACATGTATGATGACAATATCTGATGATATCTGAAGACATTCACTACCAGGGCCTACCACTCTCCTGCACACTCAACCATCTTCTGCACCTTTCTGCCACCTTAACACTTTGTCTAGCTTGTATCTGAACTCCTCTTCTTCCTGCTGACATTGCGCACCATCTCTCCAACTTACCTCTTCATTCATATCCTGCAGCGAAGAAGTTCTGTAGATTCCATACTTCCCGTCGGTAACGTTGAGGCCGGAACCTGAAAATAGAGATGCTCCGCCCCTCCTTCAAGCTCCTCCTACAGCAGGCACGAGAGCGTTATATTGAATGTCCAGGAGAGGAGTGCGGACTGTATGTAGACAGATAGTATGTTGAGGAGAGGAGTGTATGATGACAGGCAGTATATTTGGGAAAGAAGCACAGAGTGTAAGATGACAGGTATTATGTTCAAGAGAGAAGTATGGAGTGTATGATGAAACATAGTATGTTGAGGAGAGGAGTGTGGAGCGTATGATGACAAGTAGTTTGTTCAGAAGAGGAGTGCGGAGTGTATTATGGCAGCTAGCATGCTGAGGAGAGGAGTGCGGAGTCTATGATGGCAGATAGCATAATAGAGGAGAGGCGGGCAGAGTGTGTAATGACAGGGAATATGTTTGGGAAAGGAGTGCGGATAGATCGTGAAAAAGGGCCCTAGCAATGACAATATCTGATGTTATCCGCAGACACAGAGCAAAAGGGCCTCCCACCATCCTGTACACTCACTCCTCTTCTGCACCTTTTTGCCACCTTAACACTTTGTCTAGCTGGCACCTGAACTCCTCTCCTTCCTGCTGACATCACACACCATCCCTCTAGCTTATCTCTTTATTCACATTTTACAGAGGACAAGTTTTGTAGATTCCATCCTTCCCGGCGGTAACTCCGACACCCATATTTAGAGATGCTTCGCCTCTTCCTCTGAGCTCCTCCTACAGGCAGTACTAGAGGGAAATATAGTATGTTTAGGAGAGGAGTGCAGAGTGTATGATGGCAGGTAGTATGTTAAAGAGAGGAGTGCGGAGTTTATGATGGTAGATAGCATAGTTGAGGAGAGGACTACGGAGGGTATGATTACAGTTAGTATGTGTGGGAAAGGAGTGCAGGATGTATGATGACAGGAAGTATGTTCAGGAGAAGCGTGCGGAGTGTATGATGACAGGAAGTATGTTCAGGGGAGGAGTGCGGAGTATATGATGGAAGATAGTAAGTTAAGGAGAGGAGTGCGAAGTGTAGCTGGCACCCGAACTCCTCTCCTTCCTGTTGACATCACACACCATCCCTGCAGCTTACCTCTCCATTCACATCCTGCACAGAAAAAGTTCTGTAGATTCCATCTTTCCAGACGGTAACTCCAAGATCGACACCTGGAAGTAGAGATGCTCCACCCCTTCCTTTGAGCTCCTCCTACAGCCGGCTCTAGAGAGAAAAGTAATATATTCAGTAGAGGAGTGCGGAGTACATGGTGACAGACAGTATGTTTGGGAAAGGAGTGCAGAATGATGATGACAGGCAATATGCTTGGCAAGGGAGTGCGGAGTGAATTATGAAAGGTAATATATTCAGAAGAGGAGTGCGGAGTGTATGATGATAGGTAGTATGCAGAGGAGAGGAGTGCACGATGATATGTAGTATGTTGAAAAGAGGAGTGTGGAGTGTATGAGGAAAGGTAGTATGTTCAGGACAGAAGTGCAGAGTGTATGATGACAGGTAGTATGTTCTGGAGAGGAATGGGAGTGTATGATGATAGGTAGTATGTTCTGTAGAGGAGAGCGGAGTGCATAATGACAGGAAGTAAGTTCTGAAGAAGAGTGCAGAGTGAATGATTGCAGATAGCATGTTGAGGAGAAGAGTGCGGAGTGTATGATGGCAGACAGTATGTTGAGGAGAAGAGTGCGGAGTGTATGATGGCAGACAGTATGTTGAGGAGATGAGTGCGGAGTGTATGATGAGAAGTAGTATATTTGGGACAGGAGAGCAGAGGGCATAATGAAAGGTAGTTTGTTCAGCAGAGGTGTGCGGAGTGTATGATGAAAGGTAGTATGTTCAGGAGAGGTGTGCGGAGTGTATGATGAAAGGTAGTATGTTCAGGAGAGGTGTGCGGAGTGTATGATGAAAGGTAGTATGTTCAGGAGAGGTGTGCGGAGTGTATAATGGCAGACAGTATGTTGAGGAGATGAGTGCGGAGTGTATGATGAGAAGTAGTATATTTGGGACAGGAGAGCAGAGGGCATAATGAAAGGTAGTATGTTCAGGAGAGGTGTGCATACTGTATGATGAAAGGTAGTATGTTCAGGAGAGGTGTGCGGAGTGTATAATGGCAGACAGTATGTTGAGGAGATGAGTGCGGAGTGTATGATGAGAAGTAGTATATTTGGGACAGGAGAGCAGAGGGCATAATGAAAGGTAGTTTGTTCAGCAGAGGTGTGCGGAGTGTATGATGACAGGTAGTATGTTCAGGAGAGGTGTGCGGAGTGTATGATGAAAGGTAGTTTGTTCAGGAGAGGTGTGTGGAGTGTATGATGAAAGGTAGTATGTTCAGGAGAGGTGTGCAGAGTGTATGATGAAAGGTAGTATGTTCAGGAGAGGTGTGCGGAGTGTATGATGACAGGTAGTATGTTCAGGAGAGGTGTGCAGAGTGTATGATGACAGGTAGTATGTTCAGGAGAGGTGTGCAGAGTGTATGACGACAGGTAGTATGTTCAGGAGAGGTGTGCGGAGTGTATGATGGCAGACAGTATGTTGAGGACAGGAGTGCGGAGTGCATAAAAATAAATGGTGAGAACAGGCCCTCATTCTGTGCTCCATCATTGCTGTATCATGAATGATGATAAAATCTGATGTCATCTGAAGACACTAAGCACCAGAGCCTACCACCCTCTGGCAAACTCACACCTGTTCTGACTAGCTGACTAGGGAAATGTTGTATGTTGAGGAGAGGAGTGAGGACTGTATGATGACACGTAGTATGTTGAGGAGAGGAGTGCTGAGCGTATGATGACAGGAAGTATGTACCTTCCTGCACACTCACCCCTCTTCTGCACCTTTCTGCCACCTTAACACTGTCAGGGTAAAGAAGCTTCGTGTCGGCGCACATCTATGCGCCAACGCCGGGCACCCGTCAGCCGTGCCAGTGTGCATGAGCACGCGGTTGCACGCACGCATGCCGGCGTGCACAGGCGAGTTATTTAAACCCCTGCTGCACTTAGAATGGTGCCTTCTGGTCTACTTTGTTCTGTGCTTGTATCCGACTCCTATTATCTATCTGATTTGACCTGACTACGACTGAACTCCGCCTGCACCAATCCGGCTCATCCCTTGACTATCAGCTTGCCTGCTCCTCTGTACCTGATCCACCCGATTGATTCTGATCCGGCTTGTCTGGCGCTTCTACCTCTCCTGCCTGTGACTATCTCTAGCTGCCAGCTGCCTCAATTGTCCATACTTCCGCTACACCTTCCTGCTGCTGCACCTGCTCACCTGCATCCGCAACCGACATGCATCCTGGTCTTCCAGTGATCACCTGCCAACGGTCACCGCAGACCCGTCAGGCACTCGTGCCCCTCCTAGCTCGATACCTTCTATCAGGGGTCCCAAGAGGGAGTGGTAAGAGGAAGCCCTCTCTCAACGTCAGGCTCCCCAACCAAGTACGTTAAAACACTCTCGCTGACACCTGAACTCCTCTCCATCCTCATTGCACACCATCCCTCAAGTTTACCTCTACAATCACATCCTGCAGCGACAAAGTTCTATAGATTACATCCTTCCTGGTGGTAACTCAGAGGCCGGCTCAAGGAAGTGGAGCTGTTCTGCCCCTTCCTCCGAGCTCCTCCTTTAGCCAGCACTAGAGGGAAATGTTGTATGTTGTGTAGAGGAGTGCGGAGTGTATGATGACAAGCAGTATGTTTGGTAAAGGAGCACAAAGTGTATTATGACAGGTAGTATGTTCAGGAGAGGAGTGGGGAGTGTATGATGACAGGTAGTATGTTCAGGAGAAGAGTGCGAAGTGTATGATGACAGATAGTATGTTCTGGAGAGGAGTGGGAGTGTATTATGATAGGTAGTATGTTCAGGAGAGGAGTGTATGATGGCAGGTAGTATGTTTATGAGTGGAGTGGGTTGTGTATAATGATAGGTAGTATGTGTGGGAAAGGAGCACAGAGTGAATGAGGACAGGTAATATGTTCAGGAGAGGAATGCAAAGTGAATAGCGACGGATAGTATGTTGAGGAGAGTAGTGAAGGGTGAATGATGACAGGTAGTATGTTTAGGAGAGGATTGTGGAGTTTATGATGGAAGTAGTCAGTTGAGGAGAGGAGTGCGGAGTGTATGAAGGTAGATGGAGCAAATGGGCCCTAATTATATTCTCCATCACTGCAGTGACATGTATTGGTGACAATATCTGATGTTATCTGCAGACACTCAGCAACAAGGCCTACAACCCCCTACTCACTCACCCCTCTTCTGCACCTTTCTGCCACCTTAAGAGTTTGTACAGCTGGCACCCGAACTCCTCTCCTTCATGTTGACATCGCACACCATCCCTGCAGCTTACCTTTCCATTCACATTCTGCACAGAAAAAGTTCTGCAGATTCCATCCTTCCCGGCGGTAACTTCGAAATCGACACCCGTAAGTAGAGATGTTCTGCCTCTTCCTCCGAGCTCCTCCTACACCCGGCACTAGAGAGAAAAGTAATATGCTCAGTAGAAAAGTGCGGAGTATTTGGTGAAAGGTAGTGTGTTCATGTGAGGAGTGCGGAGAGTATGATGACATGTAGTGTGTTCAGGAGAGGAATGCAGGGTCTATAATGACAGGAAATATGTTCAGGAGAGGAGTGCAAAGTGTATGATGATAAAAAGTATGCTTGGGAAGGGAGTACAGAGTGTATGAGGACAGGTAGTATGCAGAGGAGAAGAGTGCGGAGTGCATGATGATATGCAGTATGTTGAAAAGAATTGTGCGGAGTGTATGATGACTGTAAGTATGTTCAGCAAAGGAGTGTGGAGGAAATGATGAAAGGTAGTATGTTTGGGAAAGGAGTGCGGAATGTATGATGAAAGATAGTATGTTGAGTGGCTATGGCCACTGACAATCACATGCTAAAAATTCATCATGGCTGACCGTATCCAAGTCAATCAATGGATCAACTTTGGTGCAATCAGCCTGCCCATAGATGGATCGAATTGCGGCTGGTTCCTGCTGAACTGGCCAAGATTCAATCGATCTATGACCGATCTTTAAACTTTTTCAGGCTCCTTTTGCTTTACTACTGTGCTCCTTCATTTCCATCCAATGCTCCTGATTTCAGAGAATGTCAAAGCAGACATTTGCAGGTTGAATCAGCATTCTTCTTTTAGAGCTGGTCAGTGGTAGCCAATAGTAGACTGAGCGTACCACAAAGTTCTGCTGTGCATACTCTGTACTGTCTGCAACAAGAATGTCTGCCTGCCACTAATGGAAGCATTAAACTAAAGCATAACTAGCTGAGCAGTTGAATGTATGGTTGAAACATGGGAACTGTTTTATCTGCCAGGGTAGTTGCATAGTTTTGCGTTGGACCCCTTCTGTCTGACAGTTGACAAGATAATAGGAGCACCTCTTTAATTTACTTTTTAACTGTATTGTCACTTTTCCAGTCACATTTAAGAATACCACAGTATACGCTTGTGTTCCTATCACACAGCATACCTAGATAGATATACAGACAGTACCTTGGAAAAAGTATTCATACCCCTTGAAAGTTTCCTCATTGGCATGTTACAACAAAAAACGTAAATGTATTTTATTGGGATTTTATGTGATAGACCAACACGAAGTGGCACATAATTGTGAAGTAGAAGGAAAATGATAAATTTCAAAACTTTTTTACAAATATGTGAAAAGTGTGGTGTGCATTTGTAGTCGGCCCCCCTGAGTCAATACTTTGTAGAACCGCCTTTCGCTGCAAGTCTTTTTGGAGATGTGTCTACCAGTTTTGCACATCTAGAGTGAAAGTTTTGCCCATTCTTTCCATCCAATCTGACAGAGCTTGAGCTATTTTGTAGAGTGTCCATGAACAGCAATTTTCAAGTCTTGCCACAGATTGTCAATTGGATTTAGGTCTGGGCTTTGACTGAGCCATTCTAACACATGAATATGCTTGATCTAAAACATTCCATTGTAGCTCTGGCTGTATGTTTAGGGTCGTTGTCCTGCTGGAAGGTGAACCTTCACCCCGATCTTGTCTTTTTTTTTTTTTGCAGACCCTAACAGATTTTCTTCTAAGATTGCCCTGTATTTGGCTCCATCCATTTTCCCATCAACTCCGACCAGCTTCCCAGTCCCTGCTGAGGAAAAGCATCCCCACTACTTGATGCTACCACCACCATGTTTCATGGTGGGTGTGTTTAGGGTGATGTGCAGTATTAGTGTTCTGCCACACATTGTGTTATGCTTTTATGCCAAAAAGTTAAATTTTGGTGTCATCTGACCAGATCACCTTCTTCCACATGTTTGCTGTGTCCCCTACATGGCTTCTCGCAAGCTGCAAACGGGACTTCTTATGGCTTTCTTCTTGCCACTCTTCCATAAAGGCCATATTTGTGGAGTGCATGACTAATAGTTGTCCTGTTTTTGTTGTGTTTTTTTTGTATTTTTTCATTTTCGGATGATGGATTGAACAGTGCTCTATGAGATGTCTCAAGCTTTGGATATTTTTTTTTTTTTTATATAACCTAACCCTGCTTTAAACTTTTCACAACGCTATCCCTGACCTGTCTGTGTTCCTTGGCTGTCATGATGCTGTTTATTCACCAATGTTCTCTAACAAACCTCTGAGGGCTTCACAGAGCAGCTATATTTATACTGAGAATAAATTACACACAGGTGGACTCTATTTACTAATTAGGTGACTTCTGAAGGCAATTTGTTCCACTAGATTTTAGTTATCAGAGTAAAGGGCGCTGAATACAAATGTACACCACACTTTTCAGAGACATTTGTAAAAAAAAAAAAAAATGTAGAAAGCCATTTATCAGTTTCCTTCCACTTCACAATTATGTGCCACTTTGTATTGGTCTATCGCATACAATCCCAATAAAATACATTTATGGTTTTGTAACATGGCAAAGGTGGGAAATTTCTAGGGGTATGAATACTTTTCTGTGTGTGTATATTATACACACACTATAGTCTCCAAAGTATTGGGACGCCTGCCTTTACACGCAAATAAACTTTAATAGCATCCCTTAGTCTGTAGGGTTCAATATTGAGTTGGCCCACTCTTTGCAGCTATAACAGCTTCAACTCTTCTGGAAAGGCTGTCCACAAGGTTTAGGAGTGTGTCTATGGGAATGTTTGACCATTCTTTCAGTAGCGCATGTGTGCGGTCGGACAAGAAGGCCTGGCTCACAGTCTCTGCTCTTTCATTCATGTTACAACCAAAAATGTAAATGTATTTTATTGGGATTTTATGTGATAGACCAATACAAAGTGGCACATAATTGTGAAGTGGAAGGAAATTGATAAATGGTTTTCAAAATTTTTTTACAAATATCTGAAAAGTGTGCATTTGTATTCAGCTCACTTTACTCTGATATCCCTAACTAAAGTCTAGTGGAACCAATTGCCTTCAGAAGTCGCCTAATTCGTAAATAGAGTCCACCTCTTTGTAATTTAATCTCAGTATAATATACAGCTGTTCTGTGAAGCCCTTATAGGTTTGTTACAGAACATTAGTGAACAAACCGCATCATGAAGGCCAAGTAACACATCAGATAGGTCAGAGATGAAGTTGTGGAGACATTTAAAACAGGGTTAGGTTATAAAGAAAATTCCAAGCTTTGAACATCTCACAGAGCATCTAATAATGCTGGCACAACTGTAAACCTACCAAGACATGGTCATTCACCTAAACTGAAAGGCTGGGCAAGGAGAGCATTAATCAGAGAAGCAGCCAAGAGGCCCATGGTAACTCTGGTGGAGCTGCAGAGATGCACAGCTCAGGTGGAAGAATCTGTCCACAGGACAACTATAAGTCGTGCACTCCACAAATCTGGCCTTTATGGAAGAGTGGCAAGAATAAAGCCATTGTTGAAAGAGCCATAAGAACTCCCGTTTGCAGTTTGGGAGAAGCCATGTGGGGGACACAGCAAACATGTAGAAAAAGGTGCTCTGGTCAGATGAGACCAAAATTTAATTTTTTGGCCTAGCTAAAATAGAATAGTTTAGATCAAAGCATATTCACATGTTAGAATGGCCTAGTCAAAGTCTAGACCTAAATTCAATTGAGAATCTGTGGCAAGACTTGAAAATTGATGTTCACAGACCCTCTCCGTCCAATCTGACAGTGCTTGAGCTGTTTTGCAAAGAAGAATGGGCAAACATTTCACTCTCTAGATGTGCAAAGCTGGTAGAGACATAACGAAAAGACTTGCAGCTGTATTTGCAGTGAAAGGTGGTTCTACAAAGTATTGACTCGGGGGCTGAATACAAATGCACGCCACACTCTTCAGATATTTATTTGTAAAAAATGTTGAAAACCATTTATCATTTTCTCTCCACTTAACAATTATGTGCCACTTTGTGTTGGTCTATCACATAAAATACACTTATGTTTTTGGTTGTAACATGACAAAATGTTGAACATTTCAAGGGGTATGAATACTTTTTCAAGGCACTGTATCCTTTGAAGCTGAGTGAACTGAACAATGACTTCATCAACTAGGTAGATTGCTGTGTGTGTGTACATTCTGCATTCTTTCTTCCATCATTCAGTCAAAATGAAGCATCTTCTTGCTGCTGTTACCGCTTTGAAAGCACTTTGTAGATTCCTTATCCGGTTCTGCTTCACTGCCTCCTTTTGGTGACTTTATCGTCTCCACCTATCAATGAACCTCTTCAGCTTCAGTTTGTGAGTACACACAAGTGTGGATGTTCACTCAAGTACACACAAAAGTTTGTAAGTACTCACTTAGGACTTAGTTGTTTTTCACTGTGTGGTTCAACATGTCTTTTCAGATATGTACAGAGGACAGTCCCTCCGAAACGAGGGACCGTTACTCCCTTGTTTCTTGGGGTGGTATCCTCCAGAAGGAACCAATGCTTGTAACCTCGATGCTGGGACCCCATTACTATAGCGTCATCCTCATTGGAGTTACAGGCCTGTGTCACACTAGTGCTGGCCATGCGGCCTGCGTCTGCTTGGGCAGGCATTCTGTTCATTTGAATGGGCTTCTGTGCTGCATGTCCTGCACAAAAAAAAGGTGCATGCACCTTTTCACAAATGCATCCGCAGGGAAACCACATGGTCTTTTTGACCATGCATTCCTGCACCCATGCTGTGGGCTGAGATGTGTGGGGGTGCTATGTCCCCAAGACCATTAATATCTACTTCAGATTTTGTTTTAGTGGTTTGTTTGCAAATATTGCAGCAATCTTCTCAGAGATTTGAAGTATGCTATGGTATCCTCCACAAAAGAATCCAATTATGATCCTTTTGGACTTCCATCTCTAAGTGTGCCTGAGACCCCCTTCACAACCTTCTATTATAAAGCTTGTGTTCAGCTGATTCAGCGTTATAATTCTCTGATGCAGTGCTTTATCCCCTGCAGTTGTAGAGTTAGCCTGCTGTTCCCGACATAGAGGCCTACCCATTACATTTGGTGTGTAAAACCTTCTTTGAGGAATTGAAACAACCTGTGGAAATATGGCTTCCTCCTAACAATGTGAATTGTGTGATCTTTTTTCCATTTAAAAGAGAACTTTAGATGTTCCTGCCCACTGTAAATACTCCTGTCATTCGCCACAGACATACCACCAAACAGGTCGATGAGATATTCTTGCCTCTTGACAAACCCTTGTCAGGAGCCATGCGTTGCAGTGGTTTATTGAAAGCATCTAAGCTTGTGTCTCGCATCTGTTCAGATGCGTAAGGTGCCTGTCCTTTGTTCCTGGTGCACTGGGAATATATTAAACAGTAAATTTATTTACCCCTTTTTAGGGTTTGTCTCTCTTTTGGTTCTGCCCATGACATGGTTATCCTTGATGCTTCTCGTGCTCATAATGTGTGCCTATCTCAAGGCAGGAGATTTTGAAAATGGGGAAGGAGGAACTTTATTCTTTGTCTACTACAGTATTTCCTCTTAACTGATCACAATTCACCTCAAACTCAAGCATCAGGTCTCATGGCCTGGTTCTCTGTCTCCTCTGCTCAGCTGTTCGCATGACCGGTATACCTCCACATTTGCAAGTGGGAGGTTGTTCATCCATCCTGCTAGTTCACTTGCTGGTTTGAATGCTCAATCTTTCCCTTGTGGCTCTACTGTAAACCTTTGGATCAAGAATCTTTTATGTAGTTTCCCCTTCTGACATTTCTGCAACCCACTGTGGAATACTTTTCTTTCATGTTTGATTGCATTCTTTGCAATGCCGGACTGTGTTCAAGCCTTATCCCTACTTTGAGGGATTTTGACCTGCAAAATCGAAAAGGATCAGTTCCTACTACACCTTTGCCCTTGTATAATCAAAAATTAAACTGTGTATTATCCCATGCCTCCAGTGTGTACATAGTGATAGATAAATGTAATAAAAATATCCCCAAAACTTTTAAAATGCGATAATTATATCAACTAAACAAAACACCATAAACATACTTCTATAGCAGGGGTCTTGAATTAAAATTTACGGAAGTCTCGTCAGCAAAATTTCCTTCCAGCAGAGGTCTGAATCTCGCTAGCGATATAACACATCACAGTCCCCTGGTACATTATCATCTTTAGCGTACCTTTCACACTGTAGCCCTAAATCACAGTCCCCTCTTTAACCATTTCAATACCGTGCAATTTTACACCTTCCTGCCCAGGCCATTTTTCAGGTTTCAGCGCTCTCACACTTTGAATGACAATTGCGCGGTCATACAACATTGTACCCAAACTAAAATTTTATCATTTTCTTCACACAACTAGAGCTTTCTTTTGGTGGTAATCACCGCTGGGGTTTTTATTTTTTGCTAAATTAACAAAAAAAGACCAAAAATTTTGAAAAAAAACACGTTTTTCTTTGTTTCTGTTATAAAAGTTTACAAATAAATAATTGTTCTTCATAAATTTAGGCCGAGATGTATTCTACTACATGTCTTTGGTGAAAATAACCCAAATTAGGATGTATTTTTTAGTTTGTAGGAAAGTTATAGAGTTCACAAACTATGGTATAGATCTGAATATTGATCAATCCTGAAGTACTGACGGCCAATCTAATTTCTTGAGGTCCAAGAATGTCAGAATAGTACAGATATCCCCAAATGACCCCTTTTTGCAAAGTAGACAGTCCGACGTACTTCATAAGAGGAATGGCGAGTTTTTTGAAGTTGTATTTTTTTTGTCATAATTTTTTGGAAAATGAAAAAATTAAAAAAATTATTTTCACAATTTTTTTTTTTACATACTGTCACCAGTGCAGTACAGCGTCAAATGGCGTGCACCCGGCATGCAGAAGCACTTTTGCCGCCGCCAAACGGCCATTGGCCGGGCGGCAAATGGTTAAAGAAGTCCCACAGTGTCCTCAGTTCCCCTTTACATCGCAGCGCCCCTTTAAACATCACAGCGCCCCTTTTAATGCAAGCTTTCCCCTGCACAGTCCTATGGTACCTTAGGCAGAGCAGAGGCACTAATTCCTTCCGGGGTTCCAGCCCACCACCGATGTCATCCTCATAGCGGGCGGGGGTGGGAGGAGCTTATATACACAGTTTATTTTCATGCTTTCTCATCAGTATATACTTTGTATTACTCATCAAATCCTTTGTATGTTATATTCTTACTGGTCATTGCATATGTTTTTGACTGATTTTTTTTTGCTGTTTCCTACTCTATAATAAAATTCTTTGTAAAAGAAAAGACTCCCACTCTCTGTCTCGAGCTGCAGAGATCGGAATGCGCTTACAAAAAGAAAATAATAATAATAATATATCAACTAGTACGTATCAACATAGTAATTTGAGGAACTCTTCAACATTTAATCCAAAGAATATAGGGAACGAATTTTTAGAGGTTTTTAAAAAGATGGTTGAGACCGATATCAAAAATATGGATCTAAAAAATAAAAAATATACCCCTAATGAAATTAGACAAGGAATCAAAGATTTAGAAAAAAGGAAAGATATTGTTATTAGAGGAGCAGATAAGGGAGGTAGTATTGTGATTCTGAATAAAAAGGACTATGAAATAGAGATGAATAGACTTTTAAATATTAAGGATACTTATAAAATTTTGACATCAAATCCTACGAAAGAATTAAAAAATCGATTAAAGCAGTTGATCAAGAAAGGAAAGGAATCTGATGTTTTGAATGAAAGGGAGGCAAAATATCTTTATATTAAGAACCCTAAAATTCCAGTAATATACTATTTGCCAAAATTACATAAGGACAAACAGAAGCCACCAGGAAGACCCATTGTGAGTGGGATTAATTCAATTTTTTCCCGTATTGGGGAATATATAGATTCATTTTTGCAGACAATAGTGAAGAACAATAGAGCTTTTTTAAGAGACAGTAGTGAGCTTATTAATATTCTTAAAAATGTGAGTGGGATTGAGGATTGTATCTTGGTGACCATTGATGTAGAAGCCTTGTATACTAGTATTCAGCAGAAAGATGGAATTGAAGCAGTGAGATGGGCTTTAAAACATAAATCTAGGATCAAAACTGTTCAGAGACGATTTATTGTCAAATTGTTGGAGTTTGCTATGTCAAATAACTTTTTTTGGTATAACAACACCTTTTTCCAGCAATGTAAAGGTGTCGCGATGGGAGCCAAATATGCTCCCAGCGTAGCAAACATTGTTATGGACAAATGGGAAGAAGAATATATCTTCGATAGATGGCCAGAAATAGTTTTATATAGGCGTTATATTGATGATATTGTGATGATCTGGAGAGGTTCAGAGGAAGACCTAAGTAGGTTTACCAACAGTATCAATATCAATCAATATGGGCTAAAATTTACAACAATTAGTGATCTTGAAAAAGTGAATTTTTTAGATCTCACATTGTATAAGTATGGAGGTGGTATTTACACGAAAAGCTTTTTTAAGGATGTTGACAAAAATAGTTATATTCCTACTTCCAGTGGACACCATCCAAGATGGTTGTTCAATACACCAAGGAGCCAGTTCACTAGAATAAAAAGAAACTGTAGCCGACAAGAAGATTTCGTGGATCAGACTAGTCTGCTGATAGAGAGATTTGTTGATAAAGGTTACAATAAGTCCTTTCTGGAGACCGAAAGGAAAGTGATTAGTAATAGAGATAGAGATGGGTTGTTAATGAACAAAAAAGTGAAGGAAAAGAAACAGGAAATTGCCTTTATCACTAATTTTAATAATCAATATAGGCATGTTGAGAAGATTTTTAATAAATACTGGCCAATACTACTTAAAGATGAGATACTAAAGAAGATTATCCCTAAAAAACCAAAATTTATATATAGAAAAAATAAGTCATTGAAGATGAAATTGGTTCACAACGTCTTGGACCCACCGATGGAAAAACATTTCTTTCCTGAATTGCAAGGTTTTTTTAACTGTAATAAGTGTAAGGCATGTAAAACAGTAAAAAAAGATACTAAGAAAAAAAGAAAGAATTTTACATCAACACATACGGGGAAGGAATATAAGATAAATTCATTAATTTCATGTAATTCATCCCATGTAATTTACGTCATAGAGTGCCCATGTCACTTACAGTACGTAGGGAGGACAGGGAGGCTACTAAAAACAAGAATTGGAGAACATCTTAACAATATAAAAAAGGGGTATGATAAACATAGTGTGTCAAAACACTTTAAATTAAAACATAATAGCGATCCAAGTCTAGCAACCTTTTATGGAATAGAAAGTGTAAAAAAACATTGGAGAGGAATAGATAGGATTAATGAAATATCCAAAAGGGATACGTTTTGGATATACGAATTAGATGTATTGAAACCGAATGGTTTAAATATAGATATTGATCTGAATTGTTTTTTGACGAATTTTTAAATATATTCTTTGGTAAAATGAGAGGTATATAGTAGAGATGTTTTGTTAAGGGAGAAAAGAGACATATATGTATACATATTAATAGATTATAGATGGAGTTCCTCTTTAAAATTTGGAGTTAGGTCCTTTGGAGGGAGGGGATTCATTTAAAAGGTTAATGGAGGTTCCCCATAGATAGGAATGATTCAGATCATTGGAATGTGTATATACATATATGTCTCTTGGAATTTTGAGTTCTTTTATGAAAATACATATAGTAATATATGATAAGAACTTGTAAATTGTATGGATTGTGATGGAGCTCATGTTGAGGCATAGAGTTCCCCTTTATAAGGCTTATTATTATGTGATTAGCTTTTTTAGATAATGACTTGCTGTAATATGTAGTTCACTCTTTTTAATATACAGTCATGGCCGAAATTGTTGGCACCCTTGATATTTCTCCAGGAAATCATGTATTTCTCACGAAACGTATTGCATTAACACATGTTTTGCTATACACATGTTTATTCCCTTTGTGTGTATTGGGACAAAACAAAAAAAGGGAGGAAAGAAAGCAAATTCGACATAATGTCACACAAACCTCCAAAAATGGGCTGGACAAAAGTATTGGCACCCTTTCACAACTGCGGATAAATAAGAATGTTACAAGCATGTGATGCTCCTGTAAACTCACCTGGGGCAAGTAACAGGTGTGGGCAATATAGAAATCACACCTGAAAGCAGATAAAAAGGAGAGACGTTCACTTAACCTTTGCATTGTGTGTCTGTCTGTGCCACACTAAGCATGGACAACAGAAAGAGGAGACGAGAACTGTCTGAGGACCTGAGAACCAAAATTGTGGCAAAATATCAACAATCTCAAGGTTACAAGTCCATCTCCAGAGAACTAGATTTGCCTTTGTCCACAGTGCGCAACATTATCAAGAAGTTTGCAACCCATGGCACTGTAGCTAATCTCCCTGGTCGTGGACGGATGAGGAAAATTGATGAAAGATTGCAACGCAGAATAGTCCGGATGGTGGATAAGCAGCCCCAAACATGTTCCAAAGACATTCAAGCTGTCCTGCAGGCTCAGGGAGCATCAGTGTCAGCGCGAACTATCCGTCGACATTTAAATGAAACGCTATGGCAGGAGACCCAGGAGGACCCCACTGCTGACACAGAGACATAAAAAAGCAAGACTACAGTTTGCCAAAATGTACTTGAGTAAGCCAAAAGCCTTCTGGGAAAACGTCTTGTGGACAGATGAGACCAAGATAGAGCTTTTCGGTAAAGCACATCATTCTACTGTTTACCGAAAACGGAATGAGGCCTACAAAGAACAAAACACAGTACCTACGGTAAAATATGGTGGAGGTTCAATGATGTTTTGGGGTTGTTTTGCTGCCTCTGGCACTGGGTGCCTTGACTGTGTGCAAGGCATCATGAAATCTGAGGATTACCAAAGGATTTTGGGTCGCACTGTAGGGCCCAGTGTCAGAAAGCTGGGTTTGCGTCCAAGATCCTGGGTCTTCCAGCAGGACAATGACCCCAAACATACGTCAAAAAGCACTCAGAAATGGATGGCAAAGAAGCGCTGGAGAGTTCTGAAGTGGCCAGCAATGAGCCCAGATCTAAATCCCATTGAACACCTGTGGAGAGATCTTAAAATTGCTGTTGGGAAAAGGTGTCCTTCCAATAAGAGAGACCTGGAGCTGTTTGCAAAGGAAGAGTGGTCCAAAATTCCGGGTGAGAGGTGTCAGAAGCTTATTGATGGTTATAGGAAGCGACTGATTTCAGTTATGTTTTCCAAAGGGTGTGCAACCAAATATTAAGTTAAGGGTGCCAATACTTTTGTCCAGCCCATTTTTGGGGTTTTGTGTGACATTATGTCATATTTGCTTTTCTGCCTCTGTTTTATATTTGTTCCAATACATACAAAGGGAATAAACATGTGTATAGCAAAACATGTGTTAATGCAATACCTTTTTTGTGTGAAATACTTGATTTTCAGGAAAAATATCAAGGGTGCCAACAATTTCGGCCATGACTGTATAGTTTATATGTTAAAACAAATATTGGATAATATATGTGATTGTAGGATTTGCTGATATAGCTGTATCTTTGCCAATTGACCGGCGGTGTATTATTATAGCGCCGCCGTGATTGGTTAAGAAGTACCGCTGTGTAGAGTGTGAGCGGTATATATGAATGGATTTGACGTCTGAATCCATGCCGCTCCGTGAGGACGTCAGAGTGACGAAACGCGTAGGGCGGAGCCTATTGGATGACGTCAGGACGTTCCCGGCAACTGTCGGCGAGGTGTCCGCGAAGAACGGAGTTCGTCCATTACATGCTTCCTTATATTTCTGCCGCTTGTTATACCAGTGTCAGGTGGACACTTGCTTTGTGAGTAAGATGAATTTTTAATAAATATATATAGTTTTTACTTACTGCACCATCATGCCTTTCCTTTATTTCTGAGTGATATTGCCATTTACTTGGAAGATGATCGATGTATAATAAGTCCTGACCATATCGCAGAGTGGCTGCAGAGTATTGCTCCTGGTGTCTGGATTTCAAATTACAGAGGGGTGTTTCTTTGGATTTTCTCATCGCTCCCAGAGCAAATACGCTTGTGCTGATTTATAATTTGATCAGCATTAAGCTCTGGTGAGTTTATTTCATTCATCTGGTGGTGGATTGAGCACGGTGGATTTATTTTCAAGAAAAAATGTTTTTGGGATATTGGACTTTTATATATGAATAATAATTTATAAAGAGGTTCACTGGGGACTTTTTCACAATATAAATTTATAGCATTTTGGACATTTTTTTGCACGATATATGAAAATTTTTGATATGATGTAAGCACATTCCGATTTTGTGTTTTTTACTTTTCACCAATATTTTGGGTTAGAGGTTTTGCAGCTTTATAGGATCAATTATTGTTGATTGGCGCTTTCTTTTTGTTTGTTTTTTGCAGAGATCGGAAGTCTTTACATATGAACAAGCTGGGTAATCACCAGTTCCCGCCCCTCAGTCCTGATCTGCAGCTCCTCACACCCTGCCCACTGTGAGGAAGAATCATATCGGTGGCTGAGTGAGAGGCCCGGAAGAGGATACCCAGCTGTGGCAGTGGCATTGCTGCGCTCCGGACAGGACTGTTCCTTGGTCCGGTTCCGGACTGCAGTCCGCCATTTAGTGATCACTGCTCTGTAGGATGGCTGGAAACAAAAAATTGTGTTCCCTTAACATGTACATAAATATACAACAAATAAAGTATTGCTGCACCTACCTCTCTATCAATGTTCACTTAATGTGCAAACCCTGTGCATATGTACATAAATACCACCCCAAATATATATGTAAATAAATACAGTGAATAGTGTAGCAACTCAAGATGCAATACCATATAAGCATAAGTGTCAAATCATGTCCTTTTTATTATCTTTGCAGTCTTGTGAAGGACCGTAAACGTCTCCACACCTTCCTGTGTTTCACCTCTTGTGTTTAATCCAAATAATACATAGTGATTCCCACCACCGTTCTCCACTGTGCTCACCTCAAGTGGTGGACCTGCCATCCACCAAGTCATAACACATTGTCCCCCTTTGGGGACTCCACTCGAATATAGCTTCAATAACATGTATTCTGCTGTTGTCCCTTGGGATATGTTCTTCCACATATATTGGTATATGGCCCTTTAAAAATCGTTCTGTGCAGTCGACTCCTATTAAAAGGGGGGTTCCCATTGTGTCATATGTCTCAATATATCAATTTATTAATTAAAAATGCCTTGAAAGCCTCTTCTAGGGTTCCCTACCAGCGCTCCTGATCTTCGGCGAGTCCCCCTATAGGAATCTGCTTCCTATTGGAGCACGCTTGCAGGCACTCCAGAGCTCCGCTTCTTCATCATAGGATTTGATTGACAGTAGAAGGATATTGGGCTCAGGTAAGTATAAGGTTGGGGGGGAGGGGGACACAGAAGGTTGGAGACCCTGTACACAGAAAGGCAGAGAATGTACAAGAACCTTACCCATAACATCTTGATAGCAAGGAACATACTTTCCACACTAATAATTTTGCTACCAAAATTAGTGTGCCCTGTAAATTGCCTTCAGCTTTGTTGCTGTTTCTTCTTGCTGGAGGCTGCCATTTTTCTGAAGCCCAAAGCCCCTGAGCAGCAGTTAATCTTAGGGTGTCAGCAGATCAGCTTCTACATTTTTTGCATCGTGGCGATAAATAGCAACTGAGCATGTGCAGAGTAGGGTGAGATGATGTAGTACTGGATTTTAAATGCCTTCCGCCCGCCATATAAGGAAATAATGGGAGGACGGTTGCTCTCTCATTCAGGGAGGAGTCATATGATGTCCACCCACTCTAGCTGCAAATGCGCGCCCCGGCAATCGGTGGTGCGCTGTGTCCCTGGACACAGCAGATCACCGATCACAGTAGAGAGCCAATGACACAGGCTGTATCATGTGATAAGCTGCATCCAATCACAGCTGATCACATGTAAATAGGAAATGCCGGTTATCGGCAGTCCTCACGCGCTGTCAATGTCAGCAAGTGGCATTCCGCAAAGGGGACATCTACACCGATTATCAGTAGCCCCATCAGTGCCACCTGTCAGTACTCATAATTGCCACCTGGTAATGCCCATCAATGCGACATACCAGTACGCATCAGTGCCCATCAGCGCTGCCTATCATTGCCAGTCAGTGCTGCCTATCAGTGCCACCTAACAGTTCCAATCAATGTCGCCTATCAGTGCCACCTAACCATGCCATATATGAGTGCTGCCTTTCAGTGCCCATCATTGCAGCCTCATTAGTGCACATCAGTGAAGGAGAAAAATTACTTATTTATAACATTTCATAACAGAAACTAAGAAAAAAACTTTTTTTTTCAAAATTTTCAGCCTTTTTTTTTTTTTTTTAGCAAACAAACCCCACCCCAGTGATGATTAAATACCACCAAAAGAAAGCTCTGTCTCAAAAAAAACCTAAACATTTTGTTTGAGTACTGTGTTGCATGACCGCACAATTGTCATTCAAAGTATGAGAACACTGAAAGCTGAAAATTGGTCTGGGCAGGAAGGGGGTAAAAGTGCCCGGTAGGCAAGTGGTTAAAAAGTATAAGCACTTCTTTTTAATATTTTCTAAAGCTATAAATGCAAAAGGGCCAGCCTGAAGTAATCTAGGAGGACCTCATTTTCTGACCAAAGTTCCATTTTAAGGCTTTGGAGCCACTTTAAGGGACAGTTGTATTACTTTACAAAGGACCTGTTCAAGAGTGACATCTAGTGGTGAGAAATGTGCACTGCAGAAATAGGGGAAGCAGAAACTATTAAAGTTCACTGTAGTTTCTTCCTATTGGGGTCCCCCACGTGGGTTATGTTATAATGTAATAGTATGCACAGCATATACTAGCATATTATAGCACACTTATCTGTGAGTGATCTGGCCGGTTCCAGGCACTTCCATCTTCGCCCGGTCTGCCTTCCTGGTTCTATGTCTTCGGCTGCTTGAATGGCTGGGCCGCGATGACGTCCCTCCTACACATGCACATGGAAGTCTCATCGCACAGATCAGCGGCCATAAATGTTCGCTGGGCTAGCAACGCTAACTTTACTACCACTTTAAATAAATAAACAGTGGCTTTTAAAGGTTTTTTTTGAAAAAAATAATAATGCACATATTTTTGCAGACAAAAAATGGCTATTTATTATTTTTCCTGCAGGAGTCTGCAAAGTTTGACTCCAGGGGAATAATTTCTCTAGAACAGCCCCCTCTTCTGTGATTGTCTCTGTGCTGGCCCAGCTTCTCTGCCCCTCTCCTCATCTACCTGCATAAACATTTATGTAGCTACCTGGGGAACAATAATAGGGAATACTGTACTATAGACTGTTGCTTGAGTAAGAGCCCTGAATCTGCTGGGGCAGCTGACAGCAAATCCAAGATGATGACACCCAGTAACAATCTCAGTGATTTTTGTTGTCTATGCAAGGGATGCAGTTTTTATGCTTACTTCCTTTTCCTTTCCATTAAAGAAGAAGTTTGGATATGTACAAAATAAACATACATACTCACCTTTATGCTGCAGCATCAATGGGATACTGCAACTGTCCCACGTCAGAGTTCTTGGACTGCTCAGTCGTTTTTATGCGTTTTTATTACATTTTACATGTAAGTACAACCAATAAAGTCTAGATATATTTATGTGACATATTACACTATATGGCTATTCTCTCTTTTCTATTGGTGTTTACCTGTGATTGGCCGGGGGACGATACAGTGGGGCAAAAAAGTATTTAGTCAGCCACCAATTGTGCAAGTTCTCCCACTTAAAAAGATGAGAGAGGCCTGTAATTGGCATCATAGGTAGACCTCAACTATGAGAGACAAAATGAGAAAACAAATCCAGACAATCACATTGGCTGATTTGGAAAGAATTTATTTGCAAATTATGGTGGAAAATAAGTATTTGGTCAATATCAAAAGTTCATCTCAATACTTTGTTATATATCCTTTGTTGGCAATGACAGAGGTCAAACGTTTCCTGCAAGTCTTCACAAGGTTGGCACACACTGTTGCTGGTATGTTGGCCCATTCCTCCATGCAGATATCCTCTAGAGCAGTGATGTTTTGGGGCTGTCGCTGGGCAACACAGACTTTCAACTCCCTCCAAAGGTTTTCTATGGGGTTGAGATCTGGAGACTGGCTAGGCCAATCCAGGACCTTGAAATGCTTCTTACGAAGCCACTCCTTCGTTGCCCGGGCTGTATGTTTGGGATCATTGTCATGTTGGAAGACCCAGCCACGTTTCATCTTCAATGCCCTTGCTGATCGAAGGAGGTTTGCACTAAAAATCTCACGATACATGGCCCCATTCATTCTGTCCTGTACATGGATCAGTCGTCCTGGTCCCTTTGCGGAAAAACAGCCCCAAAGCATGATGTTGCCACCCCCATGCTTCACAGTAGGTATGGTGTTCTTTGGATGCAACTCAGCATTCTCTCTCCTCCAAACATGACAAGTTGTGTTTCTACCAAACAGTTCTATTTTGGTTTCATCTGACCATATGACATTCTCCCAATCCTCTTCTGGATCATCCAAATGCTCTCTAGCAAACTTCAGACGGGCCAGGACATGTACTGGCTTAAGCATGGGGACACATCTGGCACTGCAGGATCTGAGTCCCTGGCGGCGTAGTGTGTTACTGATGGTAGCCTTTGGTACGTTGGTGCCAGCTCTCTGCAGGTCATTCACTAGGTCCCCCTGTGTGGTCCTGGGATTTTTGCTCACCGTTCATGTGATTATTTTGACCCCACGGGGTGAGATCTTGCGTGGAGCCCCAGAACGAGGGAGATTATCAGTCGTCTTGTATGTCTTCCATTTTCTAATTATTGCTCCCACAGTTGATTTGTTCACACCAAGCTGCTTGCCTATTGCAGATTCAGTCTTCCCAGCCTGGTGCAGGTCTACAATTTTGTTTCTGGTGTCCTTCAAGCTCCACTATGGTGAAGACCAAAGAGCTGTTGGAGTGTGACTGTTTGAGGTTGTGGACAGGTGTCTTTTATACTGATAACAAGTTCAAACAGGTGCCATTGATACAGGTAATGAGTGCAGGACAGAGGCGCCTCTTAAAGAAGGTACAGGTCTGTGAGAGCCAGAAATCTTGCTTGTTTGTAGGTGACCAAAATACTTATTTTCCACCATAATTTGCAAATAAATTCTTTCCAAATCAGCCAATGTGATTGTCTGGATTTGTTTTCTCATTTTGTCTCTCATAGTTGAGGTCTACCTATGATGCCAATTACAGGCCTCTCTCATCTTTTTAAATGGGAGAACATGCACAATTGGTGGCTGACTAAATACTTTTTTGCCCCACTGTATATATCAAACTTGGAAGCATAGGATGTCTGACATTTGACATAACGTTGAAGGATCTACTGAATGAGTGGTGGCAATTGGATTAAGGCTTTTTTGATCACATTTTGATGGTAAGAGTATTCACTCTAGCCACATAAAAGTGTTCACGGAGTAGTGTTTATGTTGGAGTGTACACGGAGTGCTGCACTAATTCATGTGTTCTCACGCAGTGTTTATTTTGTGTTTTTCACAATTTTTCACATATGTATATATGGTTGCAATTATTGTTACACTGAGGATAATACACTATTTTAGTTTTTGTATTTTTTGAGGTACACTGAGATATTGGATTTCATTTTTGGATTATCACATTGAAGATTGTTTGAAGGGACTTACTGACACTAATGGTATGGCATATGGTGGTGATTAGAACGCTGGTATGGCATATGGTGATGATCAGGATGTTGTTATGGGGTATTGTGGTGATCAGGACACTGGAATGGGGTATGGTGGTGATTAGGACACTGGTATGGGGTATGTCAGTGATCAAGATACTGGTATGACATATGACGGTGGTCAGGACGCTGGTATAGCGTATTGTGTTGAGCAAGATTCTGGTATGATGTAGTGGTGATCAGGATGCTGGTATGATGTATGGAGGTAATCAGAGCGCTGTTATGGTGTATGGCAGTGATCAAGGCACTGATATGACAGTGAGTAGGGCTCAGATATGGTGAATAGGCCTAAATTAACTGGTGGGAGTAGCAACCACAATAGATTTAAAAGCTATAGAAAGGTTTCCTTTATAACAATTAATCTAAAACCCTAATCTTGATACCAACTGGCCAGTGGCACAACAGTTTAATAGTATAGTTTATGGGCTTCTTTTGCAGCACCAAACTGCATTGTTTTAAAAGTGTATTAAAATTTCAAAACAGAGTGCATTCCCCAAACCTTCCAACTCTGTATCCCACTTATTCTCACAATGCTCCAAATATAGATCTTAGGGATTCACTTGGTAGAAATTAACCAGCATCTGGACAGTGCCTAAGCACTTTAATAGGGCAGCAAATATAAAGACATGGCAGGTTTTATCTTACAATTAAATTAAGAGAAAATAAAGTGTATTATCTGAGTGATGATAGCCATAAACAGTTTATAGTAGACGGTCAGTATTTAAGCAGCTTGCTTAAGCTGCCACTTAAGAGAAGGAGAGAGGTGAAAAGTTTTATCTTGAAATAAACACAGATAGCACAGATAATGCACAGTGGCTAAACAATATGTAAGCAGAGGGTATCCAGTCTAATATCATATTTATTGATTAAATCTGCCTACTCTCTCCACCAGAAAGAGTAGCCCATTCAACAATGTTTAAAAAAAGAGAATGGAATTCTGTAATATCTGGCTGCTCAAGCCCTCAGAAATTGTTAACTATCCAAAAGGCTTAAAAAGTATGCTTGGAATTGCTAACACTTTTCCTCATTAAATTTAATATAATTTTTTTTTCCAGATGCAATCTGCCATCTCTCTCTGCCTTAACATTCTTTGTCTGTCTAGCAGTTTAATAAAACGGTGTTGCAAACCTATATACCTTTGCCTCTTCTGCCTTTTAATAATAACCCAATTTTTGTTGTAAGATACAGTCTGCTTGCTCTCTGGCTCACTTATAGTGGCCTGTCCAAATTGGCTTAAAAATGTAGTACCAATCTATAAATAATGTACCATTGTCATTCAGGCTTTGAAAAAAAGGCAACAATGTCTTATTTCTAGCTGTAATCTATTTGCTTTCTCTCAGAAATAGCATCCTGTCTGATAAGCATTAAATGATGTGCAGTAAATCTGTAAAATGTTTATCTTTTTAATCAAAAATAAAAAGAATCTATCTTTTTTATTTCCAGATGAAAAAGTATAGTAACAGTGGTGCAGAATGTGTTCATTTTTTCATTCTACATTCCCTGAAGCAAGACACTGAGTTTTTATTTTCCAGATGCTTGCTTGATCCCTCAGAAATTGCAGCCTGTCCGTATACTGTATGCATAAATGATACGGTACAAAATTGTAGCATGTTTCCATCTCCAAATCAAGACACAAATATTTAATTCCCATATGCAATATCCCTCAAAAATTGTGATCTATTAACACCTAAATAGAATCTTTAAAATGTTTCAGTCTCCAGTCTTTGAAAATGGGCAATTGCTGATTGCTTATACAAGAAAGCTGCCTTTTCTATCCTGAAACTGCAGACTATCAAAAATACTCTTCTGTAAATATGTACAATTTTTAGGTCTTTAATCTCAGAAAAAGACACGGTTATTTATTTATTTCAGGTGAAGTCTGCCTAGTTTCTCCCTCTGAAGTTAAGTTGTTGGATTGCAACTCTAAAAATGCTTCTTTTATTTTATGATGAAAGTTGTAGTTTCTTAGTCTTCCATTGCGGTCTGAAAAAAAGGCCTACATTGTGTGCAGCATGTCCATTAAATATTTATGGCTTTTGACTGTGCCATAATAATTAGATTTTTTTTTTTCACAATACAATATGCCTTAAAGTGATTATCAACCCGTCTTTTTTTTTAAATAACAAGCATAGCATACTTACCTGCTCTTTGCAATGACCTTGCACAGAGGAGCCTCAAACCTCCTTTTCTTGGGTCCCCTGTCAAAGTTCTTGGTTCCTCCTGTTTGGCAGGTGCCCCCATAGAATGACGCTTCCTGTGGGGGAACTTGTGCAGGCTCAGTTCTGAGTCTTGGACACAGACAGTAAGGCTTGGACCTGCCCCCCCCCCCCCCCACTCCCTCATCACAAAATTTGATTGACAGCATTCCTTCTTTTATGTACTGAAATGTATTGTATTTGTACTGTTTCCCTTTATATTGTAAAGTGATACGCAAACTGTTTGCACTATATAAATCCTGTATAATAGTAATAATTAGGAGTCAATGGCTACCACTGCTGCCTCTCTGTCCTATGCAAAGAGAGAGAGCAAAGAGAGTAACAGTGCTGGATCAGGAGACTCAGATAAGTATTTAGACGGGCTGGGGAGGGTTCTCAGAAGATGTTTTACTTTAATGCTACTATGCACAAGAAAAGAAAATGAAAGCATTTAAAGCCATAATTTACCAAAAAGCAAACATTTAGTATACTGATGCTTATCAATTCTTAGATGAGGTGGCTGCATTCATTTTCTTATTTAGACTTTCTTTTATTTTCACCTGATAATCCTGCCAGTAAGCCGGTGGTTTTTCAACAGAACAAGCTGCAGATGTAGCAGTTAGAGGGTTGAGATAAACCATTTACCACTGACAGGAGTACTTACAACAGCCAGATTTTATTTGTGTAAAATCTTTATCCAAAAAAACAAAACAAAAACATTGCAGTAACTGCTTGCATAACTACAGTGTGAGTTGGAGTTTGGCTTCAATGTGTTCGTGTATCTAAATCTGCAAGTACATCTAACACCCCCTCCCCCCAGACTGACATTGCTACTGTCCAAAGATGCCCCCTGGGCTCCTTCATGCAGAGTGGAAGGACTCTAATATGAAAGGTGTGTTACTGGCCAGATCACCAGGTGTAAACAGAGGGAAAAACCCTAAAAAAAAAGAAAACTAATCCAGCCAGTACATCTAATGATTGGTAAGCTGATATATATTACATTTTTGGTTTAGGGTTTAATATTTCTTTAAAGTAGTATTGATTATCTGTAGTAATCTTCACAGGAGACCAGGTAATCCATACCTAATTTATTTTGTCTTCTTCAATATCATAGGTTAAAACTTCCGTATATTGATAATGGCATCCTAATAGACAAAAATGATGATACACTGAAAATTAGCGTTAAGTTGATGTTAGATATTTCTTGGGAACAAAATAACACCATTCATGTAAGTATATATGAAGGGAAAATAAAATGCAAGTTGGCAGACTATGTGAACTAGTAGAGGGTACATGCTGACGTTTCACTAAGGATAATTTTTTCATGAATGTTAGCTGCATATTTGTCAAAGATAAGTGTATTATGGAGGTCAATGAATTTAAGCACATGTAGCAAATATTTTGTCAGCGTACTGCAGCTGTTTATATTTGTCTTCAAACAGTGTAGTATCTTTCATTTTCTTTAAAGATTTGCATTCACCATTTGAAGTTAGCAACAAGTTTAAACTGCTCAAACTGCCATACTGCATATTCTAGAGTACATGTTGCTTAACAAATATAAACCCATTTCATGGCAAATTCAACAGGTGGAACCCCGAGCTTACTTTTCAGGTTTACTGTCTCTTCTTAGCTGCTCTGTTGCATTAGGCATGTTGCTAACAGAGCTCAGTGGCAGGTTATACTTTGTAACGGATTAGGCTTAGAAATGCCTTTACATACAGTAGCTTTTTGTCTAAGTGGAAATAAAGTTTTTTCACCTTACACAAAAGTGTTCTATGCTAGCATTACTGAGTAATAACTACAACCCTTAGCACCATCTTTGTAGAGCAAAGAAAGAGAAGAGGTGTATCTGACTAGGTCAGATTCTGGTACTTAAAGGGTAAGTTCACCTTTGGGAAAATGTTACATGTTCCATCCATTTTTAGGGTGGAACATGTAACACAGCCATTCTTTGCAACACAGAGGAACCCTTGACATAACTGTTCAGTCTCAGGGAACCTCTGCTAAAAATGACTTTATGTACAATTCATGATACATTAGTGTGATAGTCAGAGGTAAGAATGCTCTTTACACTTGTGGTCATTGGGAAGAATTACCCCCTTACAGATAACTAAAAAGATCAATGGTGTCAGTGTGAACTTACCCGAGAGGAAAAAATTGCTCATTGCTCAAGGAACCCCTAGCAACCTCTGGAGGAAACCTAGTTGAGAAACCCTGGTGTAACATGTTCCCATAGCCACAGCAACCACTGGCCACCCCCCCTTCCCCCGACAGATTGTACGGGGAAACTTCTCCCCATACTATCTGTCAAATTTGTAAACAGTGCGGCTGTGCGGGGCTCCGCCCACACGGCCGCATCATTCATTCACGGACTTCCATGAATTAATGAACTGCAAGTCCTGACAGCCTTAGTGGCTGTCGGCTTGTAGTTTTCAATGAACTACCGCAGCGCTGTGGAGCACCGTGGTAGTTAATTGAAGCTTCCTGTCAGAATATCTGCTTGACTATATGTACAGCAAGCAGATATACTGAGAGGTGTGCAGGAGACCTGCATGGCATCAGTAATCTGCTGATCGCTGGTGCAATGCTTTCCAGGCTCCTGTAGACAAAAATAAATGCACATTTTTTACCAGCAAAAAAATGTGCATTGATTATTTTTGTCTAAAAGGTGAACTTATCTTTTATATTTCAATATTTTTATTGAGGAACAAGCATATAGATGCATAAAACGAGAGGGCAAACAAAAAAAGCCCACCTACGTGGTGGAATGAGATATAGAATCAGAATCATGACACTTATAGGCATGCAAAAAAAGATTATCGGAAAATAGCATTACAAATACACACAGAGTGCCATAACCATCAAGACGTACAGGTTTCATAAATCAATAAACAGAAATTAAACCAAAGGAAAGAACCAAGAGTGACAGAAATAATTCAGCGAATAAAGTAGAAAAAGAGAGAAAAGAAGAAGGAAATTACTCCTAAGGAAAAGGAAGGAAACAAGAGGGGGGGTCAGCTACCAGACTCTCACAATACAGTAATATAATTAATCCAAGGCTCCCAAGTCCTCTAAAATCTGGACACATCGTCAGTGATAATACTCGTCAGTTTATCATTAACCATTATCCAGTTAAGTTTTTTTTTCACCCTATCTAGCGGGATCAAGGATTGTTTCCAACTTCTAGCAATGGTAATGCAAGCTGCCAGTACTATATATAAAATTAATTTAATCGATTTTTTGGGGACGTCAGAGGGTAGTATATTGAACAAAGCCACTTCCGGCGATCTACGGATACTAACTCCTGTTACTGAGTAAATAAAATTGAATATGCGGATCCAGAACCTACTCACAACTGGACATTTCCACCATATGTGGAACATGGTACCCTCTTGACCACAGCATCGGAAACAGCCAGATGACACGGAAGGATACATTATGGCTAGGCGAGCAGGAACCAAATACCATCGAAGTAGCGTTTTATAGTTAGATTCAACAAGATCAGTGTTAATCGAGATCTTCGATAGAGTATGGGCCGCATTCCGCCATGTATCTAAACCTAATGAACTATTTAAATCCCGCTCCCATTGGGTCATGTACGATAATTTAGTGAGGGAATCAACCAACAAAGCATAAATAATGGATATGCGACCTCGTATCATCCCACTTGCCCCACAGGAGACCTCGAGAGAAGTAAGGTTCTGTGAGTAGTCTAAGCTTGCTATTGATAAAAGAGCGAAGTTGGTGATAACGGAATATTTCTCCGCGAGGCATATTATAACTAGTCACAAAATAATGAGGAGACCGAGGATGAACCCCATCTAAATAGTCTCCGATACGTAACAACTCCTTACTAATCCACCACTGGAACCTTGCGAAAGATAGACCCAGGGCAAACTCAGGATTACCAAACACCGGGGCCAACGGGGTATGCGGAGAGGAGAAAGGTTTAGGAGCTCGCCATCTATCCCACACCGATAATGAATAGGATAGAGTAGGACACAAAATAGGAGGACGCAATCCACTGGGAAGCCACATGAGAGTACCAATAGCATATGGATGGCATGAAAGAGCCTCAATCCCAACCCATTGGGGGACATATCCCCTGGCCGTTGTACACAAAAGCTGTGCTATCTGGGCCGCCTGAAAGTATGCGAAAAGATTAGGGAGTCCCAAACTGCCGTGCCTCTTCAAAGAAAATAAGGCAGATTTGTTCAGCTCCACACAAATCTAGAGACTGCTGCTTGTAGTAAGAACAGTTCCCGTTTGGGGATCATGATTGGTAGCGTCCTGAAATAGTACAATAATCTTGGTAGAAAGGTCATTTTAATAGAATTAATTCTACCAAACCAGAAAAGTGAGAGATCCTGCCAGTCTAGTAAGTCATTTTTAAGTCGTTTGAAAAGCGGGAGATAGTTGGCCTTGTAAAACGTCGATATAGATTTCGTGAGGAGAATCCCCAGATAGGGGAGAGAACCAGGGGCCCACTGAAAATCAAAAATTTCCCGGCAGTAACAAACCTCCGAATCAGGTAACGAGATATTTAAAGCAACCGTTTTAGATGAGTTGAGTGTAAGACCGGAGGCCTCAGAAAACCGATGAAACAAATGGAAGAAACCAGGTAGAGATGTTCGAGGATTAGATATGTACATAAGAACATCATCAGCAAATAGGGCACATTTATGATCCTGTTGACCACAGTTAACACCCGAGATAGTGGGATCAGCGTGAATAGCAATCACAAGTTGTTCCATTTCCAACGCAAAGAGCAATGGAGAAAGAGGACATCCCTGTCTAGTCCCTCGTTCTATCGAAAAAGGGACTGATTTATATCCATGAATGGAAACGTGGGCGGACAGAGTAGAATAGAGGCCAAACCCAAATTTGTCTAACGTTCGAAATAAATAATCCCAGGACAGACTGTCGAATGCCTTCTGAATATCCAGTGACAGTAGTAGAATTTCCCTCTGTGGAGATCCGTCCCAATTGGACTGCACAGCTGACAGCAAAGCTATAGTCCGTCTAATTTGGTCCAATGTTTGTCGACCGCTTATGAATCCTGATTGGTCATCATGAATATACAGGGCCAAGAAGTTATGGAGACGTAGGGCCAGGATTTTAGTAAGAATCTTTAAATCACAATTAATTAAAGAAATAGGCCGGTAATTGGAGACCATAGCGGCATCCTTGAGAGGCTTGGGAATGACACTGATGAATGCCTTATCTTCATCCGGGAGTACCACTCCTCCATCCCGCAAATAATTATAGTACAGGGCCATATGGGGCGTCAGAATATCAGGGAAAGCTTTATAGTAATTATTGGGAAGACCATCCGGTCCCAGGGCTTTATGAGAGGCAAGAGATTTCACCGCATTCCCAATTTATTCACAGGAGATAGGTCGTTCCATCATCTTCCTATGGGCCTCCTGGAGGGGGGGAAGTGAAATAGACTCCAAAAAAGTATCAAGAGAAGAACAACCCCCTTTGGGCGAGCTATACATTTGAGTGTAAAAAGAATGAAATGTGTGGAGGATCTTACCAGGGTCCTGGGATAACAAACCGTTATCCAGTCTGAGTTTGGGGAGGGCCATCTGGGAATGTCTGGGAGTCAGCTTGCATGCTAACAGGGTGCCAGGTCTGTCCCTCCAAGTAAACAATTTATGATTAGACCAACGAAGTTGTTTGTCAGCAGTGGTAGTAAGACACAAATTAAGTTCCAGTCGGGCCTGGTCAAGTTTAAGTAACAAATCAGAACTGGGATTTTGCTTATGTTGAGCAACCAGGTCAGTGTATGACTGAGTTTTAGTAGCAAGTAGGTCATTTCGGGCTTTTTTTAGACGAGAAGAAAGTTGAATAATATATCCCCTGACTGAGGCCTTATGAGCTGCCCAATTAATCGCCGGGTTCTTGTCCTCTGCTTTATTAAAGTCAAAAAAATATCTGTAGGTGTGAGGAAATTTCCTGACAATGAGAGGGGTTACCCAAAATAGAGTCATTAAGACGCCAGTGAAAAGTCGTCTTACCAGGACGACAAGGTTATAGAAACTGGGTCTTGGTCAGACCAGGGCGTGGAAAAGATTTTAGTAGTAACAAGTTTGGGAAGTTAATGTGTATGAAGAAAAATATGATCAATGCGAGAATAACTAATATGAGCCCTGGAGTAGTGGGAGTAGTCTTGGGAAGTAGGATTAGCCTCCCTCCATGCATCAATAAAGTCATAGCAGTATAAGAGTTGAGCCAACTTACAGCTCCGTCTAGAAGGAGGCGGAAGCGTGACGGTTTGGGAACGAGTCTGGTCCAATGCTAGATTAGAGTCACCAGCCAGAATAATGTCACCCTCAAATTCTCCGACAAGAGTGCTTAGCAGGGACTGGAAAAATTCCACCTGATTGGTATTGGGGGTATAATAGATTAGAAAAGTGATAAGGTTTCCTCCCAAGTGGCCTTTCACCAAAAGATATCGCCCCTCCTTGTCCCGGATAATTTTAGATTCGGTAAAGGACAATCGGCGAGAAAAGCAAAGGGCCACCCCCCGTTTTTTCTCTGTAGCATTAGCAAAAAAGCAGAGAGGGTAATTTTTGTGGATAGAACGTGGAGAGAAGGAGGGGGGAAAATGTGTCTCCTGTAAGGTAACTATATCTGCCCCAAGGGAGTGGTATGAGCTAAAAGCCCGTATGCATTTGGATGGGGAATTAAGCTCCTGGACATTGTGAGAAATTTCTCCTCTAGTTGACCGAAGGGAAGAGATTATAAATAATTAAGGAGCTAATCATGATAAAGACCCCTCGTTCCCCAAAAGTGGTAAGGTCCCTAGGAGTCCTTAAATGTCGCCAGCTGACCCCAGAGAAAAACAGAGAAAGACAAAGAGAGAAAAATCGGAGAAAAAAAGAAGAAAAAGTCTGAATGTCAAGTAACCGCGGTACACGAAACAATACTATAGAAATGAATCAAACAATGTACCAGGAAATACAGAGCAATAGCCCTGTGGTGGAATGGATCTGCCCAGAGAGACAATCTCGGGGAAGAGTCTTCCAATCAGAGAGAGCACAAAGACACTCTCCGGCACCGACAGCAACTGTAACCCATCAGCAATAAATCAAAAGCATAGTGCATTGAAATATAAAAACAAAACAATAAAACCGCTTGAAATGGTATTCAGCAAACAGATGCAATTAACACCCCAAGTCCCGCACCCAGCCCCCCCGCCAATGCCCCCACGCCAACACAGCAGCAGCGGCCAATGCTCTTAGGAGCCACAGAGAGGCCACCACCAATCAACATATCACAGTGAAAAGTCCCCAAAAGGACAAGGAAATTCTAGAGATCTTCCCAGGTGGGTTCCGGGACCCCTTCTTCTTAGATGATGGTGTAGTCCACAATGGCCAGAGCAGCGGAGGTCGACGAGCCGATCCCATAGGGGAATGGGATGCCGGACTGTGAGAGATAATACCCAGCTGAAGCAGCAACTCCTCGCCATCCTGGAATGTAGCAAACCCATAGGACTTTCCATTAATAGTGAACTGCAGACGAAGAGGGTAGGCCCATATCTAATGCCCTTTTGAACCAAGTGAGAGAGTAGTGGCTTGAGGGATCGCCGCTTCTGGATAGTGGCCGAAGAGACATCAGCAAAGATTTGTATCTTGTGCCCCGCAAGCTCTATATCCGGATTCTCCCTGCCATACCGCATAACCGCTTCCTTGAACTGGAAAAAATGAGGCTTGACGATGCTATCTCTAGGAGGCCCCCCTTGCCGGGGGGGGGGGGATCAATGCCCTGTGAATGCGATCTATCTCAAGATGAAGGTCATCAATTGCAGGTAAAGCAGACCGCATGAGGGTGTGTGCGCAGCTAGTGAGCTCCTTAACAGACTCAGGGAATCCTTGAATGCGAAAATTGTATCGCCTGGCCCGATTCTCCAGATCATCAATTTAGAGTATGCTTCCTCCAGGCGATCTTGCAAGTCGGTGATCATGTTAGAATTTTGGGAGACACTTTGGACTGTCGCATCAACTTTAGCCTTGATACTGTCCAGACTGTGGTCCAAGGCCTGAAAATCCTGCTTAAGGTCAATTTTGAGGTAGCTCTGTCCAGTTTGCGTTGCAGCAAATCTGTGAACGCGTCACCCGAATATAGAGGCGGGTCAGGAGGAATTGTTGGCGAGGAAGCCGGGCTGTCATCTGCGGGCTCTGGACCACTATGCTGGCTGGAAAAAATGGCAGCGATCTCACTGCTCAAGGGCGAGGATGCAGGGGAGTCACGGCCCAGTGAACAGGCCGAAGCCTGGGATTCTGGTGGTACAGGGCTGGAAGGTGACTGGGGGGGCTGCATGGAGTCACTCATCCCAGCTGATGATGCTGCTGCAATTCTCCCTGGACCAGTGTGGGAAGAGGAGCCCATTTTCTCCCTCTGGGGGAGAGGTGCTGCCGTGAGAGAGGCAGAGGAGGCACCAGGAGCCGCGGGCGCCGATCCGGCCGCCATCTTGGATTCCCCAGCCCCCGCAGGGAGCCGCATCTGGGAGCCTCCACGGCTCTTCACCGCCATTTTTCCGGGCATGATGTCAGGCGCCCGAGGTCCGGTTCAAGACAGGGGGGGGGGCCCCGGGAGTGAGGCAGCACTATGCCCTTATATGGGCTGCTATCGGCACCAGAGATGTGCGGATAGTGCCGGGACATCCAATCCTGGCGGCCCTCTGAACTTATCTTTTAATAGACAGCACAGTCATATATAGACAGCAAGTGGCAAAAATGGTGAATCTAGCTGAATATTTATTTATATGGCTTCAAGTGCACTTTATTTGCGAAAATATGGATTTGATAAGAATAGTGAATAAAATCAGTTTAAAACATATAAATGTTAAAATAAAACTAATTCAAAAGCATTCTACAAGATCTACAAGAAAAGCAGAACACCACATTAATAAATATATTGCACCCAATATAGATGAATTGTAAATAGTAGTTCTAGAAATCTGACCTCCACTCACCTCCTCTCATTTAGAGGGATTTTACCAATTTAGGACCAATTCTCTCCGTCCCTTCTCCTCCAAAGCTTTCACTCTTTGGTGTGATTTATAAACTACTTTAAAAAAATAGCCGATTGAACTTGTAGTGCTGTACCTCTGTGACCAAACCTTCGGTGGGTGGGGCACAATGCAAAAGGGGGTGTGGCTGGCAGCAGCTGAGGTCAAAACCGCTATCCTTACTGGGGAGGTTGATGCAATGTCCATCCCTTTCTTACTTTCAAAAAACTATTACAATACAAAAACTGTTATTCATCTCTAAACCTTTCATCAAAGTTTGTTATTGGAAAAGCCAGGAAAACGGAAATGTAGACAAGTAAAAAAGCACTTAGAGGCTTAATTAATCATTATTATTATTTTTTTTAACATCTTAGTAGGTTCCAGCCTAGTAGTTGTATACTGTATTTACATCACTCTTGTCCTTCAGCAGCTGCACCTGGCCATGACTAGAGACACTGTAATGAACCGCCTGGCGGTACCTCTAGCGACCCACGGAATAGGATTCCCCAGAGTGCAGAGTCTAAGTCCCAGTCTGCTAGTTCACCAGGGCCCCTGATGGTGGGGATGGACTTGGAGCAGACAGAGACCAGGTCGCGGCCCCTGAGTACACCCACCCATGGTAGAGGGATGGATGGCTAAGCAGAAGCGTGGTCAGACAGGCCAAGTCGGTAACCGTGGGGACAGCGCGGTACAAGGCAGCAGGCAGAGAATAGTCGGGTCACTCGCCGGGTCAGTAACGGAAGGTCAGATCCAATGAGGGGCATCCAAAAGAGAGGTCAGGCAAGCCAGGGGTCAGAGCAGGAGAATACAGAGCGGTCAGGAACAATCCGGGTCAGCAACGATCAATCAGCACAGATACAGGAGCAGGAACAAACAGAAGAGACCATACGGTAACCAGTGTCAGCGCAGAGCAGATTTAAATACCGCGCCCTGCGCTGTCATTGGTGCCAGGCGCGCACCCGCGGTCCCGAGTGTGCATGTGCGAGTTCCGTCATCGCCGCGGCCGTCCAGGACCTAGTGCCCGTACACTAGTGCGAGTCGGCACACTGCGCCTGCACCGAGCCATACGCCGCTGCGGCTTCTGGCAGACACACAAAAGAAGAAGAGAGATTGTTCACTAGGAGCTACCAGTTGCTAACATTGACATCAATGCATCTACTATCCTTTTGCCCTGGTTCACACCTGAGTGATATGACGTGCTTTTCTAGGAGCATGTCAACGTACAACATGAGGATTTTTATTGCATCCTATGATGCCTGTACACACCTGAGAATTGCACCACCGCAAATGTGTTGATTGAAACTTAAAAAGTACATGAGCTTTTTTGGGAAAAAGTTATTTATTTTTGGTGCTTATACAATTCACTTGGAGAGCTTGCAAAATGTCTGTTTTTCTTGCAGTTTCTTGCCCCTCCAGCTCCTTGTGACTAGCTTTCCATTGGAAGTAACAAGTATACTGAAGCTTAAAAATGCCTGACAAATGCATGCAAAAACACTTACAGAAACTAAAGTTTAAGTGTGAACCTAGTCTTTCTTAGAGTTGAGCTAACATTTTGCCAGTATTTTGGGCAGCAAGACTTTGTATTAGGGGTTATCTGTAAAGACTATGAAACGTGGTATCTATACCAGGCTGTAAAGATTATTCTGAACCCCCATTTTGTATTCCAATTTTAGCCTAACTAGAGAATGAACTATAATACAATAATAGTCTTAAAGTGGTAGTAAAGCTACTTTGTTAATTTTTACCTACAGGTAAGCTTATAATAAAGTTTACCTGTAGGTAAAATGAATATCTCCTAAACATGCACCATTTAGAAGATATTCAGGTTTTATTAGAGCAAGCGCATTTGCACTGAAGGAACGGCATACCCGTGCTGTTCCTTCAGAGCACTGTGCCATGTCCCGAGACTCCCGTACGCATATGCGGGAGTGACATCATCATGGCTCAGTCAGCCAGATGTCTGGAGCTCACAAACCCAGAAGGAAGACCTAAATCTAAATGGCCATTGCCTGCTATAGAAATGCCATTACACTTACCTATCTAGCAATCCTTATCTCCTACTATTGCTTCATCCTACTATTGCTTCATGCACTTCAAGATTCTCTGTGCTTTTAGAGCTCACCCCCCCCTAAAACATAAGTGAAACACCACCATGCTTTACTCTGGGGATGTTTTTCTTGTCACTATAGGCTTTGTTGACCCCTCTCCAAACATAGAGCTTATGGTTGTGACCATAAAGCTCTATTTTGGTCTTGTCACTCCAGATTATAGTGTGCCAGAAGCTGTGAGAAGTGTCAAGGTGTTGTCGGGCATATTGTAACCGGCCTTTTTTGTGGCATTGGCGCAGTAAAGGCTTCTTTCTGGCAACTTGACCATGTAGTGTATTTTTGTTCAAGTAGCTTCTTATTGTGCTCATTGAAATAACCACACTGTCTTTTTCCAGAGCAGCCTGTATTTATCCTGAGGTTATCTGTGGGTTTTTCTTTGTATCCCAAACAATTCTTCTGCCAGTTGTGGCTGCAATCTTTCTTGGGTTACCTTGGCCTGGTATCGAGAACCCTGAATTTTCCACTTTTTAATAAGTATACGTATACTGGCACATTGGATATCTTTTTATATCCTGTTCCATCTTTATAAAGATCCATTGCTTTGTTACCCAGGTCTTTTGACAGTTTTCTTTTTGTTCTCCATGGCTCAGTATCTAGCCTGCTCAGTTCATCCACGTGAGAGCTTACAAACTCATTGCCTATCTGTACAAAGACACTAACTTCAATTTAAAAAGCCACAAATGTGGGAAATTAACCTTTAATTGCTGTTTCAACCTGTATGTGTATCACCCTGTGTGTCTGTACCAAGGACAAACATTCCAGGGTATGTAAACTTTTGATCAAGGCCATTGGGTGATTTATGTTATTGTCATGATTATTTATTTCAGGTACTTATATAGTGCCGTCAATTTACGCAGTGCTTTACACATATATACTGTACATTCACATCAGTCCCTAACCCTCAAGGGGTGTACAATCTAAGGTCCCTAACTTACATTCATACATACACATATTAGGGCCAATTTAGACAGGATCCAATTAACCTACCAGCATGTCTTTAGAGGGTGGGAGGAAACCGGAGTACCCGGACGAAATCCACGCAGGCACAGGGAGAACATGCGAACATGCAGGTGGTGCCGTGGCTGGGATTCGAAACATTGACCCTAGTACTGCCAGGCGGAAGTGCTAACCATTTAGCCACTGTGCTGCCACAATGATTGACGATTGAAAAAGGAGCCAAACAACAATGTGATAATAAATAGCTTCCTTAAATAAAAGACAGTTTTTTTGACATGATCAGTGATATTTTCAATATCAATGCCAAAATTTCACACTTTTCCACCAGGGTATGCAAACGTTTCAGCACAACTGGAAGTGCACTTTAAAAACAGTGTAAGTTCCTGATATAATGCTATCTGATGCTTTTTGGACTCCATTAAAGCTGAGTTCTACCCAAAAGTTTCTGCCCGCTTATCTGCCCCCCCCCCCCCCTCCGCTGCCACATTTGGCACCTTTTGGGGGAGAGTAGGTACCTTGTTTGCCCCCCTGCAGCTCTCTGGGACATTTTAGAGATACCAGAGGGCTGCGATCCATTCACAAAGTGCAGCTGGCTTTGCGCATGCGCTGTACGAAACTGACTGTGAAGCTGCATGGCTTCATTGCCGGTTTCCCTTAGTCAAGATGGCAGCACCAGCACCTGAAAGCCGATTGAAGAATCGGCTCAGTGTGAGGACATCTCTGGATTCCTGGACAGGCGAGTGCCCTAATATTAAAGGTCAGCAGCTACAGTATTTGTAGCTGCTGACTTTTATTTTTTTTTGGTGGGTGGGGCAGAGCTCCACTTTAATCTTCCCACACTGACCACCTTCAAGACTTTTCCTCCCCTTGCACATATCTCCTGGCAAGATGGCTTCATATATGAATATTATAGATTATTAATGGTTCACTTAACCCCTTATCTTACCGACTCCTTTAATATTATTGTGGACCATGGTTTTTGCTCCATGGAAATTCTTGAGTCAATCACTGTTACTATTCCCAAACCCGGTAAGTAGACTGATAGCCCTGATATAATTTATGTCCCATTTCCCTCATAAGGTTGTAAGACTATCTTGGGAGTCACAGTGATGTTGCCCACATCCTAAAAAGTACAAGCAAAGATTTTTTTCCCCTTAGGATGCAATGGGACTTTTAAGGGAAAACAACCAAAAATAAAAATACAACATCATTTTTATTACAAACAATTATTAAAAGGCATTATACAATCACACAAATGTGCATATGGCTAAAAACATATATAAGGTGGCTAAGTGAATAATGCAAGCTTATTGTAGATATGTGTCCTCCTTCTTCAACTGATTGGAATAAGTGGAGAAGGAGTGCTTCTTCAGTACCAGACGCATTTTAGAACACTATCTTTCATCAGGGGTAAACTGAAGAAAACAATGGCTGAGAAAAGCTCTATAGGTACAATAGAGAACAATAAGAATCCATATATATGAAAAATCAGCAACAGGGTGAGTTATCATATATAGGACAGCTGGTATAACCCCCTACCTTTCCTCCCTGAACCGCCGCTACAAACAAGGCTGACCATGGATGCCATGGCTGGCCCCAGTGTGCCAGATGGGGAAAGATGTGAAGGCTCCCCAAAGAGTATACTGGAGGCACCTGGTGGTGATGATAGAGAAAAAACTGGGAATCATCTTGGATAGCTACCAACATAAAAGTTACCAGCCACAAAGTACATAGCTTAACAAAAATATAAACCAATTATAACAAATACATACTTCAGATATCGAAAAAAACAGGCATGAATATGTTCAAACAGAAGTTTAGTAGGTGGGTAGTCTATGCTGGTTTCAAGCAGAGAACAAGTTATATATGAGTATCAAATCTCCAATAAACTGTTATTTGCTTGTTATTACACTATTTCTCCCAACCCCCTGAAGAAAATCCATCCAAAAATGGTCTAAAGCTCAGTGTATCATTAAGCCCAAGGGGAGAGGTGGCATTAAGAAGGACAATCCATCTTGTCTCATGTAGGAGAAATAGTTTGTTCCAATCTCCCCCTCTCCTGCTTGGATAGATCCGATCCAGGATAAGGAAATTCATTTTAGGGAATCTACCTCCATGTAAATCCCTAACATGACATCCTAAAGGTAAATCAGGGTTCACGGATCTCATACCTAAAATATGACGGTACGACTGTTTCAAAAAATTAAATTTAGTTTTCGCCTCCTAAACTCAGATAAGAAATTGTACACTAAAATCCTGGCCAACTGCTTAGCTACAGGTGAAACTCGAAAAATTTGAATATTGTGCAAAAGTTCATTTATTTCAGTAATGCAACTTAAAAGGTGAAACTAATATATGAGATAGATTCATTACATGCAAAGCAAGAAAGTTCAAGCTGTGATTTGTCATAATTGTGATGGTTATGGCTTACAGCTCATGAAAACCCCAAATCCACAATTTCAGAAAATTTGAATATTACATGCAATCAATAAAACAAGGATTGTACATAGAACAATATCGGACCTCTGTAAAGTATAAGCATGCATATGTACTCAGTACTTGGTTTGGGCCCCTTTTGCAGCAATTACTGCCTCAATGTGGCGTGGCATGGAATCTATCAGCCTGTGGCATTGCTGAGGTGTTATGGAAGACCAGGATGCTTCAATAGCGGCCTTCAGCTCTTCTGCATTGTTCGGTCTCATGTCTCCCATCTTTCTCTTGGCAGTGCCCCATAGATTCTCTATGGGGTTCAGGTCAGGCGAGTTTGCTGGCCAATCAAGCACAGTAATCCTACGGTCATTGAACCAGGTTTTTGGTGCTTTTGGCAATGTAGGCAGGTGCCAAGTACTGCTGGAAAATGAAGTCAGCATCCCTATAAAGCTTGTCTGCGGAAGGAAGCATGGAGTGCTCCAAAATCTCCTGGTAGACAGCTGCGTTGACCCTGGACTTAATGAAGCACAGTGGACCAACACCAGCAGATGACATGGCTCCCCTAATCAACACAGACTGTGGAAACTTCACACTGGACTTCAAGCATCTTGCAGTGTGTGCCTCTCCATTCTTCCTCCATACTCTGGGTCCTTGGTTTCTAAATGAGATGCAAAAGTTGCTCTCATCAGAAAAGAGGACTTTGGACCACTGAGCAACAGACCAGGTCTGTTTTTCTTTAGCCCAGGTAAGGCGCTTCTGACGTTGTTTGTTGTTCAGAAGCGGCTTGACAAGAGGAATACGACATTTGAAGCCCATGTCCAGGATCCGTCTGTGTGTGGTGGCTCTTGATGCACTGACTCCAGCCTCAGTCCACTCCTTGTGAAAGTCCCCAACACTTTTGAATGGCCTTTTCCTGACAATCCTCTCCACGCTGCGGTCATTCCAGCTGCTTGTGCACCTTTTTCTTCCACACTTTTCCCTTCCACATAACTTTCTGTTAATGTGCTTTGATACAGCACGTTGGGAACATCCAAATTCTCTTGCAATTACCTTTTGAGGCTTTCCCTCCTTATGGAGGGTGTCAATGATGGTTTTCTGCACAACTGTCAGGTCAGCAGTCTTTCCCATGATTGTGATTCCTACTGAACCAGACTGAGAGACCATTTAAAGGCTCAGGAACCCTTTGCAGGTGTTATGGCTTAATTAGTTGATTAGAGTGGGACACTTTGAGCCTAGAATATTGCACCTTTTCATAATATTGTAATTTTCTGAGATTGTGGATTTGGGGTTTTCATGAGCTGTAAGCCATAATCATCACAATTATGACAAATCACGGCTTGAACTATCTTGCTTTGCATGTAATGAGTCTATCTCATATATTAGTTTCACCTTTTAAGTTGCATTACTGAAATAAATGAACTTTTGCACGATATTCTAATTTTTTGAGTTTCACCAGTATAGTTGTTGGGTGGAGGCAGGATACGCTTCTCTAAAGGAGTAATGTTTTCAGGGATCACCTAAAGTTACGCCTCTGCTGTCAGGTTTTTATTGCTGTCTGTGGTCCTATTGGGGAGATTAACCCTCTCTATTTGTCCTGTTTTACTGTTATCATTGAAAGTGAAAATCCCAAATTCCAGGGTGTCCCGAGAAAAGTGGTATCTTATAATGGGGACACTGGTTCTGGTGACCTGGGGGTTCCAACGTATTCCTTTAATTTATAGTTTCCTTTCACTTCCTGTTTTGGCTATGGGACAGGAAGTGAATGTAAATCTCACCAATGGGACACAGATGACAAAACAAAACTGACAGGGGTATAACTCTCCCTTACTCTATCCAAAATGAAGAAAAGACTGTGCACTTTGCAAGTTGATCCAGAACTTAGCAAATGAGGTACAGCTTCACTTTACAAAGGATACTTACAACCAAGCAAGGGAAGTTAAAAAAAACTGCATTTTTGCTTGCATATGATTGGATGATGGAAGCTAGCAGAGCTTCCCATCATTTACTAAGCTATGGAGCAAGTGTACTTGCAAAGTGCTCATTGTGTGTGCCTTTAGTAAATCCACCCTATTACATGTAATAAATCCACCCAAATGCATTTAGTGAATCCGACCCATTACATGTAGTGAAATATATCTATTTTCTCTTGTCATTTCATCAGATTCTTAGAGACCTTTTTTGTGTATATATAAGCTTCTTGATGTGATGATGATATTTGGCAAGAAAAATTAATAAATCAAATAACTATGCAGTGCTAGTATGTGCAATAAATACATGCATAAAAAATAAAGATCAAACAAAATCAAATTAATTTAATAAGGAAATAACTTCCACCTCCAGAAATTCCTTTTTAGTATGATATGTGTTAGGACTGTTCCACTATCGGTGCTCCTAAATAACCACTGCAATCGTGACCACCACCAGATGTACTCTCACCTCAACTATTTGGCCTCACATTACATGCTTGGTCAAACTGCACTTTTTTCCCCTTTAAGATGGACCGTAGTAGATTCCTTGGTACATTCGCTGTTGTCCTCCACAGCCTGATGGTCGCTTCCTCCATTAACTCCACTCAGTGCCATGCAAACAAAACACCTAGATATATAGATGGAAAAAATGTAGCGTTACTCACATTCACAAATGTGCATATATCCATATACATATGAATATATATATAAATATATATACAGTGGGGCAAAAAAGTATTTAGTCAGCCACCAATTGTGCAAGTTCTCCCACTTAAAAAGATGAGAGAGGCCTGTAATTGGCATCATAGGTAGACCTCAACTATGAGAGACAAAATGAGAAAACAAATCCAGACAATCACATTGGCTGATTTGGAAAGAATTTATTTGCAAATTATGGTGGAAAATAAGTATTTGGTCACCTACAAACAAGCAAGATTTCTGGCTCTCACTGACCTTTACCTTCTACTTTAAGAGGCTCCTCTGTCCTGCACTCATTACCTGTATCAATGACACCTGTTTGAACTTGTTATCAGTATAAAAGACACCTGTCCACAACCTCAAACAGTCAGTTTATTTAGTGATTTTTCACTTATGATACACTATTTGACACCTATATATATATTTATATATATATTCATATGTATATGGATATATGCACATTTGTGAATGTGAGTAGCGCTACATTTTTTCCATCTATATGTTCATGTTAATCATTGGTATATGATTAAATGTTAACAGCTTCTCTTGAGTTTATGTAGCTGGACATTGTTAAGCGCAGGAGGTTCACACCATTAAAATACCTAGATAGTGCTTATCCTTTTAAAACATTTATTTCTTTCCCAACTATGACAATTGCTGCAATGTGCAGAATTGTCCGAGGCGTTTGGGAAGCAGTAAAAACGCTTCCCAAACGCCTCTCTGCCGCCTGCACACAACGCTAGTGTGAACGTAGCCTAATACATTCACGTTGATAAGAGGAATGAATTTTGGATTTAGAAGAGACAGTGCTTTTTTGAGGATTTCTGTACAGATATCTTTAGCATAGTAGCATAAAGCAAGTACTGAACCGGTTTGTTCTTCAGTTTTGGTTAGATGCCAGGTATTCTGTTTCCCTTTTTCTCAGTTTTTTTCAGATTGTGTTAGAATGACTATGAAGAAAGGTTAGCTTTGAGGACCAGAGGACCCCAGTAAAACACTCCTAAATCTTTAGAAGTTCCCCCATTTCTTTAATATCAGTAGAGAAAAGAAACAGCTAGACATGTGCCGTTCATTTAGTTCTAAATCGAAATCCAGACAAATTTTTTATTATTTGGAGATTTGGATGTATCTGAATTTCCGAATTACAGTTGTAATGAATTTAAATGAATCTGAAATAATAAAACAAACTTCATCAGAAATTTGAATCAAATTCAAAAAGGAAATTGAATTTGAAAACACATTCGAAATATAAACATATTGCTGAATATTGCTGATTTCCTTCAAAGGAATTTTGAAAAGAATTGAAGAGAATATAAAAGAATAGAATGGAAAATAAGAAAATAGAATAGAATTAAATAGAATAGAAAAGAAAAAAATAGAATCAAATTAAATCGAAAGAATATAGCCGTCTTCCAAAATTCGAATTTTGTAAAGAATAGAATAGAATAAAAAAAGAATAAAACCAAATGGAATAGAATAGAAAATAAAAGAATAGAATATGAAATAAAGGAATAGAATATAAAAGAAATGATTAGAATAGAGAATAATAGATTAGAAAAGAATAGAAAAAAATAATAGAATAGAATAAAATAGAATATAACCGTCTTCTAAAATTCAAATTCGAATAGAATAGAACCAGCTATTCTTCACAATGAATTTAGATAGTTTCAATATTTTGGATTCCAATACTTTTAATCCATTGGAAAATTTGAAAATTAATAAATGAAACTAAACAAATTTAGTTACGAATGTAATGGAATTAAATTAGTAACTTAACAAATCGAGCCAACACTAAACAAATGTTTGTTCCGCACATGGCTAGAAACAGCATATGTGAATGGGTGTTGGTCCTTTTTTTCAGTTATACTTGCCTTTCTAAGATATCAATATGTAGTTAAGTAGTTTAGTATGACTGTTTAAATGGATGTTTTTCAACCCTTTGACTGCCCCAGATGTTAACCCCTTCCTACTCAGTGTCTGTATAGTGTCAGTGAATATTATTAGCACTGATCACTATGTTAGTGTCACTGGAGATGTCAGTGGCAGTTACGGGTGCAGTGCACCGCCATTACTAGTTTACAAAAATAAATAAACAGAAATGCCAGTATATACACTCACTGGCCACTTTATTAGGTACACCTGCCTAGTACCAGGTTGGACCCCCTTTTGCCTTCAGAACTGCCTTAATTCTTTGTGACATAGATTCAACAAGGTGTTGGAAAAATTCCTCAGAGATTTTGGTGCATATTGCCATGCGTTACTGTTGCCTTTCTATCTTGTTGAACCAATCTGCCCATTTTCCTTTGACCTCTGACATCAGCAAGTCATTTTTGTTCACACAACCACCGCTCACTGGATATTTTCTCTGTAAACCCTACAGGTGGTTGTGCATGAAAATCCCAGTAGATCAGCAGTTTTTGAAATACTCAGACCAGCCCATCTGGCACCAACAATCATGCCACATTTAAAGTCACTTAAATCCCTTTCTTCTCCATTCTAATGCTTGGTTTGAGCTTTACCAAGTTATCTTCACCATGTTTAGATGCCTAAATGCATAGAGTTGCTGCCATGTGATTGGTTGATTAGCAACTTTTGTTACCAAGCAATTTAACAGGTGTAACTAATAAAGCAGCCGGTGAGTGTATACCGTCATTATTGGGGTTTTTACCATGACATATAGCAGAGTACATTTTGGCCTAAGTTTATGAAGAAATTTTATTTGTTTGAATTTTTCTTAAGGAATATGTTTTATAGCAAAACGTAAAAAAAAAACAATTTTTATTCAAACTTTTCAGTCTGTTTTCATTTATATGATAAAAAAATAAAAAACTCAATGGTGATCATATACCACCAAAAGAAAGCTCTATTTATGTTAAAAAAATTATATAAATTTAATTTGGGTACAGTGTTGCATAACGTGTACTTACCAGTTAAAGTAATAGTAACAGTGCTGCATAGCAAAAAATGACCTGGTCATGAAGGGGGCTAAGATGCAACATATTACTTTTGTGGTTTTGGGTGTATTACTGCTTTAATGTCAACAGAGAAAAGAAACTGCATATTTGAGTGGGTATTAATCCTTTTTTCGATTACAGTTGTCATTCTAAGATATCAATATGTTTGTTTGTACTACTGTTCAGATGGATGTTTTCATGATTAAGTTTGTTCTGCCACACATACAGATGGTAAGTATAATGTCTGATTCCTCATGGAATTGTACTTTTGAATTAATTTCCAATAGGGGTTGTGGGGATTTTTTCCTGGATTGGTCTCAAATAGTTTTGACCACTATAAAGAAAGGTTAGCTTTGACAATCTGAGGTCTCCTGCGAAAGACCCCAAATTTCTTTCATGTCAACAGAGAAAAGAAACAACATATTTGAATAGGTATTGGTCTTCTTTTTTCTAATAACAGTTTCAGTTCTAATATATGAAAATGTTGTGTTAATTTGACTATTCAGATGAATTGACAAGGCACCATACAGCCAGTTCTGTCACCTTAAAAGAAATTGTAGCACATAGGAAGATTTCCTAACACAAAATGAAGTCTAAAAGGAGTTTTTTTGGAAAAAAGCTATGGAAAAAAGCTATGCAGTCAGGGCGAAATATCAGTGATTTTTTAAAAAACCCCTAAAAAGAAACAGAGTGCCAGTCAGGAAACAGGAAAATACTCCTTTTTCAAGTCATAAAAAGAATTGGAATATACTGCCTAATGTCCCCATACTAAAGGAACATAACCCTGAGACCCCTAGAGTAGTATTCAGGAAGGCAAAAAGTTGTAATAACTATATAAAACTATATAAGTAAAACCATATAAGTAAAAATAAAATGAGAACTCAACCTGTTTTGACCACCATTCAAACATTTCTTTTAATTTTGGGCATGTACAAGTGTAGGAAAAATAAATGCTTAACCTGCTCTCTTGTACATTACCATCAGAAGCAATTCACAAATGGGAAGAGAGGGGAGTTACCCCCTCAACTGTTACTGATTTTTTTTAAATTTATGTTATCACTTTCTCACGCGGCCTAAATTATGTTGAAGAACAATTCGATCTCTGCACACCAGATTTGGTGAACATGGAAGAAAGAGCACTCCCAACTTCAGCATCTCTCACCCTATTACTATTTTCGATATGAACAAGATTTACGGTTATCAGATTGCTACAATACAGTGTACTGGAGGGGGAAAGATTCAGAAAGTTTTGTTCTCAAGAAACCTACTGAGTCTTCCAACTAGATTTGAGGCCAGGGGGCTTGAATGAGGAAATCAAGGTCCAGACTATACTTTATTAACTGTTTCAGGCAGTTTCCTTGATCTGACTCCTACCCTTTTCAAAAATTATTTTATTCACTACTTCCCCCCCCCCCCCTTTACTCACAAAGATCAATCTGTCTTTTCTGAAAAAATGTTCCTTGGCTCTGTTCATACAGTACTTTGTTTATTAGGGAATTTATTGGTTTACACAGCTGTGGATATGTGTGGGAATGTGTGTGTATACATAGGACATGCTATTCCCAGCCTAGTAACTTGGCCTGTTTTCCATACTTCTGGCAGAGCCTTCACTCTCTTGATATGATGGAGGCCACTCTATGAGGACTATTATATATAAATATGGACCGTTATATAGAAACAAAATTTTTGTTGGATTCCTGTCATAGAGCCTTTCCAGTTGTTTATGACTTGCTCTCCAAACATTCAGTGGTATCTCCATACATTTTCCCCTTTTATGGTGAGGGCTATTTTGTTTAGGAATAATCCTTTTACTATAAACTGGTCATTTCTTTTTTTTTTTTCAATCATTCATCTACCCATATACCTACCATCTGTGAGTGTGACGCATATCTAAAAAAACGTCAGTGGTTCCAGGTGTCTTTTCTGGCAGAAAGGGGTCTTCCCAATAGAGTTATGAATAAATGTTTTGCAGGCTTTTTGTAACATTTAATATTAATTATTAATACCATTTATAAAGTATTTACTGGTTAGCTAATATTTAATGCACTGTCTAATTAATAATTAATTATTTTTGAAGATTTTTATATAATTATTCTAATATATGGAAGTAATATTTTAGATAGTAATCAGAAGTTTATACATGATTTACATACTTCTTTTAACATGCAACTACAGGAATACTGAAATCTCTAAATCCTAAATAAAGTTGTATTGATGTGCTCAGAAAAAAACTATTCAAAGCTTCAATAAAGTAAAAAATAAATAAATGAATAAATAATGCACATGTATACCTTTACAGTAAATTCAATAAATAAATGCTCATTCATATAAATACATAGAGTCAGGGAAGAAGAACACAAATCTCAGGCATCTATATGGTGAAAGGAGAGTCCAAAGAAATGTCAGTCCAAGAGAAAAGATCCCCCTGAGGGTGAACCTGAGTGGAAGATAGAAAGCCTCCAGATCCCTGATGGCAAGCACGTCATATCACCTCAGTGAAACAGACAGTGGCTTACCAGAGCAAAATGACCACTAGATTTTAGTGGTCAAAGAGCACTGGTCTTACTCTAGCAGGGTATCTCCTCCCCACTGCCTGTATCAAGATCTTCCAATAGAGTGAGATATCCCTAGAGCAGTCAGTCTCCCAAGCCTCCGCTCTGGAAAATGGCAATACATGTGGATGAGGGAAACATTCAAACATCATACCGTAGTGTTACAAAAAAAAGAAAAACGCTCCCCATAGTGAAGGTCAGAAATAAAACATACATTTTATTAAGCCAATGCACTTACAAGAGTAGAAGAATATAAGGTGCTTTTATCACATAAAAATGTCCATCCACCAGAAACAATGATGGCAGTGGTCAGTCGCCGCACCCCACGCATTTTGCCACATATGACGTAATCAGGGTCTTGGGACACATGCCTAACCTCTGTTTGTTGCCAGAACCAGGGACCATCTAGCGTCAGATACCCTTTTTACACCCTGGTTTCAGTTCAGGCTAATTTATGCCTGTCCTCCTCTGTGGATTCAACCTCATTTGCTCTACAATATACAGCAAGAAAAGAAAACAGTGATGCTACTGGCTCCAAACTGGCCCAGAAAAACCTGGTACACAGACATACTCAGACTTCTAGCAGGTGGCAATTTGGCCTCTTCCCAACAGGCCAGATCTCCTGTCTCAAGGTCCTCTATTCCACCCTGCTTTGCGATTGCTGGCTTTAATGGTATGGCTGTTGAAACTCAAGTCTTACGGGATAGAGGAATTTCTGAGTCTGTAGTTCCTACCTTGATAATACCAAATCCAAAGAACAAAGGTATACCGCTCAGGCAAACAATCCAGATTAATCCACAGCAGGTGCAGGCTCTGGCTCGCCACGGCACACGATGCAATAGGAAGAAGGGTCAGCCGCACACTGGAGGATAGATGAATATAGTGTGTATTTACTGATCCATAGGACACACACAAAACACCAGGACATGAATACAGGACCTGTTAACGCGTTTCACACAATCTTGTGCTTATGATTAAGCACGAGATCATGTGAAACGCATTAACAGGTCCTGTATTCATGTCCTGGTGTTTTGTGTGTGTCCTATGGATCAATAAATACACACTATATTCATCTATCCTCCGGTGTGCGGCTGACCCTTCTTCCTATTGCTAAAACCAAAACAAGGCCACTTCCAGGAAATTCTACCTTTGCACCTGACAATCTTACTTTGCCTTGTGTAAACACAAGAAGTTCTGCCCCAGTGACTATTCTGTGCCTTGCATTATGGCCTTCCTGAAGACTGGTCTTGACCATTATCTAGCTCTCAGCACTCTGAAAGGGCAAGGATCAGCCTTATCCATCCTTTTCCAAAGGCCTCTGACCTCACACTCCCTTCTTAAAACCTTTATCCAAGGTGTTTCTCACATTAGGCCTTCCTTGCAGCTCACTTCCCTGGCACCTTAATCTGGTTCTCTCTGTGCTGCAGAAACCATCCTTTGAACCCATCAGGGATATCCCCTTGGAAATACATACCAGCAAGGTCGCCTTTTTTGTAGCCATCACATCAGACATATTCTGAATTGCAGCCCTTTCTTATAATGAACCTTTCCTTATCCTTCACAATTGTTGGGTGCATGTGGAGGAGTGCCTGGTACAAATGTTAATTTCACTTAAAGGACTTTCTGAATCATTAATGTTTAGAGCATCAAATACAGCCAATGTGTTTTGGGGGAATAGCCTCATATTTCCTCAGAGCTTGAGCAGTGAATATCAATGAAATCACAGCAGTCAGCTTTATAAGCAGCAGGCTGAGTCTATAGTACTCACAGAGGATGTAAGCCTTTACCAAGCCTTAACACAGGTCCCTTTGTACATTTTGGCATGATTAGAAATGTGCGGTTCGTTTTGTTCCGAATTTGGACACATTTTTCGTTATTCGGATATTCAGATGTCTTCGAATTTCCAAATTACAATTGTAACAAATAAAAAAAAAAGAAATAAAATTTGAATGAAATTTAAATTCAAGTCAAATTTGAAAAGAATAAAACATAAAAGAACAGAATATAATAAATTTGAATATAATAGAAAATAATAGAATAGATAGAATAGAAAAACAATTGAATAGAATAGAATAAAATATAAGAATAGAATAGATTTCAATAAAAAAGAATAGAATATAATAAAAAAGAATAGAATAGAAAAAAATAGAATAAAATAGAATATAACTGTCTTCTGAAATTTTAATTTCGCGTAGAAAAAATTCAAATAGAATAGATTAGAATTTAATAGAAAATAATAGAATAGACAATATAAGAATAGAATAGGATAGAAAAGAATAGCAAAAGAACAGAATACAATATTAAAGAATAGAATACAATATTAAACAATAGAATAGACTAAAATAGAAAAGAATTGAATAGAAAAAACAATATAATAGAATATAAAAGAAATAATATAACAGTCTTCTGAAATTCAAATTTTGAATAGAATAAATTTGAATAGATTAAAAAAAGAATAGAACAAAATAATAAAATAGAATATAACTGTCTTCCGTAATTTGAATAGAATACATTTGAATAGAATAGAATAGAAAAGAATAGAAAAAAACGATAGAATACAAAAGAATATAACTGTCTTCTGAAATTAAAATTTCGAACAAAATAAATTCAAATTTGAATATATTAGAATATAATAGAAAAGAATAGAATATAAAAAAAACTGTAGAATAGAGTAACATAGAATATAACTGTCTCCCGAAATTCTAATTTTGAATAGAATAAATTCAAATGTGAATTGATTAGAATAGAAAAGAATAGAAAATAAGAGAATTATAAGAATAAAATCACACACTTAATTCATCCACATTAAAAACATAGGTTGACTAACCCAGTGGTGGGCAACCTTTTTTTTCAACTGAGCCAAATCTCGCCAAAACCACGATTGAAATTTATTTTGAGAGCCACATTTTTAAAACTGAAAATACATCCCCCATATAGTAATTCATCCCCCATAGTAATTCATCCCCCATATAGTAATTCATCCCCCATAGTAATTCATCCCCCATATAGTAATTCATCCCCCATATAGTAATTCATCCCCCATAGTAATTCATCCCCCATATAGTAATTCATCCCCCATATAGTAATTCATCCCCCATAGTAATTCATCCCCCATATAGTAATTCATCCCCCATAGTAATTCATCCCCCATATAGTAATTCATCCCCCATATAGTAATTCATCCCCCATAGAGTAATTCATCCCCCATAGTAATTCATCCCCCATATAGTAATTCATCTCCCATAGTAATTCATCCCCCATACAGTAATTCATCCCCCATACAGTAATTCATCCCCCATAGTAATTCATCCCCCATAGTAATTCATCCCCCATATAGTAATTCATCCCCCATATAGTAATTCATCCTCCATATAGTAATTCATCCCCCATATAGTAATTAATCCCCCATAGTAATTCATCCCCCATATAGTAATTCATCCCCCATAGTAATTCATCCCCCATATAGTAATTTATCCCCCATAGAGTAATTCATCCCCCATAGAGTAATTCATCCCCCATAGTAATTCATCCCCCATAGTAATTTATCCCCCATATAGTAATTCATCCCCCATAGTAAGTCATCCCCCATTGTAAATCATCCCCCATAGTAATTTATCCCCCATATAGTAATTCATCCCCCATAGTAATTCATCCCCCATAGTAATTCATCCCCCATATAGTAATTCATCCCCCATAGAGTAATTCATTCCCCATAGTAATTAATCCCCCATATAGTAATTCATCCCCCATAGTAATTCATCCCCCATATAGTAATTCATCCCCCATAGTAATTCATCCCCCATATAATAATTCATCCCCCATAGTAATTCATCCCCCATATAGTAATTCATCCCCCATAGTAATTAATCCCCCATATAGTAATTCATCCCCCATAGTAATTTATCCCCCATATAGTAATTCATCCCCCATAGTAATTCATCCCCCATATAGTAATTCATCCCCCATAGAGTAATTCATTCCCCATAGTAATTAATCCCCCATATAGTAATTCATCCCCCATAGTAATTCATCCCCCATATAGTAATTCATCCCCCATAGTAATTCATCCCCCATATAGTAATTCATCCCCCATAGTAATTCATCCCCCATATAGTAATTCATCCCCCATAGTAATTAATCCCCCATATAGTAATTCATCCCCCATAGTAATTCATCCCCCATATAGTAATTCATCCCCCATAGTAATTCATCCCCCATATAGTAATTCATCCCCCATAGTAATTCATCCCCCATATAGTAATTCATCCCCCATAGTAATTCATCCCCCATATAGTAATTCATCCCCCATAGTAATTCATCCAACATAGTAATTCATCCCCCATAGTAATTCATCCCCCATATAGTAATTCATCCCCCATAGTAATTCATCCCCCATATAGTAATTCATCCCCCATAGTAATTCATCCCCCATATAGTAATTCATCCCCCATATAGTAATTCATCCCCCCTATAGTAATTCATCCCCCATATAGTAATTCAACATAGGTTGACTAACCCAGTGGTGGGCAACCTTTTTTTTCAACTGAGCCAAATCTCGCCAAAACCACGATTGAAATTTATTTTGAGAGCCACATTTTTAAAACTGAAAATACATCCCCCATATAGTAATTCATCCCCCATATAGTAATTCATCCCCCATAGTAATTCATCCCCCATATAGTAATTCATCCCCCATAGTAATTCATCCCCCATATAGTAATTCATCCCCCATAGAGTAATTCATCCCCCATAGTAATTCATCCCCCATATAGTAATTCATCCCCCATATAGTAATTCATCCCCCATAGTAATTCATCCCCCATATAGTAATTCATCCCCCATAGTAATTCATCCCCCATATAGTAATTCATCCCCCATAGTAATTCATCCCCCATATAGTAATTCATCCCCCATAGTAATTCATCCCCCATTTAGTAATTCATCCCCCATAGTAATTCATCCCCCATATAGTAATTCATCCCCCATATAGTAATTCATCCCCCATAGTAATTCATCCCCCATATAGTAATTCATCCCCCATAGTAATTCATCCCCCATATAGTAATTCACCCCCCATAGTAATTCATCCCCCATATAGTAATTCATCCCACATAGAGTAATTCGTCCCCCATATAGTAATTCATCCCCCATAGTAATTCATCCCCCATATAGTAATTCATCCCCCATAGTAATTCATCCCCCATATAGTAATTCATCCCCCATAGTAATTCATCCCCCATAGTAATTAATCCCCCATATAGTAATTCATCCCCCACAGTAATTCATCCCCCATATAGTAATTCACCCCCCATAGTAATTCATCCCCCATATAGTAATTCATTCCACATAGTAATTCATCCCCCATATAGTAATTCATCCCCCATAGCAATTAATCCCCCATATAGTAATTCATCCCCCACAGTAATTCATCCAACATAGTAATTCATCCCCCATAGTAATTCATCCCCCATATAGTAATTCATCCCCCCTATAGTAATTCATCCCCCATATAGTAATTCATCCCCCATATAGTAATTCATCCCCCATAGTAATTCATCCCCCATATAGTAATTCATCCCCCCTATAGTAATTCATCCCCCCTATAGTAATTCATTCCCCATATTGTGTCAATTCACTTACCTTTGCTCCGCGCGTTCCTCTTGCCGTGTTCCCGTGCCGTTCCGGTCTTCAGGGCGGACTGTGAGAGGAGAGGAGTTCGTCACGCTGCCCCGCCTACATCCTGACAGCCAATGTTTGCCACGCTCCGCGGGCCAGATTAAAAAGTCCTCCGGGCCGTAGTTTGCCCATTGCTGGGCTAGCTGCAGAGTCCTGACTTTTGGGGCGGCCGCCCGAGAGGAGGGAGGGGAGCGGGCGGCCGCCCGGCACACAGAAGAGCCGCATTAAAGTTTGTAAAGAGCCGCATGTGGCTCGCGAGCCGCGGCTTGCCGACCACTGGACTAACCCTAAAGAAATTTCAATGTCTTTTGCAGATTATTATCATTCACTATACAACCTAAGCAATGACTCTAATATACCACAACCATCCGATGCAAATATAGAAAACTTTCTATCATCCCTCAAACTAACTTGTCTCTCTTCCCACCAACTGGACTCACTAAATGCCCCCATTACATCTATAGAAATAACTAAAGCAATCAAATCCCTCCCTGTGGGTAAATCTCCTGGGCCTGATGGATTGTTTAATGACTGTTATAAACAATTTCACCATCTACTATGCCCAAACCTTTAAGATTTGTTCTCTGCTGCAAGGTCTTCTGCTTCTTTCCCATCAAAAATGCTCAAAGCTTACATCATTATTATTCCAAAACCTGGCAAGAAACCTACCTCGCCAGCCAGTTTTAGGCCGATTTCCTTACTCAATACAGATGTAAAGCTTAATGCCAAAATCTTAGCCAGAAGACTTCTTCCTATTTTACCTACTCTGATCAAGCAAGACCAAACAGGGTTCACTCACGTGTGTCAGGCCTCTGGTGCCACGTGCATTCTCCACCATGCAGGATCTCATTGGACACCTTCTCTGATGGATGCGGAGAAGGTGTTCGATAGAGTACATTGGGGCTATATGTTCCACATGCTCCAAAAATTTGGATTTGAAGGCCCTATTTTATCCGCTAATCTTGGTTTATACTACTCATCGTCAGCACAGGTATACACATCAAATACACTGTCTCACCCTTTTTCAATAACAAATGGTACTCGCCAAGGTTGTCCCTTATCTCCTACCATATTCAATCTTGAAACACTTGCAGAGGCTATCAGATCACACCCAGACATTCATGGATTCACGTTCAAAGATAAACCACGTCATCAACTTATTTGCAGATGATGTTATCATTTTCATGCAACATACATCCACTTAACTAGGCGCTGTCCATAGTATACTCACTTCCCTCAGTCAAATATCTTACTATGAAGTCTACTTCACAAAATCACTTATATTAGCCTTAAATATAAATCCTACTCTAAGGAAGACTGTACAATCCGCATACCCATATACGTGGAGCACCTCGTACATTCCTTATTTAGGATTACACTTGACAGCTGGCATTACTCAACTGGCCGATGCAAATTACATTCCCCTTATTGAAAAACTCACTAAAGAGGTCTTCCCTTCTAGCCAAAATAGAACTCACCTGGTCAGGACACCTGGCATCCATTAAAATAGCTGTTACCACAATTTCTTTACCTCTTTATGACACTGCCTATCCTGCTTAAAAAAAAAAACACCTACAAGCGTTAAACTCCTTACTTACATTTCATACTTGGTGTACCATAAAACCCAGATGGACAATGGATCACGCCCGCTACAGACATCCTATGGAGCAATATAGAAGCATCACTCTACCCCACTCATAGCTTACGCTCCTTCCTAATAACTGAAATTTGGACTCCACACTCCTTAACACATCTTCCACCATCCATCCAAGTGTCATTAACAGCCTGGAAAAGAGTACACTCTATTTCTCAAACCTCCTTTATCAAACGAGATATCTCAATACCTATACAGACAGTAGAAGACTCAATTTTAGACATCTCTCTAGTACATTGGGAAAATAAGGGCATAACAAATGTATCCGATCTATATTCAGCAGGAAAACAGAAAACATTTGTAACGTTAGCTAGTGAATTCCATCTTTCACAATCAGAGTTTTGCAAATATCTTCACATAAAACATTTTCTAAACTCCATCCCCACAAGAAGCAGCCTGGCAATTTTTTACTACAACTCCTGTTTCTCGTAAAGGTACATCCTCATTTTATAACTTACTCCAAGACAAACGCACCTTTTCCAAAACTTCACCCTACCTGAAATGGGAACAAGATCTGAACAGCTCTTACTCAGTTCACCAATAGCCACAATCTTTTAAAGTAAACTACAAAGCCTCTCATTGTGTAAATCATTGGGAACTGACCCAAAAGATTGCTTTACATTGGTACCTTACACCATATAGAATTTCAAAATTTTCTAAAAACCAATCCCCTATGGGCTGGAGAGAATTTGGAAACATTGGTCACCTTATACACATATTCTTGACCTGTAAACATCTCACTAGCTTCTGGAATATAATTTTTTGCATCCTTTCTGGAGTTACCGGCATTATTTCCCAACCCAACCCACCTTTAGCAATATTAAACTTGGGCAGAGAAAGGTTTCCTCCATCTTGCCGTACCATAGTGACCCATATCTTATTAGCAGCTAGAATACTCATCACAAGATCCTGGAAATCCAATTTAGCACCCAACCCTTCAGAAGTTAATCCTTTTGGAGAAAACAGATAAAGAGCAAAAAATTAAGAAAAAGAAAAAAATATGTAAGAGATTATTATGATTATAAAGAAAAATCTGTATTCAAATGGGAAGCAAAAAATTATGATTTTGATACCTCAAACAAACCAGACTCTAAGCCCATACAGGTTCATAATAATAATCGAACTAAGAACTTTCACCAAGGGAATGGGGTGTCACACCCTAAAACTCCCAACAACAGACAAAGAAATCTGTCCTACAATACACCCAAATACAATTACAATGTAGCTACATACAACAGATTTGAAGCGTTAGAATATGACCAAGAACCCCGAATAGGTAATAGAGATATGAGGACACATCCCCTAAATGAGTACCATCAGTATTTGAAAGGACCGAATAATAGGTCTAAACAATATCAACCTAAAGGAGGCTACCAACCTAAATCCAAATCTAGGAATGAAGTACACAATAACAACCAAAGAAAAGGAGGAGATTCCTATAACATGAGACCCTATGATGAACAGTATGACAGGCTTCACCAGAGGACTCCTAGGAATAGACAAAAAGATTTTGAATACCAAACTTATAATGAGACATACAGTATACAAACTCCCGACATAATCAACAGTCATCCTATCCCTACTATAATCCTGATTATAGAACCCCTATGGGCCAACCATACCGTAACCATCAAAATAGACCTAATGGTTATGATGTGCCCAACCCCCATCATTTTTTAGGAAAAGGTTCAGGCAGAAAAAGAAGCCTAAGACAAGAGGAAAGCGAGGAGGAATCAGGATTAATCGACAAAAGGAGAAAAATGTAACGAACACGGGCATTTTTAACCTCAGTAGTCAGACCCTAACTGCTAAAGAATTGGAACTTCTAAACAGAGGTCTCAAATTCGCACCCCCAGCAAGATTAAACAAATTTAATACGTTTATTGATATTCAGAAATTTACAAGGAAATTGTCTCTAAAAAGACACTTCCTCACTAATCCAATCAGCAGAACACCCCCAGAGACAGACAATACAGGTTTTAAAACCACAAGCTTAAGAAATGCGTCACTCTTCAATCCACAGGCCCACTCCCATATCAATATATTTTAAAATATGGTCATCAAGGACCTAGAAAATCTGAGAGTAAAGAAATGGAACAACAAACCATATGACCGTAAGCAGATTGACACTATGACCAAGGATTTGTTGGAAAATAAAAATCTGGTCATCAGACCTGCGGACAAGGGGGGTGGCGTTGTTGTGATGGACAAGGTGGATTATTTGGCCCAAGTCCATAACATCCTGGATGATAAGGACACATATATAGAATTACAAATGTATAAGGGGACATACATTTCCACAAAAACATTCTTTAAATTGACAGATAGGAACAGTTATATTCCTAAAGATAGCTGTCACTTACCGAGATGGCTAGAGAACATACCGAGGGGCCAATTTCTACGTGTCCGGAGAAATTGTACTGAACTAGAGGATTACAGATCACAGGCCAATATTCTTAAGGGCAGGTTCATTGAAAAGGGCTATGACATTAACGCTCTAGAAAAAGAAATTAACAAAGTGGCTAATGCAGACCGAACGAACCTCCTAACTTCCAAAAACAAAGCCCAAACAAAGAGGAGTTGTCCCTTCATTACCAGTTACTCGACACAGCATAAGGAAATATCGAACATTATTAGAAAGAATTGGAACATTTTAAAGAATGATCCTATATTAGGGGAAACGTTACCAGACTTACCGGAAATTACATATAGGAGAGCGCCAACATTAAGAAACATGCTGGCCCCGAATGTAGTTAACCCCCCTAAACCCGTGACGTTCAGTTTTCTCAACACCAAGGGTTTCTTCCCCTGTAACAGGTGCATGTTATGTACCTTTAATGGCATACATAAGAAACCTGTTAAAACTTTCAGCTCTAATGTGACTGGTATATCTTACGATATTCAATCGACTATCACCTGCTATAGCTCCCATGTGGTATATCTCTTGAGTTGCACATGTGGGAAGCAATATGTGGGTAGAACCACGAGAAGACTGAGAGATAGGTTGCGTGAGCACCTATCAAACATTAAAAAGGGTTTTAAGGAACATTCTCTTTCCATGCATTTTCGCCAACATCATAACAGGAATCCGCATACATTGAAATTTACAGGTATTGACATAATTAATAAAAATTGGAGAGGAACACACAAAAAGAGAGCTGTATCAATGCTAGAAACAAAGTGGATCTACCTGTTACACACTCAAGCACCACATGGCTTGAATGTAGAGCTAGATATTAATTGCTTTATTGACACCAGCTAAATATATAATACCCTGGCCTATTGAAGCATTATGAGTTTTATTTGTATTATTATATATTTTTACCGCTACTGGAATATGGATTTAGTTTTTATACTACGGGGTCTGTTTCTGCTTTGATTTTGTTTAATATCAGATTTTTATGTTATTATTGTTTTTAGAGTCTATTACTTTTTATATCATACTATATTTTATAATAAGTTGGATATAATAATTTGGATATATTCATTTTATGTTTATGTTTTTAAATATGAGGGTCTGAAGATTGATTTTAAACGGCAATCATTATTGATTTTAAATGGCAATCATTACTTTTTATCATTGATGGATGTTCTGACTCATCCATTTTACTTTGAGGAAATTATGATTATTTATTTATGATATTTATTTTCTATTGATTGATTGTATATTATTGTGAGGTTCATTACATTCCACTCTCATGTAAGCTCATCACACACTATATATGACTCTGATGCATTGTTAATTAATGCAAGTATAACTTATACAAGGAAAATGGAATGTCTGAACGATTTCCTTAATAACCACTAGATGGCACCAATTTTAGTTTTATTCATTAAAGTTTCATTCATTTAATATATTATTTAATTATAATTTTACTAATAGTAATGTAAGTTCACCCACTATCAAATATGGTATTAGTGGTTAGCAAAGTAGGAAGCCGCTGTTTAATAAGGACAGTTTGCTGTTCCATTGCTGTCCTTTGTATTTATACATGTATCACCACCTTGCCGGTATATGTGCACTGAGGCACCGACAAAATGGCAACCGTGATCGCTCACTGTGCATGCGCGAATGCCTATCTTTCTACCGAAGATTGATCATATGGAAAATGGCTGATTAGCGCTCACTGCGCATGCGCGAAAGCCCTTTCTCGGTTTCTCATAAAAACCTCCAAGAAAATGGCCGCGTCGTCGCAACTGCGCATGCGCGAACCGCGATGAACGCGATCGTGCAATAATGCACGCCAATTTCAAATTTAGTATATATAGAACTCACACAGCATGGGCACACTCCCTCTGAGGAAGTGTTTTGACACGAAACGCGTCAGAGAGGTGCCCCTGACCTGTGTGCATATACCGTAAGGCCATCCTGATTGGTTGACTTATCAGATCCGGATGTAAGTTTTATTTCTCTGTTTATGCAGGAATTTTGACCATTAAAGACCTACTTCACTATCAGAAGCTTTCTTGGGGCTCATTATTTCCATGTGAGCCCGTTTTTGAAGGTTCCTGAGGATTTGGAAGATATATGACTTCCCCTTTTCCCCTGCTGACGATGGCCCGGGTGGAATGCCTAAGAATACACCTAGACTGATGACATCTAGTGGCCAACTTGCTGATGACATCTGCCTGGTATCATAAGTCCAGAGCACCAGGAGCAGGTCTTAATTGCTCCATGCGCAATTTATGCGCTATCTGGTTAGTGCATTATTTGTACATTCACAACAACACAAGAGTCACGGTTTTCTTGATCATGGACTGTTGGAACATCTGCACTTAATCACTTTATTATAAGGACTGAGTTATCTAACATATTTAATATATGTTATGGTGCATTATTTAATTATTCATTATTTAATTATTCATCTTTTCCATCACTTTATTATACATATATAAGCGCTGCATACTTATTTTATATAACCCTTCAGAAGCTGTTGAGCTAGTACGCACAATTCAAGAATACAAAAAATTAATAGACAAGGAATCAGAAAGACATTTGACAGTTACTGGCAACTATGGAATATATGGCTAGGGGTAACTTGAAGATATCAATTTACTTTGATAACAATATAATTAACACTGCATTTAGTTTCTCTGTGTTTACTAGCAGACCTTTAAATAGCTTCTTTTTTTTGTGTAGTTAATATGCAGTTTATGTATCGTTCCTTGTAATTCTCTTTTTTTTCCTTGTTCAAATACAATTTGATCTAAGTTAGCCACATTTACAACTATATACTTCTACAACATTTGTAATGATCTGAATAATGGATATACTTTGTCTTTTATATACTGTATGTATATCTGTATTGTAATACTTTTGATAGCAATAAAAACTAATAAAAAAAATGTTTTTCCTCCTTGGCAGTATTAACCACCTCATTGCAGTTCAGTTGATACAGTTCATCTGTAATTTTAGCCTTTGCAAGTAAGATATCCCCTTTTGTGATGGCACAGCTGTCACCTTGGAAGGTCATTATGTTGCCTTGTTTTGTGAGCTTCTTCACTGACAAAATGTTAGTTTCAAGAGCAGGGACATATAGGACATTTTTCACAGGTATATTTCTTGTGAATCTCTGGGAAATAGGACAGTAAAGAAAACAGTCTCCTATTCCTTCTGATTCCATTATTTGCCCATTAGCTGTGGTGATTTTTTTTCTCTTTTATTCTGGTCAAGGTGAATAAATAAATGTCTGTCATTTGTCATGTGACTCATGGCTCCTTAATCAACATTAACACCTTAATCAATATGTAATCCTGCATATACTGGCCTTTCACCAGCTTGGTTTGGTATAGCTTTCTAATCAAATACAGTTTATTGCTAAGATTAGCTCTTTCATGCACCTTTTGTAATCCTTCTCACATTTATTTAGCATTTTCACACTTAGTATACTGTATGTATAATTTGATTATCTTCTGTGCTGAGAGGAATTGTACAACTAGCTTTCTGATATTTCTCTATCCACTCATCTGAAGGGTATTCTGGCCTGACTTTTGTTTATACATTTCCATGTATCTTATCTTACTAGCAACATTTTCATCTTGAATTTCCAAGATTGGTAGTTCTGATTTGTCAGGTTTGCAAATTAAAGCTTTGTTGCAACTGTGTTACTGGCCATTTTCTTTTAATCTGTTGCAGTGTTCTTTCTATTGCTGTATTTTGCACTTATTTGCTGTAGCTGGCTATGTCTGTGCCCATAGCCTGTTAGAAATTCTGTATATTGCCCTACAGAACAGACAGTGCACAGTCCACATGTGCTTTTCTGCAACAAGGAAAAAGGAAACTATATTTGTGAAAAGACATATAGTTTACCATAGGTGCAGCTACAAACTTATAAACACTGCAATCTACTGGTTGAAGAATATATCTTTACTGAATACTGATGTAGTTGTTGCACAAAATACTTAAACACTGTATTCCACAGCCTCTGTTGCCCAACACTGTAAAACCACCACCTAGTCTTCTGATCATGCTTTTAAAAATTTTACCAGGTGGATGTCTTGCAGATTCAGCTTTTGAATAAAAGGTTTCCCGCAGCAGCACTTTGAAGTTGTTGGTTTTGGGTCTGAAGGCACAGTTTAGTTTGCCTAGTTGTTGTCCACCCTTAAATTAATTTCTTGGGGATGTCCCATGGCGTATGCATAAGTTGCTTGTGTCCTGTACTGTACAATTAAGACAAGAGAAATTTTGACCTACCTGTGAATTCAATATCTTGGAGTATAGGACACAGGCCACTCGCCTTGTTAAATAGCATTGCTTGCTACAAAACAGAGGGCTTATGGGGTAGGGTAGCTATAGGGAAGGGAAGGGGTAGGGCGTGTTCTCAAAATCCTGCCAGTGTACAATCAGTTGAAGGTACAAGTCTATAACCCACGGTGTACGAATAAGCTGCCGATATCCTGTCTTCCAAGATATGGCAGCTACAGGTAAGTCAAAATTCCTCTTTTAATGGAGCAAGGAAGAGTTAGATTAAAACATTGCTTAGGATTGTATTAATGCTTGTTACAAAGAAGGAACTTTCTCTGACATCTGAAACAAGACTGGATAAGAAGAGAATTCTCTGTTATGTGGATGTTGATAACATTTAAATTCTGAAAGAAAATTACGTTTGATCAAAAATGTTTCTTCTATTTTTACCAACTTGCATTCAGTAATAGCGCCAAGGCCTCCCAGAGCGTTTCATGATGGTCAACAGGAATCTAGCATTTTTAAAATGTCAGCCATGGCAGACCCTGTTTTGATTTCATGATAGGTTTACTTTAGTTTAAAAATGGCTATATCAGACATCTCTAAGGAAAGCTTCCATTCCTGACTTCCTCATAGACAACATGGGTTCTCATTGGAGATATCTTTACCCACCATGAATCTGACAACAATTAACTTTATTGCCCTTAACCTCTTGCTGCCCATGAAAAGAGGGTGGACCTTAATGCCCACATGCTGCAAATATGCATCTATGGTCAGCAGAGCTTTCTGTGCTGAGACCGTGCTCACTGCGTGCTCCCAGCATAGTGACTGGTTTTGCAAAGACAGCTCTCAGCCTCCTCTAATGACCAAAAGCCAATCCTGTGGTCATGTGATTGGCTGGTCCTTCCCTCCCTTTGAGCATTCAGACCTTCTTAAAGGAATGCCAGAGCTGGGTGGGAAGAGGTTAAAATAATATGTAGTCTTTGACTGTGAACTTGATTGCTTCAATCAGCAGTGTTAGAGACAGGTCCTTATTCGTAACAAATTGCTTTTTAAGAGACCTGAACTGTAAGAATGTTTTTACAAGTTAATAGAGTTCTAATTAGAATTACTATTGCTCTCTCTAGTCAATGATTGTATAAACTGCAAAGTTATAGATGGTAGAAAAAATGAAACTTCCACATCTCCGGCTTAACTTATAAAAAAACACTATTCGCTATTTTACCTTAAAATATAGAAGCCTTTTCATCCTCTTGGGTGGTTGCCTTTTTGAGGCACCAAAGGTTCTGTAATTAATCTGCTCACATACATATACTGTAAATTTGGGTTATGCCGCTAAGTCATTCTGATTCTTTAACCCTTTCGCTGCCAGATGTGGTTTTTTTTTTTTTTCGTTTTTTTGCACACGTTTAAATAATTTTCGGCCTGAAGATTACACAAAACCCCCAACATTATATATTCTCTGAAAGCAGACACCCTGGAGAATAAAATAGTGGTAGTTCCAATTTTTTATGTCACACGATATTATTGTAAAATTTCAATAAAAATGACACCAAGGTGAATTTTAGGGCAAACAAATGTAATAAATTACCCACATTTTTGGTAAAATTTAAACAACAAGGCTGTACCTAATAAATAGATACCCAACATGCCAAACCTTACATTTGTGTGTGCCTATGAAATAGCAACAAACGTCAGTACCTTATATTTTCTATAGATGCTTCAAAACACCTATAGGTCATCAGTTTACCATTATAGAGGGAGGTCTGGTGCTAGAGCTCTCACTCTGGCGTGCGTAGTGATATATTACATGTGTATTGTAAAGGACGTTTTCATGCGTAGGCTCCCTGACGAGTGTGTTTACATTTGTACATGTGTATATGTGGGGTGGGGGGGGGGCTCAGATTTTTTTGGGGGGGCATCTTATGTGCTTGGGTGTAACTTATTTTTTAACGTTTTTTTCTTACTTAACGTTTTTTTTTATCACATAGGGGACACAAAGTCCCCTATGTGATGATTTTTTGGTGACAGGTTCTCTTTATTGTGTAAATGTAGGGTGCTACTCTATAAACTAGCAAGTGTAAATAGTTGCATCCATCTAGCACCAATAAATAAAATAAGTTCAAACATCAATGGGTGTAAACAATTATATCGAAAAGAAAAAATACTTTATGAATAAACACCCAGGAAAACCTAACACCAAAGGCTACAAAACAAAAACTCCACCAGTGTAAGTACTGTACATTATACTGTGTTCAAACTAGAAAATTGTTATAAAAAGAGGTCAAATAAGTAAATCAATGCAGTAAACAACATGCTGTCCTGCTAGGCTGATCTCCTCTGTGATCCGTTAGATGTATTGCAATGCATCTTTCTCTGGCTATTCTAGCTGGTCAAGTGACAGCTGTGACCCGGAAGTGACGTCATGGACGTCGTGTTCCAGGTCACACAAAGAAGTGGAGGGGAATGGACGTTCGTCCACTCTCTTCTCTCCCCTCCATCCACTGGCAAAAACCATGGCTCTCCCTGGGCCTGCAGACGGGCAAGCGGAGGCTAGTTACATAGCAGGATGGCGCCCGCAGGAGGGGCATCGGAACCAGGGGCTGTGGCAGTGGAGCCACCTGACTGCTTCCACCTGACAGGCAGGAGTCTGCCTGTTCGTTCTATACACAAACCCACATTCTGGTGGCTGCAGCTGGATTGTGTATAAAACTTCCTGCTGTCAGGTTGTACGGTGTACAGACCTGGCAGTGAAATGGTTAAAGAGTAACTACACTTTTGTTGAAAAAAAAACCATTCCCTTCTAGGTAATCTATGTACATTGCAGGGATTTTAACAAACTTTGTTGCTGATGTCTACCTTTTGTTATTCTGAACAAATAGTTGTTTGTTTGTGTGTGTCCATGTGCAGAGAGAATCTGTATGGGAATGTCTTCATAATTATCAATCAGCTGCTGCACCTGCAGGGCTCTAATGAGGAAACTTTTTGGGTCCCTTCAGACATGATTTCCCTTTGAGAGTATCTCACCAAAAATGACATTTTTGTTGCAGGGGATGCTCAAAAGCTGATTTGTATCTTAGTGCAGACTTCTGGGCAAATCAGTGGGCCAATCACACAAGCAGGAAATGACATTTCTGGGGGACGTTCTGTGTACAGAACACCTCCAGGTGGCCATATTGAATTGCATTTTACAGAAATTTACACCTCTGCAGATTGAAAAGGAAATGTAATTTATAATGACATTAAATTACAATATGGCGTGTATCGTAATTGTATATGCTATTTGTTTGTTATTTGCTAATTTTTTTCCACAAAAGTGGAATCACACTTTAAGTTGTATTGGCACTTACAATGCTGAAGTAACCTATCAAGCAATATTATCAGGTGTGATATATTCTGAGAGAAACTTTGGCTTCATGAATGTGGACCACTGTGCTGCTTTTAAAGCTATAGGCTGCAACTAGTGGGTCATACAGTATATAGAAGAGAACATGGTACAGATGGTACACTTTTTACATATAAAAACTTTTTGTTCAATATTCAGATATTGCAAGATTGGTTTTAGACACAAACACAGAAGAAAACACTTATGCATAAAGAAAACAGTTTATTATTTAAACTGTTAATAATCATTTCAGGTTGAGCATGGCAGTCTATTTTACAAGATGTTCTCTGATCTGGTAAATAAAATTGGTTTGAATTTACAAGGCAGAATACATATTGATGAAAGAGAAAATGTTTATTTGCTGGCGGAAATTCAATTAATATTAATGGTAACTGTTGTTAGAACATGGTACAGTGTTACATTCGCATTGTTCAATTATTTTGATCTGTATAACAGATTTTGATGAGTCGGGACAGTGAAGTTCTATCGATTTTACTGAGGTGCGCACTGGACTGCAACAGCGGCACCTACCCTCAACTGCTTCAAATCCATCGTGATACCTGAAATTAAAAACAAAGAATGACCAATGGCAGATATGTCAATGTTACAGTAATGGGCAGGGATGAAATATATTAGGCCAGCCGTTCTCAACCTTCTCATCACAGAGGAACCTCTAAATTAACGTTCTGGTCTCAGGGAACTCCTGCTAAAAATTGCTATATCTACAACTCATGATACATTAGAGTGGCTATTCAGTCAGGCAGAGGTGTGTGAATCACAAAACTGGCTGAACAGGCAGATAAGATGGATATATGTGGGGTTTTTTTTTGCCTTCCACTGGATCAACTGTGGGTATAGGATTATATCTTTTTTTTTTTTTGTAATGGTTGAACTGGATGGACTTTTGTGTAACTGTATGTAAGTATATATGTGTATTTCAACACTGTACTTGTTTGCCTGAATTTCAGCTTTAACTTTCCTATTTTATTCAGCTGAATAAATGTTAATATTCTGCCAATTCTGTGTTTGGTAATATAAATAAGAGTCAGAATAAAATATAAAAGCCTTTAGAAGTTTCACTAGTGTAGTGGGACCATTGCCGTTTCCCTTTTAAAGAACAGTTTCCCTTTTAAGACTGCATGTTGTCAGAAAGGGTTAGATTGGCTCAGCTCCCAGCAGTACTTGAGTGTTTGTGGGAGTTGCAGTTTCATCACAGAGGCAGACAATGTAACTTTATACTGCACAGGACTACAGGACCAGGATGCTTTGCAAGGAGGAAGGGGGTGGAGGAGCCATGTGGGCCTTTGCAGAGGACATATGGGAGCTAGTCTGCAGCCCCTACTGTTGAAGTATACTGACACTGTTTCCAGAACAGCAAAGGTTGCTAAGGACAATGGTTATCTACAGCAGCTGAAGTCAGCAGCAATTGTGATCATTGGTACCAGTCACCCGTGATGGCAGTTACCAACAGCAATGACATCTCCCACCGCAGAGAGAGGTCATAGTGTTGGAAATTACAGAGGAGGGTGTGACCATCCTAGGTGAGGCACCTGACAACAGGAAACACTAGTCAGATAGAGAGATCCCTTCAAGGAGTTAACCCATGGAGACTGTTCTTCGTGGATGTGGTGAGCAACTGCTAACCAGTGACATGTCAGTCCTTAAGAGCTTTCCACCGATTCACTAACACAGGCCTGTGCAACACATAGACTCACACAGTGCTACAGTCCTGCAGCATACAAGTGAATTTGGGACTGAGCCTAAAGAGATGTCAGTTTAGCTGGGGACATATTGCTGCTATAGTTGAAGGGGGTTAATTCTGATCTATAGCTATAGTGCATTTAACTGCTATTTTCCAAGTTAATTTGCAGTCTATTTGCAAAGTTTTTCCTGTCTTATTAAACCTGTTATAAAACTTCCCACAAAGAGTCCTAGTGTGCTGTGGATCCAATATATATATATATATGGTTCATCACTGAAGTAAGGACAGAAGTGCCCGTTATTTCCAGCGGCTCCTTTGGGGGTGAGCGTTACACTAGTAATACAATGATTGGTGAAAACAGGATAATGCATTTGTCCCTTACCATGATTCAGACTCGCAGTATCCCTGACACTTGGTCAGTGGCACTTCAGCCGTGCAATTGTCCTTAGTGATGGTGTGTTTGTATTGATGAGGGCTGCAGCTGGTTTCTAAAAGGAAAGACATGAATGAATATGTTGCTTTGAAAGATGGATCCCTATCATTATTTTCCTGTTTTATATACAGTATGCAACAAGAGGGCTGCTCTTCTATGCTTGTGCTGTATAACAGTTTTGCCTCTGACAAGTGTTTTAAAACTTGTGTCTTCCCAGCCAGAATTAACATCAGCAAAGTTCCCCCCCGTTAATTGATGGACTGTATTTTCCTGACAATCGTGTAATTTCATAATACATTCATTGCTCTAATTACAAACGTATGTTAAGTTTTTCTTGTCGATTGCCAAAGTAACCCGTTCACATCAACCAATCAGGGTGCCTTGTTGGTACCTATAATGGCACTTGTTGGTGAACCGAGGGACTGACATGTATACACAATGCAATGTCTGGGTATTGGCCTTCAGAAACATTTAAAAAAAAACAGGTAAATGGTAACTTCCACAGGGATAATGTAGTCAGTCCATTAGTTAGGTATTTGAGTCTCAGTTCACACTTGTGCGGTGCAGCATACTGCATGTGATTTGCACAGGAACCGCACCGCATTCCTGTGCAAATCACATGCGAATTCTGTGTGGTGCGGTTTGAGCCATACTTTTTTCACACCAAAAAGGTTCAGGACCCTTTTTTTGGTCCGCACTAGAATCAGACCGCATGGGTGTTCACACCAATTCTGCACATCGCACCGCGTTTTGCGAACTGATTTCGGGTGTCATTAACTTAAAATACACACCTGCAATGGTTCGTGTGAATGGGGTGCGATTATGATGCGGTGCAGAAACTGGTGCAAATTTTGCACCGCATCAGTGTGAACCCAGGTTGAAAACAATATTAAACCACAAACCAAAAATATTATATATTGCAGCTTACCAATCATTAGATGTGGCTGCTTTAGTTTTCTCTTTTTAGGATCCCCCCCTTTGTTTTCACTTGGTGATTTGGCCAGTAACATACCTCCCGTGTTAGAGTGCCTCCACGAGCACGAGCAACAGAGACACCTTTTGACAGCAGCGTTGTCAGTTTGGGGGGAGGGGAGTGTTAGATGTACTAGCAGATTTAGATACTGTAAACAAATTGAAGCCAAACTCCAGTTAAGACTTTTTAAGTAGGTAGGGCAACAGTTGTTTTTACTTTTGGAATAAAGGTTTTACATAAATAAATTAAAGTTGATCATTGTGAGCACCCCTGTCAGTGGTAAATAGTTTGACTCAAGCATCTAATTGCTATATCTGCAGAACAGCTTGTTCTGCTAAAAAACAACAGACTTACTGTCTAGATCAAAAGCTGAAAATAAAATCCTAAAAGCAAAACTAACGCATCCATCACATCTAAGAATTGGTAAGCTGCGGTATAATAAATGTTTGCTTTTGGGCTTAATACCACTTTAAAATGCAGGCATACTCAAACTTTTTTTTCAGTCTTTGAGGGAATGGGGATGGGCTAAAACCCTTCTGAGGTTGTTTTTGTTTGTCCATAGCCTGTTGACTTTCTAGGTAATTTCCCTTCACTCTCTTTCTTGGAGATGCAGCAGGAAGTGTGACAGTTCTGATCAGAACAGTTGTCCTCATTAGAGGTTTTTCCTTTACCCCTTATTCTGAAGACAACTCTAAAATGTAGAAATTCCCCTTATTTTCTGTCTTAGTGACAATGATGAATCTTCCCAGCGAGGACACAGTTCACAACAAAAAGTTGTCAGAGAGTCTATTCTTTTCCCACTCTGTACATAAGTTAATAAAAAAGTTTTACCTTTACATGAACTTTAATGATAAAGCAACATGATGTTAAAACACCAAATCTTGACTGTAGGAGGATCTCTATACTGTCTGACTGATTATCTCTGTTGTGTAGGGCTCCCATAGAAATTAGATTCCCCATGATGCAGACTGGGGTCCTCTAATATAGCCATAATCATCTATTAAACTCCTGTAAAATATATACTGTATTTATATCGTAATTATAGTTCTGAGCAGGTTTTTCCTCAAAAAATGGAATGCTCTTTTGGCCTTACTTCTGGGGATCACAGGAGTGCACTTAGATCTGCACTCCTGTGACCCATATTCAGCTGACAGCGGGCACTTTCAGCTGACCTCACTCAGCCAGTCGAGACTCTGCAGAGATCCCAATTTACGCCGATGAGAGCCCGAGCCAGCTGCATCAACCTCCTCCACAGCCCGGCACTCCAATGAGCACTGGAGGGGCAGAGCAGAGTGCCGATGATTGACAGTCACCGCTTTCTGCTCACTGAAGGCCACGAACTGAGCAATCAGCAGTCAAATGATCACTCAGTTCTTGGTCTTACAGGCGCCGGGGGACAGATGCAGCATTGGATCAATGTTACATTCACCTAGGTGAGTATGATTGTTTGTTTTTTTGAATCCCCATACTTCTCTTTTAAGATACAATATAAGACCTCAAACCCAATGTCTAAGCCATATAATCTACAACAGTGCATTTAAAAATATTTTTAGTGACTTCTGTACTCACTTATGATGGTACAATAAAGATAAATCAGACAGTAGATTGTGTGATACAATCCCGTAACTTTTCACTTTAAAGAAAACCTTTCATGAAAGAAATAGGATAGCCGTCATTAAGAGATGAGAACTTCTGATCTACCTAAATGGGAGCATGTTCATACTAGACCAGTTGCCATGTATGTGGGTGCATTATCCAATGTGGGCAAAATGTATGCTCTTGGCAAGAGGCAAAAATACAGCTGACTCCTTTCTAGCTGGCTTCCCTCCTTGTTCCCCTTTCCAAGCATTTTCATTAAGGAAAGGGGATTGTTCTAAATTGTTAAAGTGGTTGTAGACCTTAGACATGAAATATAAACAAACCGTATCCCTCTATAGTGTGTACTTGTCTCAAATAAAAGCGCTAAGTGTCATTTCTGTCTGCTGCTTTGTTCCTCTATTATCAGAATGAATCACTTCTGACAGGTTTTCCTGGCACCAAGAAAAATTGGTGATGGGAGAGGGATCTCCACCAGATTGTCAGCCTCAGCTGTATTGCTGTGAGCTGTGTGAAGGGGTGTGTCTCTTCCCTCCAATCAGCTCTCAGAGCTCTCCTCACTGAGCTCTGCAGAGTGTAATTTTAGTTCTCTGTCCCCTTTTTTCTGAACTCACAGACTAAAAATTCAGCACTTTGAACAGATGTAGAGAAGAGAGGACTGCAGATAAACAGGCACAACATACAGTATGTAGGGGTATTTGTTTAATCTGCGTGTATCATCTGAGGCCAGTCACTACACCGGGTATATGTAAGCCCCCTTTCACATGTGCTTTTCACCAGTTCAGTCACGTTTTTTCAAAGAATCAGTTTTTACATCACTTTTTAACATCTACTACCAGTGCAGAAACGGATGCAATAACGGACCGTTTGTCAGTTTACATCCCTTTTTCGTCTGTTTCATTTTTTTAACAGAACAAATATAGTGCTTTGATCCATTTTAAAAAAAATTGGATGTTGACACGTGGATTTAAACGGATGATCATCTATTTACATCCGTCTTTCCATACAAATGCATTGATGTCCATTTTTCGTCTGTCAACAGACGGAAGAAAAAATACAGTTTGCATGTGTGAGAGGGGAATTAGGGTTTATATCCACTTTAAAGTAGAATTCCAGCCTAAAACTAAATGTGCTTAAAAATGTTCACTTCCCCTCTCCTTACACCTATGCTATTTTACATGTATAAGGTCCCTTTCAGACGGGGCAGATCTGTCAAAAGATCTGCTTGCTCAGTGGGGATCTCTCCGCTGATCCCCAATGAGCAAGTGGATGACAGGTCTGTGTCTGTTCTGCTACACAGTGGACATAGACACACCCTGCTATTTTCTATGGGGATCACCTGTCCGTTTCCACCCAACTGTCAACTGATCCGATCCACTGGATGGATGGGGAACGGATCCCCATGGATTGGATTGAAGTTTGCTGACACCTGCCGCTCCATAGAGAGCTATGGATGGTCCGATCGGGTCCTCCTGAAAAACTGACAGGCGGACCCTATCGGATGTCAGTGTGAAAGGGACCTAAAAAAAGATGAGTATACTTGCCTATTTTTCATCCACTCCAGTCTGGTCATGTGATCCCCTGTATCAGTGCAGGGGAGAGGAAAGAGTGCTCGACAATGGCTGGGAATTCCAGGAGTCACGACTTCGCCTATAGGGGTCCATGTCCCAGCCAATGTCCATGCTCCCTCCTCCACACTACAGCCACCACTGATTGACACAGGGGAGCTTCAGGAACACATGACAGGACCGGAGCGGTCTAAAAATCGGTAACTATACATATCTTTTTTACCCAGGTTAGATTGCATAGGTTTTAGGAAGGGAAGGGAACATTTTTAAGACTAACTAGGTTTAGGTTGGAATTCCACTTTAAGCCTTTTTCTTAAAGGGAAACTGTGAAAAGAGAAATATGGCATCCCAGCTGATCCTGAGTCACAGACACATAGAGGATGGGAGTTGCACATTTACTGGATTTATGCTTGTTGTACATCCATGACTCAGTAGGTAATGAAGCCAGGACTTGGATGGACAGTTCAGCCAAGGTGGCTCCCATTCTGGTATGCTCACAGTATTGTTTTAAAAACAATAAGAAACAAAAATGAGCTCTGAAGCATTCCAGGAGCACGGGTTTCTTTCCTCCCCACACCCGTACTCTGCTCTGTACATTTATCTGTGGCTATATGCAGGTCCATGATTGCTTAGACCATTTTAGCAGGACCTACGTGACCCCGGGAATACTGCCAGATGATCCATTCTTAAGGCGGTATGTTTAAATAAAGCACATTGTGTGCAGCCCTGTGAATGATTGTTTTTCTAAATTATTTGCTGTGCACCTGTTAGACTCGTTGTGCACTGAAGCCCATTTTCTGTTGTCTTTCTTTAGCTCATTTGGCAGCAAGGAGTCATCTGTCTGTTACCTGACAAGGTCAGTACAATCCTTTGAAAGTAGTAAAGTTATAGCTCTTTGTCTGAATGTGTGTACCCTAGTGCGCCTACTGATTTGATTTTGTAGGTGCAGGTTATAGGGCTGTTTTTCTTACAATTGCTCTACTAACCAGTAACATATATGCAGTTTGGGAGCTCTGACTTTGTTGGCTGAATGCTGGTGAAAGTGGTATAAAAACCTCAATGTTTCAGTTTAACATATTGAGCACAATCAAGTAAACCTTCTTACACCAGCTCTTACAGTTTTCAACTTTCAGTGCTGTTGGCTCCTGCTTTCTAAGTGTTGCTCCCCTGAGCTTACGGTCTTTACTGGAAAGTATGAATACTGGACAGTGCAGTCTGCAGCCAGTCTGTTAGCATGGAGAATGGGGTGGGAGGAGAAAGGAGCAGGGGAGCCCTTTACCAACCTAGATCACAAGGCTTTGTGCTTCTATTGCACACAGTGTAGAGAGACATAACCCTTGCATGCAAGGGTGGCTCCATAGGATGTTGCAAAAGAAAGGAGCTACCCTGAAGTAGGAAACCAGGGGCAGAGGTCATGGCATCAGCTTAAACTGGAACATAGGCAAAGAGTAAAAGCTCAGTAAGTGATGGAATCAGCTGCTGAAACCTGAGGGTTTAATATCACCTAAAGCTAAGACAGTGATTAAATAGCGATACAATTTGCTGGATTTTTTGAGGTACAGGTTCTCAGTTCCTATTCTAATCCTGGCTTTACCAGCTTGAGAGTCAGTGACCTAAAAGTAGCAAATGGCATCGGAATTCTTTGTACACTTCATGTTTTGAATGTTTTCTCAAATCAGGAACTTACATGTAGCAAAGCTAAAATCAGTATGAAACTCTTCGCTCCATTTTTACTCCATCTGTGGTCTCTCTTCAATGGCTTACCACCTTGCCAGCATTCACATGTGCAAAGAAATGGACACACCACAGCAGGCACTCCCCTCACTTAGAAATTTACTGTTCCATTGAGAACTCCATATGCCTCCATATGCCTGAATGGAGTGGAGAGATCCCAGGTGGATGGAGTGGTTTTTAGAGCCATAAAGTTTTAGGTGAAGTGAGAGTCTTGCCTCCATTTCTTTGGACGTGTATGACAGCCTTTAAAAACAAGGCAGCATGGCGGTTCCCTATTATTTTTTACATTTACTTTAAAGGCCTTACTAGGCAGGACCTTTCAGGCACTCATGATTACAGACCTGGCCTGCTACCAGTATTTGCATTTTATCACTAATAAATAAAAGACTGGAGACTACGTACGTGGTTTAGTTGTTGACTGATGTGGCAAGGTTACATCATGAGCTGTAGAAGAAAAATTACAATATTTTAGATAAAATAAAGTACACATAGATTTAAAGAAAGTCAAAGGATCCAAGTGTCACATTTGCTTTATCCATTTGTATATGTCATCTAGAATTCTATCAGCCTGCCTTGTTTCTAACCCTTCTACCTTGTAATTTCTGTGAATCAAAGTGCCTGAACAGCTTTACTGCAGCATACTTGTCTGACCTACAAGTAGCATACAGCCTCAGGGGGAGTCTAGGTACAACAAAATCTGGCTTTGAATATATGATTTGTGGGCCTTCTTTAATGTGAGACAAACAATTACATTTTTCAGTATAAACCCTCTAGTGTTGTATTCTATTTTTCTTTGCCACAGGCATGGATGGAAGAACACACAGGAAACTTAGGGGACTTTTCACCCAATCATCGGATATGCTTCGCCACGTTGGGCGCCAAAATGTTTTGGATGCGATCACTTACCGACCACAGCTATTGTGATCTACCAGTGAGCCTAATTAATGTGAGAATACATGCACGTGGAAGTAAGACACTGGCACAGAATGCAGTTTGCCAACTTCCTAATTTCTACTTTATTGAGGAAATAACAGTAACATTTATAAGTCTCATGACGCAGGTGAAGCATATCCGATGATTGGGTGAAAAGTCCCCTAAGTTTCCTGCGTGTTCTTCCATCCGTGTTGATATCTTCCAATCATTGTCACCAAAACGACTCATTCCCTTTTATGGGGGTTGTTTACGTTAAAAGATACTTTTCTTCTAATGAGTCACCTAGGGTGAGACTCCGGATGAAGGCGCCATCTTAATTATCATTGTTCGGTTGCCCTATATCTGATTGTTTTCTTAAGAGAGTAAGGAATTTAGATAGCAAGAAGCAGAGAGTAGCAAGACTATAAAATTGTAATTTTACTGATCATCTAATAGAACGTGGACTGTCTATCACAATCCACTACAGGCACATATTGCTATATGTTTTATTCTATGAATCTAAAATTCATTACCTTCATGAGACCCAAAGCACAAAGTTCAAGAGAAGACCAAGAGTAGAATATTTTGAACTTCAGGAAGGGAATCATAATGGAGGACGCGCATAGGTAACTTTGAAAGAAAGGCAGTAGGGATTCAAAATGAAGGACCTGTTCACACCTATGCATTTCAGGAACATACTGTACAGTGTGTTCCTGTAATGCATGACTATATGTAGCCAGCGATCCCCTGTTCTTCAGGGATTAATCAGTGGGCAAGTTGTGCTGGTCTATCCCTCAGGCAGTATTTTCTCTGTGCCATGTGAACTGGTGAAGTATGTTGCCTCTATTTTTTTTTTGTCAGTGTTGGTCATTATTCTTTTCTTTTCTGTTGCCTACAGGTTCTCTGTTTTAAACCATGAGTTTGTCATCGTCCCCTTGTGGCCACCTTTGCCTAGCAGGTAAGGTACTGGCTGTTAGGTGACTTCTCTTTCAGGTGGCATTTGTATAATGGACTTTGTATTGATCAGTCCTTCCAGATCTCAGCATCAGAATTCCTCCAGGGAGGAAAGAGATTCCTCTGGACCCTTAAGACACAGCTTCTCATCCAGGTCACAGCAACGCAGGTCTTCATCCGGATTTTCATATCACAGATTTTCATCTATATCATGGCGACACAGGAGAAGCTCTCACTCTTTTTCTAGATACCACTCTCACCACCATTTTGCTTGCCCTAGATTTGGTACTTGTGGAGTTCATGCCTTGACTGGGAAAACTCTATGTGAACATTGCTTTACTCAGAGAGTGGGAGAAAGGGAAGACACCAACCAGAAGTTAGTTGCACTCATCAGGCAAGTGCCCCAGGACTTTATACGTGTTTGCAGCAGATCACCCTGCTCAGGATCCACCCACAGAGTCTTCTCAATCAACTCTCTCAAGACACTTCTAAGGGTGAAAATGTCGAGGAGAATGACCTATATGCAGGTTTTGACTTTTCTCTTTTTTCTGTCTTGGTAATGGCTGTTATAGATGCCTTAAAATTGAAAGATCCCCTGCAAAGCAGTGCAAATATTTTAAGCACCTTAAGAGTGCTGTATCTTTAAAATGCTGACAACGCTGAAAAATGTTATTCTAGAGGAACGGAGTAAGACTGAGCACAAAACATCTCTCCAAAGCAGGATAGCAAAACTGTATTTTTTTAGGAACAAGCATCTGGATTCAGCACCCTTAAATTATGTAGCCCTTATGAGGCTGGCTAGACACATAGCTTATCCCCCTAGAAAACATCATGTCTTTCAAGGAAAGCCTTGATAAGCAAACTGACACTGCTCTTAAAAGGATCTACCTGTTAGTGGGTGCAGCCTGTAAGCATAAGCTAGCTCTTGCTTCCATGTGTAAAGCAATTGAGGTCTGGATGGAGAATATTGATTATGCCCTGAAGAATGATTTGCAGTTTTCTTATGCCTTACAAAAGCTGAAATTGTTGTATAGCCAGGGCCACAGACAGTGAGTCTGGGTTCCAGCCTCAGGATAAACATCTGTTACATCAAATAAGACTGCAGTTCAGCAGACAGAACACGGATCACTCCAGGGAAGTGTGTTCCTATAGACCTGAAAGGGAAAAACTGGAAGAGGAGACGATCTTCATTCCAGAAGTTAGTAAAGAGCGCTACTGTTGAAGGTCGGGATGCTTCTAAATATTTTTGAGGTCACGCTTCGTGAGAGCCTGGTTGCTTCTCTTTTGGCATGTGTGGGAGGCTGAGAACTCCGAATCACACTTTTAGAAAAGTCTCTTCAAGTAATGCCTGGAAATTAAGTTGTCCTTCACATCTCTAGGTTGTGCTAACAAAATTGATATGCTACAGTGACAAGATTCTATTGATTTATGTTAAGACCCTAGTATCTCAAGGAGCAGTGACTCCAGTAGGTGAGGGTTTCAGGGCTTGTATTCCCCACTGCTCATGGTCTGCAAAAACACAGGAAATTGGAGGCCTGTTATCGATCTGACTCACCTGAACAGATTCATATTAAAACAAAACTGCAGGATGGAAATGCTATTCTGCATCTTACAGACACTCCCTCCAGGCCACTGATTTATCTCAGTAGATTTAAAAGACACTTATTTTCACATTTTTATATTAGCCACTTTTCAAAAGTTTCCCTGTTTTTCCATGGAGCAATAACATCTGCACTTTACACGCCTGCCTTTTGGCCTCTCAACTTTGCCTTGTGTATTCATGAAAGGTTTACTGGCAGTAGTAACCCTGATCGGGAAAAAAGGCATGCATCTATCATTTACACTACTTTCTCCTTCTCTCAGGACAATTAACTTCTGCTGGAGTACAGAGATCAGGTTCTCAGAACCCTTTAAGAATTTGGCTGGTTTATGAATCAGGAAAAGAGCTATCTCAGATCTACGCAAAGCTCCATTCAATACAGTTTTGAATGCAATTTCTCTGCTTTTAGAGAATATTCTGGTGATCATCCTGGCTCTTTCCTCTTCTCACCTCTCAGCATTCCTGTGATTACTGGTCATTGAGATCATAGTCTTGACTGCACTGACCGTGAAATGGGCACAATGGAGGATGCACCCTTTGCAGAGGAGTTTCTCCTACAGTGGTCATCAAGGGACATGAACCAAGTTATCTAGCAGGTGATGAAAAGAAGTCTGTGGTAGTTGGCATGGCAGAAGAACCCACTCCCACCTCATGCATCATAGTTACAGCCAATTTCAGCTTCAGGGGCAGGAGTGCTTTCTGTCAAAACAGAGGTAGCACCAGGTCAGTGGAACCTTCCTGCTCAGGAAGTTGTCTTTACCATTCTGGAACTTTGGAGAGCCGTCTGCCCTCTTCATGCCTTTCATTACCTGATAGTAGATTCTTCTGTTCTGATGAGGTTAAATACAGCAGTGTCCTGCATAAAGAGACAGGGTAGAACTTGCAGTCTGAGTCTACTGGGGGAAGTGGAGCCGATCATGGCCTGACCAGAAAATAACCTCACAAACATCTCTTCAGTCTACATTTCATGGGTTCATATCTCCCAAGCAGATTTTCTTTCATGCTCCCAATTAGGCAATAATAAGTTGTCTCTACATCCAGACTCCTTCATGTGACTCCTGTTCCTGGGAGTGTCTCTAAAGGTGGATCGATTAGCTTCATACAATCACAATGTCAAATGTCTGTGGTAGTGAGACCTTGTAGATCACCAACTCGGGGATCCCCAGGTCGTGGAGCCTGCTTCTTTACCAGGGTCCCTGATGGTGGGGATGGACTTGCAGGAAGCTGAGACCAGGATGCAGCCCCAAGCTATGCCCAGTTGAGCATGCGGAGACCACTCACATGGGAAATCCAAGAGACAAGATGAGGTCAGGAGGGGCAGCAGACAAGCACAGAAGGAAGCGAAGCCAGGCTTGGCACACGGGTAGCCAGACGCAGGATACACTAGAAGTAGCAAATGGGAGCTTAGAGAACTGTGAGGTTGCTCAGGCAAGGCAGACTGCACTGAGCACATGTGTGTACCCAGGAAGTGATAGAAGGGAAAATTATATAAATCCACAATAGAGCAAGTGACGCCCATAGGTGAACAGAGAACCCAACACACATGTGAATGAAATCACAGGTCTAGCAGAACAGCACCACTGCAGCAAGGAGGTAAGAAATGCACACACAGAAATCTGCAGGCACCAGCTTGTAGCACACAAGATGGAGAAGTACTGCATGAGGATCTGGTGCCAACAAGCTGTGGGAGAGGGACGCCTTTCTGCCAGTCCTCACCATTTTCAGTTTGTTTAGGAGCCTACTGTCAGTGAAGGCAGAACCAGTTGAAGTAATTCCATATTGCTTAGACTGTAATTTCCTCTGCAACTGCAGCTCAGTTACTGTGACCAAGTCTCTCCACTTCTCAAATAGAATTTTCTGTCGCAGGAGGCTGTAGTCCACCAGTGTCCCAGTCACCTCACCTGGTTTGCTTCTTGAACGATTAGCCCACTTAGTCTGTTCTGCAAAATTCATCACTACAATCATGAGCTCCAGAAGACCAAGCCCTAATAAAGTCTACAACAGAATTTGGTTGAGAATTATCCTGTTTGTAGCTTCCTCTGACTTTCCCTGCCCTAACCATCAGGTCCAGAACATTCTGTATTTCTTACAAACTGGCTTATATATTTTACTAAATATCTGTTCCCGTAAGGTACAGATATCTGCACTTTCAGCCTTTACCAGTGTCTTTTTTAGAAGTGCAATCCAGCTTAGACCTCTGAGTAAATTGAGATTTTCCATGTGGGATGTTCCTTTTATCCTTGGCTTCCTGTCCAACTCTAGATTTGACCAATCTCAATCCTTTTTGATTAAGGATTTATCCATCAAGACAACCTTCTAGGTAACTATCACCTCAGACAAGAGACTTTCCGGGATCAGGGCCTTCAGCCACAAAAACCCCTTTTTGAACTTTCATCAAGATCGGGTGGTTCTGATCCCCACACTGAAATTTAACCGAAAAGTGACTTCACTGTAGCACATGCAGCGAAATGTGTCGATCCTATATGCTTATTGTTTGTTCATCACAAACTTAAAAGACTGTATGCTGGTGCTAGACCATGATATTTATTGTTTTTATGTAAAATGTCTATTTTAACTGAATAAATTAATAAATATTATATTTTTTTTATAGTTTTGTGTTGTATATTTATTCTTGTGAGGTACATATAAAGTCCCTTTTTTCTGAGCAAGATAGTTCCACATTTATGCTTAGGTGTGGTTACTCATGCTTGCTCTTTTGTTCCTGCTTTGACAAGGTTGGGATGGTTCCACAATGTGGATACTTCTATCCTAACTCCTAATCACACATTTTCTCTTTCTTGCTGACTGTAAACACTAGATTTCATTGTTTTAAAATAACAAACAGGTTTAGACTTACCTGCTCTGTGCAATGGAATCACACAGTGCATTTCTGATCTTCCTGTTCTTGAGTCCCCCACTGGTGCTCCTGGCTCCTCCTCTACTTGGTGTGCCACCACAGAAAGCCACTTCCTATCGTGGCACACCTGCAGGCTCCATCCCACTGCCTGTGCTCTGCTCCCTCATCAAAACCAAGCCTGTGAGGGTGGGGAGAAGGGAAACAGCCCCAATAGACCGGCACAGCGCTGGATCGACTGAGGGCTCAGGTAAGTATGGGGGGGGGGGGGGAGTGTGTGAGGGGGTACAGTGGTATCTAAGCATTTTTTACCTTAATGCAAGGGACTTTATTCTATTTGTTTCATTACATGTATTCAGATTGTATGTTGTTATGCATCTCTTCCTAGTTTTACCCACCGTTTTGATTTATTGAAGGATGGGAGGTACGTGCATAAGTGCACACAGGTCTGGACAGAACAATTAGAGTGCACTGAAAGTGCAGTTACACTTTAGGAATGTATTCAGTGCAGGGCAAACATGATATCTATGGAACTTAAGCATTACTCAAGCAGTCCTTAAATTTCACATTTCAAAATGCACTAAAGCTTTCAGTACTGAGGGAAAGGTCAATGCTTACCTTTTATTGTTCCTGTTTTACTGCAAATCTACTAGTAAATGAGTAGTGAACGTAAAGAAAGCCTGTACAAGAAGAAAATTGTAGGTTGCCATTGATGACCTCCCTTTCTGAATGATGTATGCTTTTGTGTACTTTCTGTATCATTGACCCAAAACAAGCATGCTACTTCATACTTGTTTCAGGTAAATGACTCAAGGCAGCCAGGTAACTATAATTTTCAGGAGGTCAGCAATGGTATTGTATTTTTTTCAATAAAGGCTTCCTTTAAAGCTTAGATTTAATGAAATGCTTTTTAAAGATATTACATAAGACAGCCACCAGCATAAGGGACACTGCTAATTTAGTCTCCATACACACTAGTCTGTTTTCTTAACTAACAAAAAAACTGGAAAAAACCCTGGATAAAAAATGCTGGATAATAGAGTTTTTGAGTAGAGTTTTAGTAACGTTTAGAAGTGTTTATGAGCGTTAGCTTTTTATTAGCATTTTTACAGTACATGTAGAAACAAATAAGCTAAAAAAAGCTGTTAGGAGCGTTTAGCGTTTTTTTCTGCTGGAAAAACGCTCCAAAAATCTCTACAAATATTTTTTTTTCTGCTCCTAGATCCTGAAGCTCAAAAAAACGATAATAGCCTATAGTATGCATAGACACACAGGATAACACTATTTAGCTTCTAGGAGCAGAAAAAAAATGCTAAAAACAACTTCTGGGAGCTTCAAAATTGCTAGTGTGCATGGAGCCTAAATGTACTATCCTTGATGCTGATTTTTAAAAAAATACTTAATGTTAAAGCGGAGCTCCAGTCAAGTTAAAAAAAATAAAGGTCAACAGCTACAAAATCTGTAACTGCTGACTTTTAAAATACAACCATGCACCTGTTCCCCGATCCAGTGGTGTCCTCATCACAGTTGGGTTCACTGGCCGTCCTCCCTCCCTGGCGCCTGCATCTTCAGTGTGGGCACCCGGCTGTGAAAACTTGTGTCTTCGAAGCTGGGTGCCCACACGAGTATCGCTGCGCTTTGTGAATGGTCCCATAGTCTTCTGGGACCTGTCACGTGTCCCAGAAGATTATGGGAAGGGAGGGTAGAAGGACAACTTCCACTTCCGATCTCCTAGGCGATTGCAGCAGAAGTGGGAGTGGGTACCTGTCAAATTCGGGTATCCTTTCCCCCCCACTCCCCAAAGGTGCCCTTCCTTAACAGGGAGTGGGGGATGAAGCCTTAAAGCGGAACTTTCCCTTTTGGGTGGAACTCCGCTTTAAGCTTTAAAGCTGAACTCCAGCCTTGCCTTTAGTCTTGCACAGTTGTACAAGCTCCTCACATACTGTAATTGTTCATACTAATTTTATTGCGCACTGTGAGCCATTCTCATGCATTAGAATTTATAGCCCAGCATTTCCAGACGAAAGCATCATTCAGTCCTTTCTTTCCCAGCCTTGCTGTTTGTATCCTGATTTTTTCATTCATCTACTTTCAATTCTTTATTTAAGGAGGCCCAGTATCACATGTGAATATTACCTTTAGCAGTCTGCATGCAAATACAGGCTGCCTAGGAAAGCCCATTAACATTCAGGGCCCTCAATCCCCTCATGTTTTGCATTGTATTGGTATTGTTCTGTCACATGTTCTGTCCCCCTTTGTAATGTACAGCGCTGAGCGAACTATTGGCGCTTTATAAATACTGTATAATAATAATAATAATAATCCATCAAGACATTTTGATATTTGCATGCTTTCTCCTAAGAGCCAGCCCACTGCTTGCCCCAAGGCTGAGGGCTCTGGAGAGGAGTAAAGAGACAGAATGCTGTGATGTTTTTGGAAGCTATATACAGTACCCTACTGGCCCCTTCCACCAGTTATGATCTGCCTGCATTGCATAAGGGAGTACAGAGGCTCAGTGATTCAGAAGCTCATTCGCATGTGGATGGGGGAACCAAGGAAGGCAAAATATTAGCAGATTAAGTTTCAGCTTTATCATATGATCGTATTCTAATAGTGCATAAGCCTCCATATGGTTTAAGCTTTATTCACATTTGTGCCTTGTGGTAACTGGCATGTTATCTTCCATCATTACAACACATGGAAATGCACCTGCTCTCTGTGTCTTTGTGGGAGCCTTTCCAAAAAAGGTTATGTGCATTTGTTGGCACACTGTAGTGATTTTGGAGCACAATTATGGGCTGCCTCAACACTTGTTAATTCAAAGCATAACATGCAGCTGTGTGAATCAGCCCTCAATGGTTTTACTTTTGCAAGTTTAAATTGGTTCCAAAATCTAAGCATTTTTACCTTAATGCATTCCCTGCATAAAGGTAAAAAATGTATAGGTAGCAGTAACCCCCCTCAGGGGGCAGGGCTGAGCCATATTGTCTGTGTATATGTTTGCAGGCATTAGGATTGAGCCTGCACGAGTGCCCCCATAGCAAGCAGCGTGCTATGGGGCACTCGCAGAAGAGAAGAAGACAGGAGCGTCTATTGGGGACCCAAGAAGAGCAGGCTTGTGGCTGCTGTATGCAATTCCATTGCACAGAGCAGGTAATATATATATATATATATATATATATATATAAATATATATATATATATATACACTGTTTGTTTTTAAAAAAAATAAAACTTTGCAATCACTTTAATGTAAATTTTTTTGAATGAGCATCATATTTGTAGTCACTTTTTATTTCAAAAGACTACTGCAATATAAAATATTCTTACCTGGGGTGGTTTGTGGGTGTTTGGTAGAAACTGATGTTGATGTGGTAGTTGATACTGTAGAATATGTGATGGGTTTTGTGATTGTTGTCGTGTGATTAGTGGAGGGATGTGTTATAGTGGTCATAGTTGAGGGATGAGTGCTTCTAGTGCCTGCAATAGACAGAGCTGCGGTTAGAGGTAATGTTAGTAGTGATGAAATAGATCTTGTAGCTGGGAAAGAAGGCCATGAAGTAGAAATCAGTGGAGTTTTTCCAGTAGTAATTTGGTAGACTGGGGTAGTTTTTTGGGCTAATGTAGATAAATTGGTGGTAATTAAAACGAAACTGCAGGATGGAAATGCTATTCTGCATCTTACAGGCACTCCCTCCAGGCCACTGATTTATCTCAGTAGATTTAAAAGACACTTATTTTCACATTTTTATATTAGCCACTTTTCAAAAGTTTCCCTGTTTTTCCATGAAGCAATAACATCTGCACATTACACGCCTGCCTTTTGGCCTCTCAACTTTGCCTTGTGTATTCATGAAAGGTTTACTGGCAGTAGTAACCCTGATCGGGAAAAAAGGCATGCATCTATCATTTACACTACTTTCTCCTTCTCTCAGGACAATTAACTTCTGCTGGAGTACAGAGATCAGGTTCTCAGAACCCTTTAAGAATTTGGCTGGTTTATGAATCAGGAAAAGAGCTATCTCAGATCTACGCAAAGCTCCATTCAATACAGTTTTGAATGCAATTTCTCTGCTTTTAGAGAATATTCTGGTGATCATCCTGGCTCTTTCCTCTTCTCACCTCTCAGCATTCCTGTGATTACTGGTCATTGAGATCATAGTCTTGACTGCACTGACCGTGAAATGGGCACAATGGAGGATGCACCCTTTGCAGAGGGGTTTCTCCTACAGTGGTCATCAAGGGACATGAACCAAGTTATCTAGCAGGTGATGAAAAGAAGTCTGTGGTAGTTGGCATGGCAGAAGAACCCACTCCCACCTCATGCATCATAGTTACAGCCAATTTCAGCTTCAGGGGTAGGAGTGCTTTCTGTCAAAACAGAGGTAGCACCAGGTCAGTGGAACCTTCCTGCTCAGGAAGTTGTCTTTACCATTCTGGAACTTTGGAGAGCCGTCTGCCCTCTTCATGCCTTTCATTACCTGATAGTAGATTCTTCTGTTCTGATGAGGTTAAATACAGCAGTGTCCTGCATAAAGAGACAGGGTAGAACTTGCAGTCTGAGTCTACTGGGGGAAGTGGAGCCGATCATGGCCTGACCAGAAAATAACCTCACAAACATCTCTTCAGTCTACATTTCATGGGTTCATATCTCCCAAGCAGATTTTCTTTCAAGCTCCCAATTAGGCAATAATAAGTTGTCTCTACATCCAGACTCCTTCATGTGACTCCTGTTCCTGGGAGTGTCTCTAAAGGTGGATCGATTAGCTTCATACAATCACAATGTCAAATGTCTGTGGTAGTGAGACCTTGTAGATCACCAACTCGGGGATCCCCAGGTCGTGGAGCCTGCTTCTTTACCAGGGTCCCTGATGGTGGGGATGGACTTGCAGGAAGCTGAGACCAGGATGCAGCCCCAAGCTATGCCCAGTTGAGCATGCGGAGACCACTCACATGGGAAATCCAGGAGACAAGATGAGGTCAGGAGGGGCAGCAGACAAGCACAGAAGGAAGCGAAGCCAGGCTTGGCACACGGGTAGCCAGACGCAGGATACACTAGAAGTAGCAAATGGGAGCTTAGAGAACTGTGAGGTTGCTCAGGCAAGGCAGACTGCACTGAGCACATGTGTGTACCCAGGAAGTGATAGAAGGGAAAATTATATAAATCCACAATAGAGCAAGTGACGCCCATAGGTGAACAGAGAACCCAACACACATGTGAATGAAATCACAGGTCTAGCAGAACAGCACCACTGCAGCAAGGAGGTAAGAAATGCACACACAGAAATCTGCAGGCACCAGCTTGTAGCACACAAGATGGAGAAGTACTGCATGAGGATCTGGTGCCAACAAGCTGTGGGAGAGGGACGCCTTTCTGCCAGTCCTCACCATTTTCAGTTTGTTTAGGAGCCTACTGTCAGCAAAGGCAGAACCAGTTGAAGTAATTCCATATTGCTTAGACTGTAATTTCCTCTGCAACTGCAGCTCAGTTACTGTGACCAAGTCTCTCCACTTCTCAAATAGAATTTTCTGTCGCAGGAGGCTGTAGTCCACCAGTGTCCCAGTCACCTCACCTGGTTTGCTTCTTGAACGATTAGCCCACTTAGTCTGTTCTGCAAAATTCATCACTACAATCATGAGCTCCAGAAGACCAAGCCCTAATAAAGTCTACAACAGAATTTGGTTGAGAATTATCCAGTTTGTAGCTTCCTCTGACTTTTCCTGCCCTAACCATCAGGTCCAGAACATTCTGTATTTCTTACAAACTGGCTTATATATTTTACTAAATATCTGTTCCCTTAAGGTACAGATATCTGCACTTTCAGCCTTTATCAGTGTCTTTTTTAGAAGTGCAATCCAGCTTAGACCTCTGAGCAAACTGAGATTTTCCATGTGGGATGTTCCTTTTATCCTTGGCTTCCTGTCCAACTCTAGATTTGACCAATCTCAATCCTTTTTGATTAAGGATTTATCCATCAAGACAACCTTCTAGGTAACTATCACCTCAGACAAGAGACTTTCCGGGATCAGGGCCTTCAGCCACAAAAACCCCTTTTTGAACTTTCATCAAGATCGGGTGGTTCTGATCCCCACACTGAAATTTAACCGAAAAGTGACTTCACTGTAGCACATGCAGCGAAATGTGTCGATCCTATATGCTTATTGTTTGTTCATCACAAACTTAAAAGACTGTATGCTGGTGCTAGACCATGATATTTATTGTTTTTATGTAAAATGTCTATTTTAACTGAATAAATTAATAAATATTATATTTTTTTTATAGTTTTGTGTTGTATATTTATTCTTGTGAGGTACATATAAAGTCCCTTTTTTCTGAGCAAGATAGTTCCACATTTATGCTTAGATGTGGTTACTCATGCGTGCTCTTTTGTTCCTGCTTTGACAAGGTTGGGATGGTTCCACAATGTGGATACTTCTATCTTAACTCCTAATCACACATTTTCTCTTTCTTGCTGACTGTAAACACTAGATTTCATTGTTTTAAAATAACAAACAGGTTTAGACTTATCTGCTCTGTGCAATGGAATCACACAGTGCATTTCTGATCTTCCTGTTCTTGAGTCCCCCACTGGTGCTCCTGGCTCCTCCTCTACTTGGTGTGCCACCACAGAAAGCCACTTCCTATCGTGGCACACCTGCAGGCTCCATCCCACTGCCTGTGCTCTGCTCCCTCATCAAAACCAAGCCTGTGAGGGTGGGGAGAAGGGAGACAGCCCCAATAGACCGGCACAGCGCTGGATCGACTGAGGGCTCAGGTAAGTATGGGGGGGGGGGGGGAGTGTGTGAGGGGGTACAGTGCTATCTAAACATTTTTTACCTTAATGCAAGGGACTTTATTCTATTTGTTTCATTACATGTATTCAGATTGTATGTTGTTATGCATCTCTTCCTAGTTTTACCCACCGTTTTGATTTATTGAAGGATGGGAGGTACGTGCATAAGTGCACACAGGTCTGGACAGAACAATTAGAGTGCACTGAAAGTGCAGTTACACTTTAGGAATGTATTCAGTGCAGGGCAAACATGATATCTATGGAACTTAAGCATTACTCAAGCAGTCCTTAAATTTCACATTTCAAAATGCACTAAAGCTTTCAGTACTGAGGGAAAGGTCAATGCTTACCTTTTATTGTTCCTGTTTTACTGCAAATCTACTAGTAAATGAGTAGTGAACGTAAAGAAAGCCTGTACAAGAAGAAAATTGTAGGTTGCCATTGATGACCTCCCTTTCTGAATGATGTATGCTTTTGTGTACTTTCTGTATCATTGACCCAAAACAAGCATGCTACTTCATACTTGTTTCAGGTAAATGACTCAAGGCAGCCAGGTAACTATAATTTTCAGGAGGTCAGCAATGGTATTGTATTTTTTTCAATAAAGGCTTCCTTTAAAGCTTAGATTTAATGAAATGCTTTTTAAAGATATTACATAAGACAGCCACCAGCATAAGGGACACTTCTAATTTAGTCTCCATACACACTAGTCTGTTTTCTTAACTAACAAAAAAACTGGAAAAAACCCTGGATAAAAAATGCTGGATAATAGAGTTTTTGAGTAGAGTTTTAGTAACGTTTAGAAGTGTTTATGAGCGTTAGCTTTTTATTAGCATTTTTACAGTACATGTAGAAACAAATAAGCTAAAAAAAGCTGTTAGGAGCGTTTAGCGTTTTTTTCTGCTGGAAAAACGCTCCAAAAATCTTTACAAAATTTTTTTTTCTGCTCCTAGATGCTGAAGCTCAAAAAAAACGCTAATAGCCTAAAGTATGCATAGACACACAGGATAACACTATTTAGCTTCTAGGAGCAGAAAAAAAACGCTAAAAACAACTTCTGGGAGCTTCAAAATTGCTAGTGTGCATGGAGCCTAAATGTACTATCCTTGATGCTGATTTTTTAAAAAATACTTAACGTTAAAGCGGAGCTCCAGTCAAGTTAAAAAAATTAAAGGTCAACAGCTACAAAATCTGTAACTGCTGACCTGCACCTGTTCCTTTGATCCAGCGGTGTCCTCATCACAGTTGGGTTCACTGGCCGTCCTCTCTCCCTGGCGCCTGCATCTTCAGTGTGGGCACCCGGCTGTGAAAACTTGTGTCTTCGAAGCTGGGTGCCCACGCGAGTATCGCTGCTCTTTGTGAATGGTCCCATAGTCTTCTGGGACCTGTCACGTGTCCCAGAAGATTATGGGAAGGGAGGGTAGAAGGACAACTTCCACTTCCGATCTCCTAGGCGATTGCAGCAGAAGTGGGAGCGGGTACCTGTCAAATTCGGGTATCCCTTCCCCCCCACTCCCCAAAGGTGCCATTCCTTAACAGGGAGTGGGGGATGAAGCCTTAAAGCGGAACTTTCCCTTTTGGGTGGAACTCCGCTTTAAGCTTTAAAGCTGAACTCCAGCCTTGCCTTTAGTCTTGCACAGTTGTACAAGCTCCTCACATACTGTAATTGTTCATACTAATTTTACTGCCCACTATGAGCCTCTCTCATGCATCAGAATGTATAGCCCAGCATTTCCAGACTCAAGCATCATTCAGTCCTTTCTTTCCCAGCCTTGCTGTTTGTATCCTGCTTTTTTCATTCATCTGCTTTCAATTCTTTAATTAAGGAGGCCCAGTATCACATGTGGATATTACCTTTAGCAGTCTGCATGCAAATACAGGCTGCCTAGGAAAGCCCATTAACATTCATCCATCAAGACATTTTGATATTTGCATGCTTTCTCCTAAGAGCCAGCCCACTTCTTGCCCCAAGGCTGAGGGCTCTGGAGAGGAGTAAAGAGACAGAATACAGTGATGTTTTTGGAAGCTATATACAGTACCCTACTGGCCCCTTCCACCAGTTATGATCTGCCTGCATTGCATAAGGGAGTACAGAGGCTCAGTGATTCAGAAGCTCATTCGCATGTGGATGGGGGAACCAAGGAAGGCAAAATATTAGCAGATTAAGTTTCAGCTTTATCATATGATCGTATTATAATAGTGCATAAGCCTCCATATGGTTTAAGCTTTATTCACATTTGTGCCTTGTGGTAACTGGCATGTTATCTTCCATCATTACAACACATGGAAATGCACCTGCTCTCTGTGTCTTTGTGGGAACCTTTCCAAAAAAAGGTCATGTGCATTTGTTGGCACACTGTAGTGATTTTGGAGCACAATTAGGGCTGCCTCAACACTTGTTAATTCAAAGCATAACATGCAGCTGTGTGAATCAACCCTCAATGGTTTTACTTTTGCAAATTTAAATTGGTTCTAAAGTCTAAGCATTTTTACCTTAATGCATTCCCTGCATAAAGGTAAAAAATGTTTAGGTAGCAGTAACCCCCCTCAGAGCCATATTGTCTGTGTATATGTTTGCAGGCATTAGGATTGAGCCTGCACGAGTGCCCCCATAGCAAGCAGCGTGCTATAGGGCACTCGCAGAAGAGAAGGAGACAGGAGCGTCTACTGGGGACCCAAGAAGAGCAGGCTTGTGACTGCTGTATGCAATTCCATTGCACAGAGCAAGTAATATATATATATATATATATATATATATATATATACTGTTTGTTATTAAAAAAAAAAAAACTTTGCAATCACTTTAATGTAGATTTTTATGAATGAGCATCATATTTGTAGTCACTTTTTATTTCAAAAGACTACTGCAATATAAAATATTCTTACCTGGGGTGGTTTGTGGGTGTTTTGTAGAAACTGATGTTGATGTGGTAGTTGATACTGTAGAATATGTGATGGGTTTTGTGACTGTTGTCGTGTGATTAGTGGAGGGATGTGTTATAGTGGTCATAGTTGAGGGATGAGTGCTTCTAGTGCCTGCAATAGACAGAGCTGTGGTTAGAGTTAATGTTAGTAATGATGAAATAGATCTTGTAGCTGGGAAAGAAGGCCATGAAGTAGAAATCAGTGGAGTTTTTCCAGTAGTAATTTGGTAGACTGGGGTAGTTTTTTGGGCTAATGTAGATAAATTGGTGGTAATAGGTCTGACAGTGACAATGGCTGCGTTATTAGACGTCAAGTGAGTACCTTGTGGCTTATTAGATTTATTGGGATAAGACTGTTTAATGGGAACAACTGGAGCAATTAATGTGGTTAATGGGGTTTTAAAAGAAAAAAAGTTGGTTGATATTGGTGTTATTGTATTTGTAGTGCTATAAATACCTGTAGCAATTAATGGTGTTGAGGTACTAGATTTAGTAGAGAAAACATAGGAATTGGTTTTTGGAATCTGTGAGGGTGTTGTATTAATTAACTTATTACCAGCAGTCATGAAAATATAATTTGTAAAAGTAGAGAAAACAAAATTTGGATTTGCAACTACTGTGGACTTAATGTTGGAAGGAATGGATATAGCTGATCTTGGCTTAATGACAGACAAAGTGACCGATGAAAAATGTCTTCGTGGACCTAATGCAAGTACTCTACTCTGATCAATTGGGTAAGCTGACCCAAAAGTTTGAATGAATTTAGTAGAGTAAAAAGGTGTTCTAGGTAAAGTGACTAATGGAGTTCTATAAGAAGAAGAACCTGAGATTGTGTATCTTGATGTTATAGATGTGTTGAGGACAGAAACTGAAGTACCTTCTACTGAAGTCAGTGTGGGTGTATTGGAGGAAGCTGGCATGGCAAACAATGTGGCTGAAGAGATAATGGAAGGAGGGGGGACATGGGAAGCCAAAACTGAACTTTGTGGGACTATAGTGAAGGGAATAAAAGAGGTTTTTGAGAAAGGAGCTGGTAATGATGTGCTGACGGGAAATTTTGTAGTTGTTAAGATAATTGATAATGTAGTAGTAACAGGTGAAAGAGAAGAAGGTAGAGATGGAATTAGTGATGGGCGAATGGTAGAAATCCACCTTGTAATTATTGTACTAGGAAGAGTAAGGAGAGATGAGGCACTTGTTAAAGTTACTCTGGATGTAATGTTGGGAAATGGCATGGTAGTTATATGATCTGGGGAGCTAATTGTTGGGAAAACAGAAATAGTGGGTACAGTGGTAGAGAAAAAAGTGTTTGCTAATGGTGTTGAAGTGTATGTTTTAAGATAAGGTGTAGTTAGTAATGATATAAATTTGGATTTAGATACAGTTAAAGGAGTTGAGATGTGAACAGCACTGCTAGACACAGTTAGGGGAACTGGAGAACCTTCTATTGGAGCCAGTGCGGGTGTATTGAAAGAAGCTGGCAAGGCAGACAACGTGGTTGAAGAAATATAGGAGGTGGTGAAGGCATGATAAGCTGGTTCTGAACTTTGTGTGCATAAAGTGATAGGGATAAACATGTTTTTTGTGAAAGAAGTTAGTGTCGGTGTGCTGAGAGGAACTTGTGTAGTTGTTGAGCTGGTTGATAACATATTAATAATAAGTAAAACATAAGTAGTTTGAATTGGAATTAGTGTTGGCCTAACGGTGGAAAGCCTTGTAATGAATGTTTCTGGTATCCTAGAGGATGTAAGGAAAGATGGGGAATTTCGTAGAGGTATTTTGGATGTAATAGTTGAAGTTTGTGTGATGGTTAAAGGGACTGCGGTGGTGACAGTAGGCAGAACAAAAATAGTGGGTGTAGTAGTGGAGAGAATAGTTGATATTGGTGTTTGTGTTGCCATTGTGGTAGTAATTGATAACAGAGCTAAAGGAACTGAAATACTAGCTTTAGTTGGGAGAAAAAGAAAATCTGGCACAGGATTTATGGAAGTATGTTTCACAATGGGCATTGTAACTAATGTGATTGAGGAGCTGGTAGTAGGTAATACAGGGGTTGTCGGCATAGAAGATAGAATGGAGGAGATGCCTAGGAGAGCAGATAATAATGGTGTCTGAGTCAATCTCGACACTGTTGTTAATGGAACTTGAATGATCAATTTTGTAGTTGTTATAAATGTATTGAGACATTGTGCAGGTTTATGAACTTGGGGAAGAATAATTATTTGTGTATGAGTTATTTTGGACACAGTAGTAAGAACTGTTATGGCAGTGACTGGAGAAGTACTGGTAGCAACAGAGAAATATGACATAGAGGAGACAGGATATGTAACAGTGGGGAAAGACATAGTAGTTGTGACTATATTTAGTGTAGACTTTAGGTCAGGGACTAATGTATTTGTTAATGGGAAAAGAGAGGTAGTCATAGTAGATGGAACAAAGTTTGCACTTGATGTTATTATGAACAAATCTGTTGGAATCAGTTTGGTAGTTAATGTTAAAGTTGAGGCTTCTGTTTCTGTGGAAATAATGCTGGGAAAGGTTATGGTGTTTAGTGAAAAGGTTGATGTGAAAGGAATTTTAACTGTATCATAAACTGTGATGTATTCTGTAGTTGCTATCGTTGAAGTAGATGACAGGGATGGAATTGTATAGTCTGAAGTGGAAAGAAATGTGGGTAGTGGATAAGTTATGGTGGCCCTGCTTTGCCATGTGGATTCTGCAGAGGAAAATAGTTATTGAAGTGAGAATAATCCTATAATAAAAATTCAGTGACAATCAGTAAAAATAATCATAGCCACAATCAGAGGCGGACTGACAACTCATGGGGCCCCCAGGCAATAGGGGATCATGGGGCCCCTGTGTCCTCGCCCACACTCAAACCACACCCAAAAAAGCCTATGAAAGGTACCAGGGGCATCTCATGGGGCCCCCTACTGACCCCGGGCCCTCGGGCAGTGCCTGAGTTCCCAAATGGTCAGTCCGCCCCTGTCCACAATATAAGTTGTTAGAAAAGGGTCAGATGACTTCACACAGAATTAATTAAAGTAAGCCTGTATTGATATAAATGTGGAGGCCACCATGGCTGACCTCCTACTTAAAAATACTAGCTCAGCTTTCTCTGGCTTTAATAGTTTGAATCACTGACCTGGAACAAGCATGTGGCAAGTCATAACTCCTAATCTACATACTTGTTGAGGGTCAGTGACCCATAAAGTATTGAAGACACTGGCTGAGCAGGACAGCCAGGAAACTACCACTTTTAGTTTGGTAAAGGCAGCCTTTATATCTCCATAGTACAGGATTCCAGTAACTTTCATCCTTGGTCCTGGAACAGCCTCATCTGAAAAGATCTATTCAGTATACTCATATATAAAATGTTACACTTTTTAGAGAAAATCAAGGAAATCAGTCAGGTACATGCACAAATCTGTGTGGTCAGTGTGGTTTCAAAGCATTCATAATTGGGATTATAAAGAACGTTACCAGCACTGTGTGTTCAATTTTCTAATCTGATGGGAAAGTGGCCCATCACTGTGTATTTAGATAAACCCTTATACATAACGGTCATAAGTCAGCACAAAATTTTTTAGTAGGCTTTGGTATTCTGTGAACATTAAAAGTATTGGTAGATTGTGTAATTTCTAAAAAAAATGGACATACTAAATACTGCCAGTTTTTAATGTAATCCTGTTAATACTACATTTACGTCCATTGACACTCGATTACCAGCGTATCCATCTAGGTCCAAATAAATGGAAAAAGCTATGCGTCCTTTTTGGTTTTTCTTATCTAAACATGAAGGTCTGTTTACACCCTTCTGTCCATAGACCTAATATGAGTTTGTTAAAGCAGAACTAAAGGCAAAACTCCATCAGGTTTTTCTTTTGACATCTGTGTCCCATTGGAAGGCTTTCCCTTTACTTCCTGTCCCATAGCCAAAACAAAGAGAGAGGAAATTCCTCCAAACTGAAGGAATCCCTGGTTGTCACCAAGGTCACCAGAACTAGTCTTTCCATTGGAAGAATAAACTGAATAAATCGGTATCCAAATATTACAAAATTTGTGAAAAATATACAAATAAATGTGCAAAAATTATAGATATGAAAAATTATGAACAATTAATACCCTATCCCTTGACACTTAAAAGTCCCACTTTCCGCCCTGAAAGTCCAAAGTATAGATCATAAATCCTCTTTAGTGTCTGTAAGTCCCTTCAAACAATCTTCAATGTGATAATCCAAAAATGAAATCCAATATCGCAGTGTACCTCAAAAAATACAAAAACATCAAAATGTGATCAAAAAGACTTAATCCAATTGCCACCTCTCTTTCAGTAAATCCTCCAACGTTATGTCAAATGCCAGACACCCTATGCTTCCAAGTTTGATATATCCTTCCCAGCCAATCACAGGTAAACACCCATAGAAAAGAGAGAATAGCCATATGGTGTAATATGTCGCATACATATATCCAGACTTTATTTGTTGTGCTTACATGTAAATAGTGATAAAAACGCATAAAAACCGTTTCAAATTCCCATTCCTGCCTGCAGAGCAGCTTCCAGGAATGCCAATTGCTATATTCCCTCAGTTAAGATGGCCGCTTGGGCACTTCCGGTCACCGTGCAACTGCCCACTGTTGTATTGGGAACAGACCAAACTCTGGGATTTTCTTTCACTTTCAGTTATGACAGTAAATGGATAACTAGAGAGGTGAACATCTTTAACAGGGCATAGACAACAATAAAAACCTGACAGGTGTTCTAATCCTCCTCCACTCTGTCCAAAACTAAAAAGAAAGTTTTGCCTTTTGTTATACTTTAAAGTCCAGGCAGAAACAAAATTGGCACAGAACTGGCACAAATTAGCCTTATATTTGTTTCTAGACATAACATTATGCAGCATACTGTAAGTCATATATCTGGTAAGGATTGATATAACTACAGGAGGGAAGATGAGACAGCTGCTTAGGGACCTGTAAACAGCTTGGAACAGTGTTAGAGACAAGCTTGGCTCCAGACAGAAATAAAAACCTTACAGAAATTTTACTTTTTCCAAATTTATACAAAACTAAAAAAAAATTGTTCTGGAGTTTACTGCTACAAAGAGCTGCAACAGATCTCCTGAGAGCTTCATCTACATGATTGCAAACCGTACTATGGTACTTTTTTGTTAATTATAAAAAAGAGCAGAATGCAGTCTGGACAGTCTGTATCAGCAATTGTACAGTCTAGGGCTTCTATCAATAAACATGAATAAACAATCAGGGGCCCATGTGGAAGGAATGAGAGGGTCACACATAGCTTGTGTAGCCAGGTGCTGGACTACAGAAACATGTATTTTCCTTTTTACAGTCAGTTTATTTTTTTGCTCTTATGCTTTTGCTCTTATGCTGTTTTGTTGCACTATACCCTGCAGTCAGCAGAGGGAGAACTATAGCTAGGAAAGCCTATAGACGTCTATGCAGAACGCTGGGAATTGTAGTCTGAAATAATCAGAGAATGGTACTTATGGCCCTAATAATTCAGTTCCCATAGGACATTGCAGAGTAAGGGGAGTGGTGGATAGCTTACAGACTGCTCTAAGAACTTCTTCTGCTTGGCACTGGGGGAAGCAGTGAAAGCACATCTGCTGCATACTGAACAGTGCAGCACAGAACACAGCGACTGCATCTGCACTGTTGTGGCAGGGAGACTAGAAAATCCTCTCATTCTTTACTTCACAATGCTGAATCTCCGGAGGCATTCTGTGGAGAGACTGAAGAGACTTCCTTTATACAGCAAGATTTCACTTTTTCAAGATGTCATTTTTCAGGTTGTCTGTAAACACTGCAAGTGGAGCTGCCTTCGAGAAAGAGATGGGAGAGACGGAGCCCATGCATTTTGCGTGTTAGGCATTCCTGAGCAATGCACTTGGTATATCAAGCCCTTCAGCATTGTGCATTATGCACCCCTGACCTCTGCACTCTGTGTGATGGGCACTCTTGATCCCTGCATTCTATGTGCTATACACTTCTGATCACTGCACTCTGTGCGTCAGACTCTCCTGAGCCCTGCAGTTGGTGTGTCAGGCTCTCCTGAGTCCCGTGCTTAGTGGGGTTTATATACTAAAGTCAAATAGGTTGCTCAATTTGCAAGAGAATTTCCCCTTAGCTTAGTGAATAAAGTAAAGCCCTGCTGCATCATTCAATTGGGTGCAAGCAAAAGTATTTTTTTTCAAATTTTCCTTGCACTTAATTAGGCATTTTTTGTAAAATGTTAATCATATTCACTAAGCTAAGGGGAAATTCCCTTATCCTTGCCAACCTTTTTGCCTTTAGTAAATCAACCCAATTGTGTTACAGACTTCTGAACCCTGCACTCTGTGTGTTATGCACTCCTGAATCCTGCAGTCTGTGCAGTACATGCTCCTACACTTTGCATTATGCACTTGAGCCTTGCACTATGTTCAGTGTGCTACACAATGTTTACTCATGTCCACTGCACTTAGCACGCTGGACTGTATATGACATACTCCTGACCATTGCACCCTCTGCTCTGGGCTACATATGACATACTCCTGACACTCCACTTTTTAATGCTACTGTATATTGTACTGTATATTGCATACTTCTTACCAAAGCATTTATTGTCTCAACAGTTGCTGGTTACGAGGTAGTTTCTGATCTTATTAATGATGTTCTTCTTTAACAATTTTCCTGCCAATAGCTATTTTTGCAATTTTTGCACACCTGTTTAAAAAAGTCATCTTAGGTCAGTAGATCATTTATAACCAGCAAATATTACACAGTGCTCAGCATAAATGAGTACACCCCAAAAGACTTGTCAGAAAACCTTTACTCTTTTTCAATTTCAGCATTTTCTATGGGACACTATACTACAAAATACTCCCACAAATGCGGGCCATTGATTGCAAACAAGATTTGTTAATTTGCACACACAAAAAAGTATTTTTCCTAACAAATTTATTCAATACCATGTTGCAAAAATGAATACACCCCAATGAGAGTCTTAGAAGCAAAGATACATTTTAGACAACAAAATCCTTATTAACAAGAATTAGGGGGATAAAGGGGAGTCTAGTTATTCATTAAACAGGTGTCCAACAGACAGTTAATTATAAAAGGGCATTACTCAAAAAAAAAAATCCCTTCCCATTTCATGCTGTCAGCAATGGCACAACATGGAAGAGAAATGTCACAAGGCCTGAGAAAGAAAATAATTTATTTACACAAGAAAGGTGAAGACGAATAGAAGATCAGCAAAGCTTTCCTTATCAGTCAAAAGTGATACAAAATTTAAGAAAGATGGAACTGCAACCATCTCACAGAGATGTCCAGGCCACCCATGGAAGTTGAAACCTCGACAGGAATGTCTTCTGATGAGAAGGGTTGAAGAAAATCGCCATGCAAGTTCACTGCAGTTAGCGACAGAAGCAGCCAAACTGGAGTGATTACTTCCTATGACACAATACGGCATACACTGCAGAGGAATAGCATGCTTGGGTGTCGTTCACAAAGGAATCCTCCCATTAAGCCCATGCACAAAAAAGCCCACATAGAATCTACCAAGGTACATGCTGAAAAAGATGAAGACTACTTGGACTCTGTATTTTGGAGTAATGAGGCCAAGATAAATGTTTGTGGAACTGATGGCTTCAAAACTGTATGGTGTCGCAGTTGAGGTGTCGCAAGGTGAGGCGTACAAAGAAAAATGCATTGTGCCTACAGTGAAACATTTTGGTGGTAGTGTCCTTCTTTGGGGCTACTGGTGTCGGGGAGCTGCATTTCATTGATGGTATCATGAATTCACAGATGTACTGCTCTATATTGAAAGACAAGGTGCTACCATCACTCCGCGCCCTTGGTCATCTTGCACTTTTCCCACATGACAATGATCCAAAATCACACACCTAAGGCCACTGTTGCATTTCTGAAGAAGAACAGGGTGAAAGTGATTATTAGCAAATACGCCTCCTCTTCTGAACCCAATCAAACACCTATGGGGAATTCTGAAGAGACAAGTTGAGCATCACTCTCCATCCAGCATCCAGGCTCTAAAAGAGGTACTGTAGTTCTTGAAGAATGGAAAAAGATAAATGTTGCAATATGTCGCCAACTTGTTCATTCCATGCCTAGAAGACTTGGTGCTGTCCTTACAAATCATGGAGGTCATATAAAATACTAGATGTAGTAGTTTTTGTTGTGGGGTGTATTCATTTTTGCATCAACTAATTTGAGTAAAATTGAAGATTTTGTAATCTAAGTCAGTGTTTCTCAACCTTTTTCCAGTTGGGTCACCCTTGCAAAGTAATTTCAGTTTTGAGGCACCCCTGTCCAAGGCTTGGTTCACGTTACTGCATGTCGCAGAACGCATGCAAAATTGTGCTCATTCTAGACACACAGACAAATGCTCTGCTCTTTGGGGGTGCCATTAATTGGTAATGGTACTCCACACATTGGCAAATGTGGGGTGTTTTGGTGTGGCACAATTAAAAAAAGGGTCAGGGACTTCTTTCCCTGCATTTCTGCGGATAGGGCAGCCCACTGAAATAAATGGGCTGCGCTACACGCAGCATGTAGCCACATAAGGGCTTGTTCACATGTGTGGTTGGGGGTGGTAAAAGCTGGTTGAACTGTTTTTACAACCCCCAATTGCTCCCCTTTAGCTGCAGAGGCAGCAGCTGGGAGTGTACACATGATGTTGCCATGGCTGGAAGTATACCGCCAAGTGAATGGACTGCACTGCAACCACCATGCAACTGTGTGCATTACACACTGTTGTGGTGTGGTGATGCTGCATTTATGAGGTTAAAACAGGTTACCACCTGTCAAATGCCTCTGAAAAGCAATCTGAGCATTGACTGCTTCTCAGAGGAGCAGCAGTCCATGTTGCCATTATGAACAAGCCCTAAAAAAGCAGTTCTGACAGTACAGGAATAGGAAAAAGTAATGTGCATACACACATACATATAAACACACATACGTCAACACACATACAAACACATGTACACACACACATACTACAGACACATGTATACACACATACAGACGCGTGCACACACATATACACACACAGACACATGTAAACACAGACACACTCTCACACACACAGACATATGGGTTAAACACACATGGACACACTCTCACACAAGGACACATGTACACACAACACAAATATACAGACACACTCATACGTGTATACACAAGGACACATGTATACACAAGCGCACATTTATACAAACACACAAACACATACAGACACATATACACACACCACACACACGTGTACACACATGTCATAGGAAACCGCAGGTAACGCACACAAAAAACACGGGTACCCTGTGCAGGACCCACACTGTGGCCAAACTGCAGCAGGGCAATGTGTAAGAAGCATACAAAGTAAAAAGAAGTGCAGCATAACATTTAGCAAGTAATGAGAACCACATAGCAAACAAAAAAAATTATATATATATATAGATAACTTTAAAACCAATCACCAAATTTGCAATCATCATGTCTGCTACTATCACAAATAGTTTGTACCTCCCACAGCTCATATGCAACGCACCGATGAAAAGCCTTCTCCCTGTGTCTTTTTCTGCCCTCTTACACACCAGCATGTACTGTCTCAGCTACAGACAGAAGAGCGCTATCCACCACTGCAGATAGAGCAGACTGCTGGCTACACACACTCTCCCAGAAAGCCACGTGGGACGTGATGACATCATCAGTTGGCAGGACGTGGGTGGGTTGCCTGCAGACCTTCCTGAGTTCTGATGATGTCTGTATGCTATATTTACTCAGTGGACCAGTACCGCTGTAAAGAAAATACAGTACTGGTTGCAAGAACAATCTACCCAGCATGGATTGGGGAATTTTTGGCAATTTTCCTGCGGCACCCCTGGGGACTCTTCTCGGCACCCCAGTTGAGAAACACTGATCTAAGTTATATTGTTAACATTACTTTCATGTAATGAGCTACACAAATGTTCTATAAAACTTGGTTTTGTAAAAATTTTGGAAATTGTCCTTGTGTTCATTGAGATATTGATTAAAATCTTACTTTTCAAAAGGGGTGTACTCATTTATGCTGTGCACTGTATATTTTCTGAAAGACACCCTGGAGAGTAAAATAGTGGTAGTTCCAGTTTTATATACAACTGCATATTAGCCCAACTGTTTACCAAGAGCAACATTTCAGTACAAAAATACACTAAAATTAATTTTAGGGCACTCAAATGCAATTCATTACCTGATTTTTGTTACAACATAAAAGATGAGGTTGCACTGAGTAAATAGATACCCAACATGTCAAGCCTTAAAATTGCATTCGCGTGTGCAACACTGCAAAATCTGGAATACTACATTTTCCATAGGTAATATTTTTAAAAAGCCCCTACAGGTCATCACTTTAGGCCTCCCTCATGCAGCCATTGAGCTGCATACACCGGATTCCCGTGGCAAGAATTAATGGATTCTTGCATCTGGAATGACAGGTGCATGTGAATAGCAGAAGCCGCTTGACAGGCAGACAGCACCAAATGGATTCCTGCCGTTAGGGACAGATGTCCAAGCCAGGATGCAGCTGTCAATCCATTGGATTTGCAGCACAGTATTTAAGCATATTTTGTTGATATACAGACAAATTCAAAAGTGGATTGTAGTGAGCGCTCTTAAATGAGTGTAGCAGCTAGAACACCTAAGGCAACCACAATGCCTTTAAATGCAAAGTATAAACGTAAATAATATAGTGCAGCGCTTAAAGATAAACCAAAAAAATGCAGCAAAGAACAGCAATAAAGCAGCAAATAAAAGTCAATTAAATATCCGTGGTGCTCTCTAAAGTGGTGAAAATTTCCAGAGCTTGTCTGCCTCAAATGATAGAAGTGCGCACTCACCAGAAACGCATGGATTATGTGAGCACATGTGAGGAGGAACATTGATAGGAGGCTGGCCTCTTCTTCTGCTAGAGAAGGTGCCTGTACCATCTAGAGGAGGGATCATCACCATAGAGGATTACCTGGCTGACCTTAAGGGGATCTTTGGACCTGTACTGGAGCTCTGGATGACCCACCATGAGAAGGATGCCTATCACCTGGTCCTGGATCTAACATCGAGGATGACTATTTCTATATGTGCATAATCCATGCGTTTCTGGTGAGTGCGCACTTCTATCATTTGAGGCAGACAAGCTCTGGAGATTTTCACCACTTTAGAGAGCACCACGGATATTTAATTGACTTTTATTTGCTACTTTATTGCTGTTCTTTGCTGCAATTTTTTGATTTATCTTTAAGCGCTGCACTATATTATTTACGTTTATATTTTGTTGATATGTAAGGGTGTGGGGCGTGGATAAATACTGATGTGCAATGTTAAACTGCAATATGCTCTTTGGTCAGTAAATGGCAGCAAAGTACAAGAATCGATTTTGCATTGAGTTTTACTAAGACAAAAACTAATGCTTATTTACCTTATAAAGTTTAATGAATGCTAATTTAGGGGCCGAGTAGGACCCTCAGAAGGGTCATAGTGAACTGTAAATGCAGGTTTGAGGCTGCAATTAGGAAATTACTTACTGCATCACAAACTCTCTGGGAAGGGGAGGAGTTCCAGTGGAGAGCAGGAAGTGATAAGGGTCTGTGTCTGGCTGGTGTATGCTGAGGACGTCTGGAGAATCTGTGTGGAGCCTGGAAGAGGATTTACGGCTCACAGTGGCGTCTGGCGACGGCACCTAGGGAAGATTCACCGTGACGGAAAACAAGTGACTGCATGGTCTGGTTCTGGAGTGGACCAGTGGATCAGGAAAGAGCACCAAGAGCCTGCCAAGGAACTGTAAGTGCGGCTTTGCCGCAGTACATCGCACCACACGTGTTCAGTGACATTTTGGATATACCAGAAAGCTACTAGAGACACACTCCACTTTCCTTTGAATTACAAATAGTATTGCGCAATACTTAGGGTGCACTGGGGACATTATATCTTGCTCAGGAACATTCAGGCGCAGCCAGGCTGCTTTCTGGACATTGGAGGAAAATCCGCAAGTACGGGGTTAGTGTTAGACAGTATTATTCTTACTGTATGGTTATGCGCTGTTATCATTCTGCTTATGTGTGCTCAAATACTTGTTCACTATAACTGTTCAGTAAACTTAATAGTTGTAAAGGAACCGCTGTCTGTGTCTGTGTGGCATCGTGTACCCTCTGAATCTGTGGGCCCAGCCCTCGGTCCTCTTTCAGATACACAGATTGTGGCATATGTATGCTGTGTATACAGTGAGTAGACTCCAGTTTTATTTAACAATACCCATTTAAGCCCTTCTCATTATTAGTGCTATTTGGTCGCACCCACTATTTGGAGCGGCGCATTATGTATTATTCTTTCCCGCTAGGTGCAAAAGGGTGCCCCAGGTCTTTCACAACCCTAGCAATGCCTCTGCTTACCTGCAAATTTGCAACAAAATATTTCTTTATAAAAAGAAAACTCTATGTAGTGTAGCACCCTCCAGGTTAGCTAGATAGTGGTTTGTTGTTTTCTTTTTAGGCAGAGGCTGAGTAGCAGCCTGAGATGAGTCAGCCTGTGAGTAACGAAAGAGTTCACCTCAGGACAGGCTGGGAGGCTCTAAAAGGTTAGGGCTTCTGGAGCCCTCCTACCCTTCTAGAAACTTAGATAACTTTCTGGAAGAGGGGCAGAGGAGGGGAGGAGGTCCAGATCTGCATATTTGAGGGACCTTGGCCAATCCCCTGGCAGGAGGCTGGGCATGGTGACCAAGGCAACCTTTAAAAGTGACAGAGCCTGTGCAGCAGAGTGCAGTGTCAGATGGAAGATGGAGTGAGAGGCTGGATTGTGGAGCCTGGGAGGGGGCCCAGGGAAGAGGACTACCTACATGCAGCTTCTGGAGAAGAGGATCTCCACTGTACCACTGTCTTCTAGGAGGGATATCCTGAACAGCAGGGAAGGAGCCAGCCCAGCAAAAGGCATGAAGGCAGCAAACCTATTAAGCTATCAGGAAGGACAGTGGGAGTACTCTTACACCCCCTGGGCCGCATAAGGGGAGAAGGCAGTCAAGTGGAAAAACTCAACTAGATTCTCATCTGGGGCTGCTGTGCTAAATTGGCAGTTTCTGGGACCCTTGCCCAGGGAATACCCTCAGTACAGCTGGGTGAACAGGAGGATTCATCTGGGTACTGAAGAGGTACACTGGAATGCTTTCAAAGGAGAGACTATTTTGTACATATCTGTACATAGTTGCTAAGGGGTCTGTCCTCACATTTGCAGTTCCCTTGGGCATCCCATACACCCCTCAACCCTATCCAAGTTATCAACCCCTAAATATAATCACCAAGCTCAAGAAATGTTTACTGACTCTGAGTGCAACAGGTGAAAGAAAATGCGTGTTGCCTGGCTGTGAAGAGCTATAGGGGGACCCAAAACTCAGCCTCTCCTGCGGGCGTAGTGCTACAAGAGAAAAATAGTAAAGCTGCTATTGTGGATCTCCTTCTGAAAATGCTAGTTCCCTTGCAGGGATTGTGTACAGTACTTAGAGATAAAGACCTGGAACAAGAATGCAGATAAACAAAAATTCATGAAACCTATATTGCACAGATTGTTCCACCATCTGGCCACTAGAGAACTAGCAATTTTACAGAAGACAGTGATGGCAGCCTCCAAACCTTCTGAACAACGATGAACTAATATTCCCAGGTTTTATTTGCAATATGGGAAATCCTAAATGAAAATTGGAAAAAATTGGAAAGTGCTATTAAACTCTATAGGGGTCAACAAATCTTATTAATTAACCACTTCCTGTCCAGTCCATGTATATAAACGGCCGGATATGAGCAGTTCAGGAGTGGGTTGCCGTTCATAAACAGCGCCCGCATTTATGGCATCATTGCTTACTACGTGTGAAATCTGTGAATCAGAGAAAAGGAGAAATGATTACTTTTGCAGCCTTTATGGGTGTAAAAGCAATCAGTGTAAAAAAAAACAAATCTTCCTCACCCCCCACAAGTAGTACAGTGTCACTATGGTGACTGTACTGCTAGGGTGACAGTATGTTAAAAAAATCCCCCAAAAATCATAAATAATAATATAAAAAAATAAAATAAAAATATAAAAACAAATTTAGAAAAATTATAATTTTTGGTTCTAAACTAATTTGGGTTATTTATATTTACTAAAATGATAGCTGAATACGTTTTATGAAGAAAGATTATTTATTTGCAACATTTTATAAGAAAAACACTTTTTTTTCAAAATTTTTGGACTTTTTCATTTATATAGCAAAAAAAATAAAAATCCCAGTGGTGAATAAATACCAGCAAAATAAAGTTTTATCTGTCTCAAAAAAAAATGAATATGGGTACAGTGTTGCATGACCGCACAATTGTCATTCAAAGTGTGACAGCGCTGAAAGATGAAAATTGGCCTGGACAGGAAGGGGGTAAAAGTGTCCAGACTTGAAGTGGTTAAAGGACTAATAGGAAAGCCTAGTGTTGGAAAAAAATGGGAAGCAGGGCACTGTCATAGGTAACCTATACCATTTTTTTAACAAAATAGCAAACATTGGAGAGAGAGTCATTTTAATGTGGCTTCATAGACAAATCCTTAAAATCCCAGGTTTGGGGGATATCTTAAAGCTGTTATAGAGCTGTTAAAATTTCATGAACAACCTTAAGGACAGCATGCACCCTAATGTAATTAATTTCAGTATAAAATAAAGGCAGACGCATGCTGTTTTATGAAGTGGTAAAAGGCCTGTTTGCAGGAGCATAGAAATAGACCAGCATTTGTAAGGGCTCATGTACATGGGAGATTTGGAAAACTCTTCTGATCTCTGGAAACTGACTGCTGGAAAATGTAGGTTATAAAACGTCAGTTTGGCTGCGTTTGCATACTGTGTTTATGAATGTTTATGCGCGTTTATGTGCATTTGCGTTTAGAAGCATTTTTGAAAGATAACCTCAAGAGACCTTCCCAAATGCCCAGAATGCACTGAAAAATAGTAAAAAATTAACTATTTCAGACATTTTGAGAGGAAAAGAGAGAGCAGAAGCAGAGAGAGCAGTATGTGTTGAGATGACCTGTCTTTTCTGGTTGTATTCACTATGGATCCCATCATGAGCATAATGCAGCACGTTCTATCATTTTTTCCTTCATGCAAAACCTGGAACTAGTGGTCGTGGGTGTATGTGTGGTCTCTGTTGTAATTGGTGTTGTGTTGGAAGTTGTGTGAGTGGTTGAAGTTGTAGTGGGTGTTGATGTTGAGTGTGTTGTTGATGTAGTGGTCTCGGAAGTGGATGGTGTGTGAGTGGTTGAAGTAGAAGTAGGCGTTGATGTTGTGGTTTTAGTGGTAGTGGGTGTATGTGTGGTCTCTGTTGTAGTTGGCGTTGTCTTAGTAGTAGAAGTAGTTGTGTGAGTGGTTGAAGTTGTATGGGGTGTTGATGTTGAGTGTGCTGTTGATGTAGTGGTCTCTGAAGTGGATGGTGTGTGAGTACTCATTGTTGTAGTTGGCGATGTGGTGGAAGTTGTGTGAGTTGTTGAAGTAGACGTAGGTGTTGATGTTGTGGTTTTAGTGGTAGTAGGTGTATGTGTGGTCTCTGTTGTAGTTGATGTTGTGGTGGAAGTTGTGTGAGTGGTTGAAGTAGAAGTAGGTGTTGATGTTGTGGTTTCAGTGGTTGTTGTTATGAGTATACAACAAGTGGGTGTTTGCATTGTCTGCATTTAGCTACAGTAAATAGGTTCCTCTAACAGCAGCTAAAAGCTGAAATGTAACCGCCCACGTGAAAGGGGCCTAAATGGGTTTTATCAGGGACATTTTTGCAAATTTAAGAGAAGGGGAAGAAGAGGATGTGGTGAATGTAAGATGGTTTAAGTGCAAATTGTTTTTGCACTTCAAACCATGCAGCAGTGTGCTACTCACAAAAGACAGTTTCAAGAGAAGATAATAGCAAGTGAATGCCTCTAACATCTTAAAATGCAGGAAAACAGCTAAAAACGCAACTAAAATAACTACTGTATACTAGTATACTAATCAAAGGATGTATATATTTGTGCCAAAGTTGTGATTTAAACAACCTCTACTACAATGCACAGCCAGGAAGAGCACTCTAGTAGTTCTTGGCTTAGCTTTACTGTCTAACATTTGAAGAAATCAGAGGTGGAGAAGTGAAATTGTTATTAATATTATTATTATACAGGATAGTGCCAACAGTTTGTGCTGCGCTTTACAATATAAAGGGAGACAGTACAGTTACAATACAATAAAATAAAATAAGAGAGGGTTAAGAAGACCCTGCTCATAAGATCTTACAATCCAAAAGGGTGGAGAAAGTAGTACAAAAGGTTATAACTGTGGGGTATGAGCTGATGGAAGTGATAAAAGTTTAGTTGGAGGTGTGATAGGCTTCCCTGAAGAGGTGCGTTTTCAGGGATTGCCTAAAGGCAGCCAGAGTAAGAGACAGCCAAATATATTGAGGTAGAAAGTTCCAGAAGATGGGAGAGGCTCTAATGAAGTCCTGGAATCGAGCTTGGGAGGAGGAGACAAGGGAGCTTGAGAGCAGAAGGTCTTGTGGAGAGTAGGGAGGACAGTTTGGGTGATATTTGGAGATAAGATTGGTGATGTAGATCGGCTTATTCGCTGGGCAGTCAGAAGCCAGTGGAAGGAATTGCTGAGAGGGGTAGCAGACACTGAGCAGTTGGTAAGGTAGGTGAATCTGGCAGCAGCTTTCATGATAAACTGAAGAGGAGAACACCTATAGAGAGGTAGGCCTCTGAGGAAGATGTTGCAATAGTCAAGGTGAGAGATAGCATGGGAGTGAATGAGTAGCTTGGTGGTTTCATTAGTTAAAGAGGGGTGCATTTTAGAGATGTTATGGAGTTGAAGTCTACAAGCTTTTGACAGCAATTGGATTTGGGTCAGAAAGGACAGGTCAGAATCAAGGATTACACCTAGTACGCTGGTGTGAAGGGAGGGACTAATAGTTGTAATATTGATCTTGATTGAAAAGTCATGGAGAAGGGCATTAGCAGGGGGGAATATTATCAGCTTGGTTATAGAAAGATTTAGTTTAAGGAAGTGGTGCGACATCTGTTATGTCCGTTAGTAAGTTAGTAATGCAAGAGGAGACTGAAAGAGTAAGGTGAGGAGTAGAAGGATAGATTTTGGTGTCATCAGAAAGGAAGAGGAAGTGGAGAGGAGAAGACAGAAATATAGGTAACACTGAAGGAGCGCTGTGATAGACAGGAGTAGAACCAGGATAGAGCAGAATCTTAAAGGTCAAGGCAGTGGAGTTTACTGAGAAAGAGCTGTGTAAAGAGTATGGAGTAGTGGTCATTGGTTTTAACAGTTTGTAGATTATTAATAAGTTTTAGTAGGGGAGTTTCTGTGGAGTGCTGTGAGCAAAAGCCAGACTAAAAGGGGTCAAGAAGGTTGTTTTCAGTGAGGTAGGAGCTAAGACGGTTGTAGACTAAACATTCTACATGTTTAGATGTAAATGGGAGCAACGAGATGGGTCTTAAATTGTTCAGGTTGGTGGGGTCCAATGAGGGCTTTTTAAGTATGGAAGTGATCTGTGCATGCTTTAGAGGGGAGAGGAAAGGGCCAGTAGAAAGGGAGCGATATAAGATCTGAGTGAGAGAGTATAGGATAGGATAAGAGGGTGACCATAGTAGTTACGAGGAAACATGATCCAGGGGACAGTTGGTTAGGTGGGCATCTGAGAAAATTTTGGTGACCGCTTCAGTAGTAGCCAGTTCAAAAGAGGAAAGTGTTGACTGTTGATTGTTAGAAAAGGTATGTTAAGTGGGGAAGCTATCTGTACAATGGAGGTTTCCTCAAGTATTGCATCAATCTTGTCTTTGAAGTGATTGCCAATCTCTTAAATCGAATATTTCACCTGACTAGCTGAATGGTATCACAGATGTAATAAAAAAAAAACTACTGCTATAAAGTTCCTTTGACAAGTGAAATAGAAAAACTAAAAATATCAGCTGTGCATATGATGATGTCTGGAGTAATGATATAACACAGTAATTGATAAAAAGAAGAAAAGACATGCAAGGAAAAAAAACATTTTGTTGGCCTGGTAAAAGCAACTTGCATTAAACAGTAGTGTGGTAAACATGATTTTCCAAAGTGTAAAAACTTACTTGAAGTAATTGAAGATGTTCCACTTTCTTGAGCAGCAGCAGAAGGATGTGTTGATGAAATAGTTCCAATAATAACTGTAAATGGAGTAGAACTGAAAGAAGATGAATTAATAGGGCTAGATGAGGTGGATGGTGCATGGGAGGTTACAGCTGTGGTTGACATGGTTGTAGTTATCTTGGTAGTGGACATGGTTGTGTGAGTTGTTAAATTCAAAGCAGGTGATGAAGTTGAGTGTAGTAATAACGTAGTACTAGAAGTAGCTGTGTGAGTGGTTGAAGTTGTGGGCGTTGATGTTGAGTGTGTTGATGACATAGTGGTCTCTGAAGTGGATGGTGTGTGAGTACTCCTTGTTGTAGTTGGTGTTGTGGTGGAAATTATGTGAGTGGTTGAAGTAGAAGTAGGCATTGATGTTGGAGTGACACTGGTAGTGGAGGTTTGCGTGGTCTGAGGTGTAGTTGGAGTTGTCTTAGTAGTAGAAATAGTTGTGTGAGTGGTTGAGGTTGTAGTGGGTGTTGATGTTGAGTGTGTTGTTGATGTTGTGGTCTCTGAAGTGGATGGTGTGTGAGTGCTATTTGTTGTAGTAGGGCTTGTGGTGGAAGTTGTGTGAGTGGTTGAAGTTGTGGGCTTTGATGTTGAATGTGTTGATGACATATTGGTCTCTGAAGTGGATGGTGTGTGAGTACTCCTTGTTGTAGTTGGTGTTGTGGTGGAAATTATGTGAGTGGTTGACGTAGGCATTGATGTTGGGGTGACACTGGTAGTGGAGGTATGCGTGGTCTGTGGTGTAGTTGGAGTTGTCTTAGTAGTAGAAACAGTTGTGTGAGTGGTTGAGGTTGTAGTGGGTGTTGATGTTGAGTGTGTTGTTGATGTTGTGGTCTCTGAAGTGGATGGTGTGTGAGTGCTATTTGTTGTAGTAGGGCTTGTGGTGGAAGTTGCGTGAGTAGTTGAAGTAGAAGTAGGCAATGATGTTGTGGTTTTAGTGGTAGTGGGTGTATGTGTGGTCTCTGTTGTAGTTGGCGTTGTCTTAGTAGTAGAAGTAGTTGTGTGAGTGGTTGAAGTTGTATGGGGTGTTGATGTTGAGTGTGCTGTTGATGTAGTGGTCTCTGAAGTGGATGGTGTGTGAGTACTCATTGTTGTAGTTGGCAATGTGGTGGAAGTTGTGTGAGTGGTTGAAGTAGAGGTAGGCGTTGATGTTGTGGTTTTAGTGGTCATGGGTGTATGTGTGGTCTCTGTTGTAATTGGAGTTGTGTTGGAAGTTGTGTGAGTGGTTGAAGTTGTAGTGGGTGTTGATGTTGAGTGTGTTGTTGATGTAGTGGTCTCGGAAGTGGAAGTTGTGTGAGTGGTTGAAGTAGAAGTAGGCGTTGATGTTGTGGTTTTAGTGGTAGTGGGTGTATGTGTGGTCTCTGTTGTAGTTGGCGTTGTCTTAGTAGTAGAAGTAGTTGTGTGAGTGGTTGAAGTTGTAGGGGGTGTTGATGTTGAGTGCGTTGTTGATGTAGTGGTCTCTGAAGTGGATGGTGTGTGAGTGCTCATTGTTGTAGTTGGCGTTGTGGTGGAAGTTGTGTGAGTGGTTGAAGTAGAAGTAGGCATTGATGTTGTGGTTTTAGTGGTAGTGGGTGTATGTGTCGTCTCTGTTGTAGTTGGCGTTGTCTTAGTAGTAGAAGTAGTGGTGGGAGTTGTAGTGGGTGTTGATTTTGAGTGCTCTGTTGATGTAGTGGTCTCTGAAGTTGATGGTGTGTGAGTGCTCATTGTCGTAGTTGGCGTTGTGGTGGAAGTTGTGTGAGTGGTTGAAGTAGAGGTAGGCGTTGATGTTGCAGTTTTAGTAGTAGTGGGTGTATGTGTGGTCTCTGTCGTAATTGGTGTTGTGGAGGAAGTTGTCTGAGTGGTTGAAGTTGTAGTTGGTGTTGATGTTGAGTGTGTTGTTGATGTAGTGGTCTCTGAAGTGGATGGTGTGTGAGTGGTTGAAGTAGAAGTAGGCGTTGATGTTGTGGTTTTAGTGGTAGTGGGTGTATGTGTGGTCTCTGTTGTAGTTGGGGTTGTCTTAGTAGTAGAAGTAGTTGTGTGAGTGGTTGAAGTTGTAGGGGGTGTTGATGTTGAGTGTGTTGTTGATGTAGTGGTCTCTGAAGTGGATGGTGTGTGAGTACTCATTGTTGTAGTTGGCAATGTGGTGGAAGTTGTGTGAGTGGTTGAAGTAGAGGTAGGCGTTGATGTTGTGGTTTTAGTGGTCATGGGTGTATGTGTGGTCTCTGTTGTAATTGGAGTTGTGTTGGAAGTTGTGTGAGTGGTTGAAGTTGTAGTGGGTGTTGATGTTGAGTGTGTTGTTGATGTAGTGGTCTCGGAAGTGGAAGTTGTGTGAGTGGTTGAAGTAGAAGTAGGCGTTGATGTTGTGGTTTTAGTGGTAGTGGGTGTATGTGTGGTCTCTGTTGTAGTTGGCGTTGTCTTAGTAGTAGAAGTAGTTGTGTGAGTGGTTGAAGTTGTAGGGGGTGTTGATGTTGAGTGCGTTGTTGATGTAGTGGTCTCTGAAGTGGATGGTGTGTGAGTGCTCATTGTTGTAGTTGGCGTTGTGGTGGAAGTTGTGTGAGTGGTTGAAGTAGAAGTAGGCATTGATGTTGTGGTTTTAGTGGTAGTGGGTGTATGTGTCGTCTCTGTTGTAGTTGGCGTTGTCTTAGTAGTAGAAGTAGTGGTGGGAGTTGTAGTGGGTGTTGATTTTGAGTGCTCTGTTGATGTAGTGGTCTCTGAAGTTGATGGTGTGTGAGTGCTCATTGTCGTAGTTGGCGTTGTGGTGGAAGTTGTGTGAGTGGTTGAAGTAGAGGTAGGCGTTGATGTTGCAGTTTTAGTAGTAGTGGGTGTATGTGTGGTCTCTGTCGTAATTGGTGTTGTGGAGGAAGTTGTCTGAGTGGTTGAAGTTGTAGTTGGTGTTGATGTTGAGTGTGTTGTTGATGTAGTGGTCTCTGAAGTGGATGGTGTGTGAGTGGTTGAAGTAGAAGTAGGCGTTGATGTTGTGGTTTTAGTGGTAGTGGGTGTATGTGTGGTCTCTGTTGTAGTTGGGGTTGTCTTAGTAGTAGAAGTAGTTGTGTGAGTGGTTGAAGTTGTAGGGGGTGTTGATGTTGAGTGTGTTGTTGATGTAGTGGTCTCTGAAGTGGATGGTGTGTGAGTACTCATTGTTGTAGTTGGCGATGTGGTGGAAGTTGTGTGAGTGGTTGAAGTAGAGGTAGGCGTTGATGTTGTGGTTTTAGTGGTCGTGGGTGTATGTGTGGTCTCTGTTGTAATTGGTGTTGTGTTGGAAGTTGTGTGAGTGGTTGAAGTTGTAGTGGGTGTTGATGTTGAGTGTGTTGTTGATGTCGTGGTCTCGGAAGTGGATGGTGTGTGAGTGGTTGAAGTAGAAGTAGGCGTTGATGTTGTGGTTTTAGTGGTAGTGGGTGTATGTGTGGTCTCTGTTGTAGTTGGCGTTGTCTTAGTAGTAGAAGTAGTTGTGTGAGTGGTTGAAGTTGTAGGGGGTGTTGATGTTGAGTGCGTTGTTGATGTAGTGGTCTCTGAAGTGGATGGTGTGTGAGTGCTCATTGTTGTAGTTGGCGTTGTGGTGGAAGTTGTGTGAGTGGTTGAAGTAGAAGTAGGCATTGATGTTGTGGTTTTAGTGGTAGTGGGTGTATGTGTCGTCTCTGTTGTAGTTGGCGTTGTCTTAGTAGTAGAAGTAGTGGTGGGAGTTGTAGTGGGTGTTGATTTTGAGTGCTCTGTTGATGTAGTGGTCTCTGAAGTTGATGGTGTGTGAGTGCTCATTGTCGTAGTTGGCGTTGTGGTGGAAGTTGTGTGAGTGGTTGAAGTAGAGGTAGGCGTTGATGTTGTAGTTTTAGTAGTAGTGGGTGTATGTGTGGTCTCTGTCGTAATTGGTGTTGTGGAGGAAGTTGTCTGAGTGGTTGAAGTTGTAGTTGGTGTTGATGTTGAGTGTGTTGTTGATGTAGTGGTCTCTGAAGTGGATGGTGTGTGAGTGGTTGAAGTAGAAGTAGGCGTTGATGTTGTGGTTTTAGTGGAAGTGGGTGTATGTGTGGTCTCTGTTGTAGTTGGGGTTGTCTTAGTAGTAGAAGTAGTTGTGTGAGTGGTTGAAGTTGTAGGGGGTGTTGATGTTGAGTGTGTTGTTGATGTAGTGGTCTCTGAAGTGGATGGTGTGTGAGTACTCATTGTTGTAGTTGGCGATGTGGTGGAAGTTGTGTGAGTGGTTGAAGTAGAGGTAGGCGTTGATGTTGTGGTTTTAGTGGTCGTGGGTGTATGTGTGGTCTCTGTTGTAATTGGTGTTGTGTTGGAAGTTGTGTGAGTGGTTGAAGTTGTAGTGGGTGTTGATGTTGAGTGTGTTGTTGATGTCGTGGTCTCGGAAGTGGATGGTGTGTGAGTGGTTGAAGTAGAAGTAGGCGTTGATGTTGTGGTTTTAGTGGTAGTGGGTGTATGTGTGGTCTCTGTTGTAGTTGGCGTTGTCTTAGTAGTAGAAGTAGTTGTGTGAGTGGTTGAAGTTGTAGGGGGTGTTGATGTTGAGTGTGTTGTTGATGTAGTGGTCTCTGAAGTGGATGGTGTGTGAGTACTCATTGTTGTAGTTGGCGATGTGGTGGAAGTTGTGTGAGTGGTTGAAGTAGAGGTAGGCGTTGATGTTGTGGTTTTAGTGGTCGTGGGTGTATGTGTGGTCTCTGTTGTAATTGGTGTTGTGTTGGAAGTTGTGTGAGTGGTTGAAGTTGTAGTGGGTGTTGATGTTGAGTGTGTTGTTGATGTCGTGGTCTCGGAAGTGGATGGTGTGTGAGTGGTTGAAGTAGAAGTAGGCGTTGATGTTGTGGTTTTAGTGGTAGTGGGTGTATGTGTGGTCTCTGTTGTAGTTGGCGTTGTCTTAGTAGTAGAAGTAGTTGTGTGAGTGGTTGAAGTTGTATGGGGTGTTGATGTTGAGTGTGCTGTTGATGTAGTGGTCTCTGAAGTGGATGGTGTGTGAGTACTCATTGTTGTAGTTGGCGATGTGGTGGAAGTTGTGTGAGTTGTTGAAGTAGACGTAGGTGTTGATGTTGTGGTTTTAGTGGTAGTAGGTGTATGTGTGGTCTCTGTTGTAGTTGATGTTGTGGTGGAAGTTGTGTGAGTGGTTGAAGTAGAAGTAGGTGTTGATGTTGTGGTTTCAGTGGTTGTTGTTGTGAGTATACAACAAGTGGGTGTTTGTGTGGTGGTTGTACTTGGTGTTGTGTAAGTTACATGAGATGTTGAAGTCATAGTAGGGGTTGATGTTGAGGTTTTAGTAGTAGTGGAAGTGAGTGTGGTCTCTGGTGTAGTTGGTGATAATATTGTAGTAGAAGTAGTTGTGTGAGTGGTTGGTGTGTGAGTGCTCATTGATGTAGTTGGTGTTGTGGTAGAAGTTGTGTGAGTGGTTGAAATAGAAGTAGGCATTGATTTTGTGGTTTTAGTGGTAGTGGGAGTATGTGTGGTCTCTGTTGTAGTTGGTGTTGTGGTGGAAGTTGTGTGAGTAGTTGAAGTTGTATTGGGTGTTGATGTTGAGTGTGTTGTTGATGTAGTTGTCTCTGAAGTGGATGGCATGTGAGTGCTCATTGTTGTAGTTGGAGTTGTGGTGGAAGATTTGTGAGTGGTTGAAGTAGAAGTAGGTGTTGATGTTGTGGTTTTAGTGTAAGTGGGTGTATGTGTGGTCTCTGTTGTAGTTGGCGTTGTCTTAGTAGTAGAAGTAGTTGTGTGAGTGGTTGAAGTTGTAGGGGGTGTTGATGTTGAGTGCGTTGTTGATGTAGTGGTCTCTGAAGTGGTTGGTGTGTGAGTGCTCATTGTTGTAGTTGGTGTTGTGGTAGAAGTTGTGTGAGTGGTTGAAATAGAAGTAGGCATTGATTTTGTGGTTTTAGTGGTAGTGGGTGTATGTGTGGTCTCTGTTGTAGTTGGTGTTGTGGTGGAAGTTGTGTGAGTAGTTGACGTTGTATTGGGTGTTGATGTTGAGTGTGTTGTTGATGTAGTTGTCACTGAAGTGGATGGCATGTGAGTGCTCATTGTTGTAGTTGGAGTTGTGGTGGAAGATTTGTGAGTGGTTGAAGTAGAAGTAGGTGTTGATGTTGTGGTTTTAGTGGTAGTGGGTGTATGTGTGGTCTCTGTTGTAGTTGGCGTTGTCTTAGTAGTAGAAGTAGTTATGTGAGTGGTTGAAGTTGTAGTGGGTGTTGATATTGAGTGTGTTATTGATGTAGTGGTCTCTGAAGTGGATGGTGTGTGAGTGCTCATTGTTGTAGTTGGCGTTGTGGTGGAAGTTGTGTGAGTGGTTGAAGTAGAGGTAGGCGTTGATGTTGTGGTTTTAGTGGTCGTGGGTGTATGTGTGGTCTCTGTTGTAATTGGTGTTGTGGTGGAAGTTGTGTGAGTGGTTGAAGTTGTAGTGGGTGTTGATGTTGAGTGTGTTGTTGATGTAGTGGTCTCGGAAGTGGATGGTGTGTGAGTGGTTGAAGTAGAAGTAGGCGTTGATGTTGTGGTTTTAGTGGTAGTGGGTGTATGTGTGGTCTCTGTTGTAGTTGGCATTGTCTTAGTAGTAGAAGTAGTTGTGTGAGTGGTTGAAGTTGTAGGGGGTGTTGATGTTGAGTGCGTTGTTGATGTAGTGGTCTCTGAAGTGGATGGTGTGTGAGTGCTCATTGTTGTAGTTGGCGTTGTGGTGGAAGTTGTGTGAGTGGTTGAAGTAGAAGTAGGCATTGATGTTGTGGTTTTAGTGGTAGTGGGTGTATGTGTCGTCTCTGTTGTAGTTGGCGTTGTCTTAGTAGTAGAAGTAGTGGTGGGAGTTGTAGTGGGTGTTGATTTTGAGTGCTCTGTTGATGTAGTGGTCTCTGAAGTTGATGGTGTGTGAGTGCTCATTGTCGTAGTTGGCGTTGTGGTGGAAGTTGTGTGAGTGGTTGAAGTAGAGGTAGGCGTTGATGTTGTAGTTTTAGTGGTAGTGGGTGTATGTGTGGTCTCTGTCGTAATTGGTGTTGTGGAGGAAGTTGTCTGAGTGGTTGAAGTTGTAGTTGGTGTTGATGTTGAGTGTGTTGTTGATGTAGTGGTCTCTGAAGTGGATGGTGTGTGAGTGGTTGAAGTAGAAGTAGGCGTTGATGTTGTGGTTTTAGTGGTAGTGGGTGTATGTGTGGTCTCTGTTGTAGTTGGGGTTGTCTTAGTAGTAGAAGTAGTTGTGTGAGTGGTTGAAGTTGTAGGGGGTGTTGATGTTGAGTGTGTTGTTGATGTAGTGGTCTCTGAAGTGGATGGTGTGTGAGTGCTCATTGTTGTAGTTGGCATTGTGGTGGAAGTTGTGTGAGTGGTTGAAGTAGGTGTTGATGTTGTGGTTTTAGTGGTAGTAGGTGTATGTGTGGTCTCTGTTGTAGTTGATGTTGTGGTGGAAGTTGTGTGAGTGGTTGAAGTAGAAGTAAGTGTTGATGTTGTGGTTTCAGTGGTTGTTGTTGTGAGTATACAACAAGTGGGTGTTTGTGTGGTGGTTGTACTTGGTGTTGTGTAAGTTACATGAGATGTTGAAGTCATATTAGGGGTTGATGTTGAGGTTTTAGTATTAGTGGAAGTGAGTGTGGTCTCTGGTGTAGTTGGTGATAATATTGTAGTAGAAGTAGTTGTGTGAGTGGTTGGTGTGTGAGTGCTCATTGTTGTAGTTGGTGTTGTGGTAGAAGTTGTGTGAGTGGTTGAAATAGAAGTAGGCATTGATTTTGTGGTTTTAGTGGTAGTGGGAGTATGTGTGGTCTCTGTTGTAGTTGGCGTTGTGGTGGAAGTTGTGTGAGTAGTTGAAGTTGTATTGGGTGTTGATGTTGAGTGTGTTGTTGATGTAGTTGTCTCTGAAGTGGATGGCATGTGAGTGCTCATTGTTGTAGTTGGAGTTGTGGTGGAAGATTTGTGAGTGGTTGAAGTAGAAGTAGGTGTTGATGTTGTGGTTTTAGTGGTAGTGGGTGTATGTGTGATCTCTGTTGTAGTTGGCGTTGTCTTAGTAGTAGAAGTAGATATGTGAGTGGTTGAAGTTGTAGTGGGTGTTGAGTGTGTTCTTGATGTAGTGGTCTCTGAAGTGGATGGTGTGTGAGTGCTCATTGTTGTAGTTGGCGTTGTGGTGGAAGTTGTGTGAGTGGTTGAAGTAGAGGTAGGCGTTGATGTTGTGGTTTTAGTGGTCGTGGGTGTATGTGTGGTCTCTGTTGTAATTGGTGTTGTGGTGGAAGTTGTGTGAGTGGTTGAAGTTGTAGTGGGTGTTGATGTTGAGTGTGTTGTTGATGTAGTGGTCTCGGAAGTGGATGGTGTGTGAGTGGTTGAAGTAGAAGTAGGCGTTGATGTTGTGGTTTTAGTGGTAGTGGGTGTATGTGTGGTCTCTGTTGTAGTTGGCGTTGTCTTAGTAGTAGAAGTAGTTGTGTGAGTGGTTGAAGTTGTAGGGGGTGTTGATGTTGAGTGCGTTGTTGATGTAGTGGTCTCTGAAGTGGATGGTGTGTGAGTGCTCATTGTTGTAGTTGGCGTTGTGGTGGAAGTTGTGTGAGTGGTTGAAGTAGAAGTAGGCATTGATGTTGTGGTTTTAGTGGTAGTGGGTGTATGTGTCGTCTCTGTTGTAGTTGGCGTTGTCTTAGTAGTAGAAATAGTGGTGGGAGTTGTAGTGGGTGTTGATTTTGAGTGCTCTGTTGATGTAGTGGTCTCTGAAGTTGATGGTGTGTGAGTGCTCATTGTCGTAGTTGGCGTTGTGGTGGAAGTTGTGTGAGTGGTTGAAGTAGAGGTAGGCGTTGATGTTGTAGTTTTAGTGGTAGTGGGTGTATGTGTGGTCTCTGTCGTAATTGGTGTTGTGGAGGAAGTTGTCTGAGTGGTTGAAGTTGTAGTTGGTGTTGATGTTGAGTGTGTTGTTGATGTAGTGGTCTCTGAAGTGGATGGTGTGTGAGTGGTTGAAGTAGAAGTAGGCGTTGATGTTGTGGTTTTAGTGGTAGTGGGTGTATGTGTGGTCTCTGTTGTAGTTGGGGTTGTCTTAGTAGTAGAAGTAGTTGTGTGAGTGGTTGAAGTTGTAGGGGGTGTTGATGTTGAGTGTGTTGTTGATGTAGTGGTCTCTGAAGTGGATGGTGTGTGAGTGCTCATTGTTGTAGTTGGCATTGTGGTGGAAGTTGTGTGAGTGGTTGAAGTAGGTGTTGATGTTGTGGTTTTAGTGGTAGTTGGTGTATGTGTGGTCTCTGTTGTAGTTGGCGTTGTCTTCGTAGTAGAAGTAGTTGTGTGAGTGGTTGGAGTTGTAGTGGGTGTTGATGTTGAGTGTGTTGTAGATGTAGTGGTCTCTGAAGTGGATGGTGTGTGAGTGGTTGAAGTAGAAGTAGGCGTTGATGTTGTGGTTTTAGTGGTAGTGGGTGTATGTGTGGTCTCTGTTGTAGTTGGTGTTGTCTTAGTAGTAGAAGTAGTTTTTGGAGTTGTAGTGGGTGTTGATGTTGAGTGTGTTGTTGATGTAGTGGTCTCTGAAGTGGATGGTGTGTGAGTGGTTGAAGTAGAAGTAGGCGTTGATGTTGTGGTTTTAGTGGTAGTGGGTGTATGTGTGGTCTCTGTTGTAGTTGGGGTTGTCTTAGTAGTAGAAGTAGTTGTGTGAGTGGTTGAAGATGTAGGGGGTGTTGATGTTGAGTGTGTTGTTGATGTAGTGGTCTCTGAAGTGGATGGTGTGTGAGTGCTCATTGTTGTAATTGGCGTTGTGGTGGAAGTTGTGTGAGTGGTTGAAGTAGAAGTAGGTGTTGATGTTGTGGTTTTAGTGGTAGTTGGTGTATGTGTGGTCTCTGTTGTAGTTAGCGTTGTCTTAGTAGTAGAAGTAGTTGTGTGAGTGGTTGGAGTTGTAGTAGGTGTTGATGTTGAGTGTTTTGTTGATGTAGTGGTATTTGAAGTTGATGGTGTGTGAATGCTCATTGTGGTAGTTGGCGTTGTGGTGGAAGTTTTGTGAGTGGGTGAAGTAGAGGTAGGCGTTGATGTTGTGGTTTTAGTGGTCGTGGGTGTATGTGTGGTCTCTGTTGTAATTGGTGTTGTGGTGAAAGTTGTGTGAGTGGTTGAAGTTGTAGTGGGTGTTGATGTTGAGTGTGTTGTTGATGTAGTGGTCTCGGAAGTGGATGGTGTGTGAGTGGTTGAAGTAGAAGTAGGCGTTGATGTTGTGGTTTTAGTGGTAGTGGGTGTATGTGTGGTCTCTGTTGTAGTTGGCGTTGTCTTAGTAGTAGAAGTAGTTGTGTGAGTGGTTGAAGTTGTAGGGGGTGTTGATGTTGAGTGCGTTGTTGATGTAGTGGTCTCTGAAGTGGATGGTGTGTGAGTGCTCATTGTTGTAGTTGGCGTTGTGGTGGAAGTTGTGTGAGTGGTTGAAGTAGAGGTAGGCGTTGATGTTGTGGTTTTAGTGGTCGTGGGTGTATGTGTGGTCTCTGTTGTAATTGGTGTTGTGGTGGAAGTTGTGTGAGTGGTTGAAGTTGTAGTGGGTGTTGATGTTGAGTGTGTTGTTGATGTAGTGGTCTCGGAAGTGGATGGTGTGTGAGTGGTTGAAGTAGAAGTAGGCGTTGATGTTGTGGTTTTAGTGGTAGTGGGTGTATGTGTGGTCTCTGTTGTAGTTGGCGTTGTCTTAGTAGTAGAAGTAGTTGTGTGAGTGGTTGAAGTTGTAGGGGGTGTTGATGTTGAGTGCGTTGTTGATGTAGTGGTCTCTGAAGTGGATGGTGTGTAAGTGCTCATTGTTGTAGTTGGCATTGTGGTGGAAGTTGTGTGAGTGGTTGAAGTAGAAGTAGGCATTGATGTTGTGGTTTTAGTGGTAGTGGGTGTATGTGTCGTCTCTGTTGTAGTTGGCGTTGTCTTAGTAGTAGAAATAGTGGTGGGAGTTGTAGTGGGTGTTGATTTTGAGTGCTCTGTTGATGTAGTGGTCTCTGAAGTTGATGGTGTGTGAGTGCTCATTGTCGTAGTTGGCGTTGTGGTGGAAGTTGTGTGAGTGGTTGAAGTAGAGGTAGGCGTTGATGTTGTAGTTTTAGTGGTAGTGGGTGTATGTGTGGTCTCTGTCGTAATTGGTGTTGTGGAGGAAGTTGTCTGAGTGGTTGAAGTTGTAGTTGGTGTTGATGTTGAGTGTGTTGTTGATGTAGTGGTCTCTGAAGTGGATGGTGTGTGAGTGGTTGAAGTAGAAGTAGGCGTTGATGTTGTGGTTTTAGTGGTAGTGGGTGTATGTGTGGTCTCTGTTGTAGTTGGGGTTGTCTTAGTAGTAGAAGTAGTTGTGTGAGTGGTTGAAGTTGTAGGGGGTGTTGATGTTGAGTGTGTTGTTAATGTAGTGGTCTCTGAAGTGGATGGTGTGTGAGTGCTCATTGTTGTAGTTGGCATTGTGGTGGAAGTTGTGTGAGTGGTTGAAGTAGGTGTTGATGTTGTGGTTTTAGTGGTAGTTGGTGTATGTGTGGTCTCTGTTGTAGTTGGCGTTGTCTTCGTAGTAGAAGTAGTTGTGTGAGTGGTTGGAGTTGTAGTGGGTGTTGATGTTGAGTGTGTTGTAGATGTAGTGGTCTCTGAAGTGGATGGTGTGTGAGTGGTTGAAGTAGAAGTAGGCGTTGATGTTGTGGTTTTAGTGGTAGTGGGTGTATGTGTGGTCTCTGTTGTAGTTGGCTTTGTCTTAGTAGTAGAAGTAGTGGTTGGAGTTGTAGTGGGTGTTGATGTTGAGTGTGTTGTTGATGTAGTGGTCTCTGAAGTGGATGGTGTGTGAGTGGTTGAAGTAGAAGTAGGCGTTGATGTTGTGGTTTTAGTGGTAGTGGGTGTATGTGTGGTCTCTGTTGTAGTTGGGGTTGTCTTAGTAGTAGAAGTAGTTGTGTGAGTGGTTGAAGATGTAGGGGGTGTTGATGTTGAGTGTGTTGTTGATGTAGTGGTCTCTGAAGTGGATGGTGTGTGAGTGCTCATTGTTGTAATTGGCGTTGTGGTGGAAGTTGTGTGAGTGGTTGAAGTAGAAGTAGGTGTTGATGTTGTGGTTTTAGTGGTAGTTGGTGTATGTGTGGTCTCTGTTGTAGTTAGCGTTGTCTTAGTAGTAGAAGTAGTTGTGTGAGTGGTTGGAGTTGTAGTAGGTGTTGATGTTGAGTGTTTTGTTGATGTAGTGGTCTTTGAAGTTGATGGTGTGTGAATGCTCATTGTGGTAGTTGGCATTGTGGTGGAAGTTTTGTGAGTGGGTGAAGTAGAGGTAGGCGTTGATGTTGTGGTTTTAGTGGTCGTGGGTGTATGTGTGGTCTCTGTCGTAATTGGTGTTGTGGAGGAAGTTGTCTGAGTGGTTGAAGTTGTAGTTGGTGTTGATGTTGAGTGTGTTGTTGATGTAGTGGTCTCTGAAGTGGATGGTGTGTGAGTGGTTGAAGTAGAAGTAGGCGTTGATGTTGTGGTTTTAGTGGTAGTGGGTGTATGTGTGGTCTCTGTTGTAGTTGGGGTTGTCTTAGTAGTAGAAGTAGTTGTGTGAGTGGTTGAAGTTGTAGGGGGTCTTGATGTTGAGTGCGTTGTTGATGTAGTGGTCTCTGAAGTGGATGGTGTGTGAGTGCTCATTGTTGTAGTTGGCGTTGTGGTGGAAGTTGTGTGAGTGGTTGAAGTGGAAGTAGGCATTGATGTTGTGGTTTTAGTGGTAGTGGGTGTATGTGTCGTCTCTGTTGTAGTTGGCGTTGTCTTAGTAGTAGAAGTAGTGGTGGGAGTTGTAGTGGGTGTTGATTTTGAGTGCTCTGTTGATGTAGTGGTCTCTGAAGTGGATGGTGTGTGAGTGCTCATTGTCGTAGTTGGCGTTGTGGTGGAAGTTGTGTGAGTGGTTGAAGTAGAGGTAGGCGTTGATGTTGTAGTTTTAGTGGTAGTGGGTGTATGTGTGGTCTCTGTCGTAATTGGTGTTGTGGAGGAAGTTGTCTGAGTGGTTGAAGTTGTAGTTGGTGTTGATGTTGAGTGTGTTGTTGATGTAGTGGTCTCTGCAGTGGATGGTGTGTGAGTGGTTGAAGTAGAAGTAGGCGTTGATGTTGTGGTTTTAGTGGTAGTGGGTGTATGTGTGGTCTCTGTTGTAGTTGGGATTGTCTTAGTAGTAGAAGTAGTTGTGTGAGTGGTTGAAGTTGTAGGGGGTGTTGATGTTGAGTGTGTTGTTGATGTAGTGGTCTCTGAAGTGGATGGTGTGTGAGTGCTCATTGTTGTAGTTGGCATTGTGGTGGAAGTTGTGTGAGTGGTTGAAGTAGGTGTTGATGTTGTGGTTTTAGTGGTAGTTGGTGTATGTGTGGTCTCTGTTGTAGTTGGCGTTGTCTTCGTAGTAGAAGTACTTGTGTGAGTGGTTGGAGTTGTAGTGGGTGTTGATGTTGAGTGTGTTGCAGATGTAGTGGTCTCTGAAGTGGATGGTGTGTAAGTGGTTGAAGTAGAAGTGATGGTGGGCATTGATGTTGAATGTATTATTGATGTGGTAGTTCTAGAGGTGGTGAGTGTGTGTGATGTCACAGTTGTCTCTCGTGTTTTTGTCATCGTAGGTGTTGTTGAGTATGTTGTTGACGTTGAAGTTTCAGTGGTGAACGTAGGTGCAATCACTGTTGGAGTAGGAGACACGTTTATCGAAGTAGCTGATGACTCTTTTGTGGCTAGAAGACAATAACAAATTTCTTAAGGATCATGTTTATAGAATTTTAGTGGGCGTCCTAGGTTACAATAAAACCTGCATTTGAAATTTTACATAGTTCTTGCTGTTAAGTTTGGAATTGGTACAGAGTTTGGTGTGATTGTATTGTCATAGTTTAAAAGTACACTGTTGGGATGCTAATATTTTCTGTTTCAGTTTGGTTTACCATTATTGCTTTGCTGTATGTGTTTTTTAGAATGAGCTTATTGTCTTTTATCTCTAATGGTGCCATACTCACTTTGATAAATTATTTATTTCTTTTCTGATCAATCTTTATAATAGGAAGAATCAGTCTACAGTTGACAACCCATTCAATCAATGTGACACACACAGGGAAGTAGATTTTGATTGATTGTGAAATACGATTGTAAGTAATCAATTGCATCTCTGTTATCACCATGCAATATCATAATTTGATTGATCGAATTCATGAACAAAGCAACTCATTGCTGCTGATCAATGCAGCACAATTGATAATTTTCCAGCCTTGCCAATTGACTCAGTTTGGTTGAATTCTATCTAATCCGAGTCTAAAGCAATTGGAAGGGAAATTATCCCTTTACCGTCGTTTGCCAATTTGATTGTTTTGACTGAATGGCACCAATGGCATCAATGAGATAATAAAAGCGAAGCGTGTATGACTACCAATAATGTGTATAACGAATAGTAGTTATTCACACTGTATTGTTGAATATATTTATCTACTCATCCAAGTAGTTTCTGCAGAGCTAATTACTTTTAGGAAAAAAACTAGTCTTTAAAACTGCAGGATATAAACATGGTGATTGGATCTAATTTCACAAACGTTCACCATCTTGTCCTTGGAAAATTAACATCTGCCTTGACACATTCCATGGTGGTTGTATTAAAGTTACGTTTGGTTTTAAATGCTAGAATATGTTCCTGCCAATCATTACAACTGAGGAAGCTACTTAGAAGAATAATTAAATGTCTTTAAGTAACTTTTGTTCTTGAATGCTTACCAATATATATTCTTAACTAGAAAAGCTCCAATTTCTGGTGAAATTGTGTGAAGTGTTCTTGTCTCCACCAGTAGTCTACAACTGGAGTGGGCGGAGTGGCTTGAGTAACTGTTGTGTGGTTGGAGTAACTGTGAAAAGGTTTTGTCAGCTCCCACTAGTTTTGAACATTCCGCCATTCATTCCTATGGGACCAATTTCACCACAAAAAGGCCTATATTTTGTGAACCATTCGGCGAAACGTTCCACAAAGTAATAGCACACCAATCGGGAACAATCTGCATGTTTCGGTATATTACTGTCTATGTAGCGTAAAAACTGTGGGAGGAGTTAGGGTGGTAAATTTGGCTATAATAATAAGAATATATATGTGAGATAACAGTAAGTGGTCTTGCCATGCAAGAACACTTAATAATATAAAAGCTATAGAGTTAGAGTTTCATTTTCTAAGCACAGTTTCACTTTTCCTTTTAGGATATTACCTAAGTCAGAGTTTTGTTTTACTAGTGGGGGAGTTTGTCTCCAGTAGCAAGTTCTCCTCCCTCTTCCACTCCCTACATCTTTGGCTGTATTGACAAATCAGATTGCAGGTAAATACCAGTGCAATTCTCTGATCACTCACCCCCACCAATCCCCCTCCAATCAGATTTGCATGTCTTTCTGCTTCCATCAGCCTCCTACAGCCTTTTTTTCATGGATCCTTGCTCTGCTCCTACCAGTCCCCTGAGATCCTGTACTCTCTCCAGCCACTTACTTGGATGAGGAGAGGAAGAGTGCTACACAACAGCAGCAGCCTAGTAGGGACTAAAGATGAGCTTGGGCATCCTTTGAACATACCTCAATTGCACATCAAAATCATGTGATGCTGGTGATGCCAGTGCCCTTATATGGACTTTTGCCCATATTTAACCAATGGCATTTTGACTTAATGTGTTGTCTTTGTTTACATGCATTGATGGACCAGGAATGACCCAGCTCACAGATGATTGGATAAAAAAATTTACTTTTTTGATGTTCAGATAGAGACATGTTTGGAGGACAGTAAAGCTCATCTCTAGTAGGGAAATTCCTCTGACTGCTGCACTTCCTCCCTGCACACAACCCTCCCTTCCCCTACTGATATTTCTCAGTCAGCCTGGATGCTTCATAGAAGTGCCCCCTCTTTGCACAGAACCTGCCCCTCTCCCTGCTCACATAGCCAGGGATACAGCCCAAGAGTCCTGACAGATTACATTGTATTGCCAGGACTCAGACGGTAGGAGACCAGAAAACAAGCAGCAGAGAAGCCTTGTGGGCTGAACGAAAGAAATCACTCGATAATAGTGTGGATGGACAAATTTTCAGTGCTGGTTCTTTTGTTCTGACAGCTGGCACCTCCAGCTGGTAGAATATCCAAAGTGTCTGCATGTGATTGGTTGCAGGAACTGCCAAACAGAACCTGCATGTGATTGGATGCAAGCACTGTTGGGCCAAGGATTTCTGCCTCGCTCCTTTGACAAAAGTAGAGTTTTGTCGACTTGGTTGATGCCAACATGGAATGAATTTGTCCAATTCGATCTGTGTATGGCTAGCTTTAGGTAGTCTGTCATCCCTTTTGTCATAATCTCTAGCAGTGTGAGTGGGGAAAGTGGCGGTTTCTGTGCTGGGACGGAGCTCTCCTACCCATATCCAGGTTGGCTGGCAGCATCTCTGGAGCTGCTGCTTAGTGCATCCTACCCCTCTAAACCTAACTCCCCCTCTTATAATTTCAGGCTGGTCACCATCTATCACCCAACCTCCCCCTCTTGCAATATTAGCTCCCCGCCAACAACTATCACCCAACCCCCACTTCTGCAATGTCATCCAGCACCCTCCTGACAACCACTATCATCCAACCGCATTTCTGCAATGTCAGCCACCCCCCTCCACTATCTACCTATCTACCCATCACCACCTTCTGCTATGTCAGCCAGCCTTCCGCTCACCTTCCCGCACTCTCAGGCACTTTCTCCCACAAGCCTTTTTTCAAGAAATGTCTTCCAGCCTGCCTTGCTATCACCCAACCCCACCTCCTGCAATGTCAACCAGATCCGTTGACGGCATCACACAACCCTCCCTCCTCCAATGTTAGCCAGACCACCCTTGTCCAAACACTATCACCCCACACTTTCCCGCTCTCTTAAGAAGCCAACCACTGCACCCCCCCCCAACACACACACACACACACTGGTCCTGTAGTCCAGTTATCCCATTATCCACAATAATGCACCCCCTTTCTCTCAGTACCCATCATGTCGCACCCCCACTTCTTTAAGACTCCACTGCACCTACAGCCCTCTTTCGCTCAGCATTCAGTGCAACTGTATACCTTTATTTCTCACCCATCATGCCTGCACGCCCCATTTTATAGCATGTACTATGCTTGCAGATATATTTCTTTTATCTTCAAGTATGCTTGCATCCAGTATTACACCACTGTGCTGCCTCTCTCAACTGCATCTGTGCATTCTTAACGCCACTCTCACCAGCACACCTGGTATTTCTTAAGATTGCCTCCAAGAATTAGCATTTGATATTTGAAAGGCCATATGCCTAGGGTGGCAGGACTCACTCACTGTACAACAGTGGAGCAGTGTTGTTACCCTAGGACAATAATTGTGTTAGGACTACAGATTGCATCCCCCTCTTCATAACATATGGAGGAGGTGTTCTGTATTCTACAGAAGTGAACTGTAAAGGGCTGACTATGATGTCTGAAATAACCATGCTGATTGTGCAGAATCAACAGAAATGTTTTGCAACTATCATATAGATATAAAATAAAATGCTTTTAATTGTTTATCCACTTGAGCTCCGCAAGAGTGTACTACATTCATGACCAGGCCATTTATGCTATTCTGCACTGCATTACTTTAACTGGCAGTTGCACGGTCATGCGACATTGTACCCAAATTAAATTTATATCTTTTTTTTCCCATACAATAGAGCTTTCTTTTGGTGGTATTTGATCACCACTGGGTTTTTTATTTTTTCTTCAAAAAACTTAAATTCCTTCATAAATTTAGGCCACAATGTATTCCGCTACATGTTTTTGGTATAAAAAAATCCAATATGTATATATTAATTGGTTTGCTTGAAAGTAATAGCATCTACAAACAATGGTATATATACTGGAATTTTTATTTATTTATTTATACTAGTAATGGCAGCGATCAGTGACAGAGTGGGACTGCGGCGGGCAATCTGACACTAACTGATTCTTGGTGGGAACTGACTAACTGCCACTGACATCTCCAGTGACACTAATACAGAAATCATTGCTCATAATATATACTGTCACTGTACTAATGACACTGGCTGGGATCAAGGCAATCAAGGGGTTAATTGTGTGCCTAACAAGTGTTAATGTGTGTATTGTGTGCTGCTATTTACTATTGGTGGATTTGATTCTTTTCCCTGATTAGCAGGGAAAAGAAACAAAGCAATCGTTCCCTCTGTATAGAGCCCTGTGTTGTTTGCCAACACAGAGCTCTAGGCTATGATTGGACACAGTCATTCAGCAGGTCCCATCATTGAATCAATGGTTGGGATTTGTTGATGAACTCCCGCTGTGTCAAATCACAGCAGCGTAGGCGGGCGGGGGAGCGTGCCCGAAACTCGGAAGCAGGTAGAGATGTACCAGTACGTCACAGTGCCTGTAGCTGCCACCCTATCTCAGTACATGTACTGTGGTAGGTCGTCAAGCAGATATTTAACAGACCGAAAGGGAGCAGATAGGAGAACTTAATTGCAAGGGTTTACATACACTTTACAGGCCTCATTAATACTGGCAATGGCATACATGTGTTTACAAGACATTTCCAAATGCATGCAATGAGTTTAAATAGCTTAGCTTACACTGTTTATTTACTTGCTTAAGGAATTTTAGCTGCGTTTAGAGAAAATAGAATTCTGTGCGTCCATGGGCAGATTAGATACTGTCAATGTATCTAAATGCAAATACATTTAAATGCAGGAGCATTTGATCCAGGAAGCATAAAAATTGTTTAACGCAAATATAAAGAGGCAACACTCAATCCTATGGACTTGAGGAGGCTGGAATCAACAGTGCCCAGGTGCGAATGTCTCCACATTCTTCCAGACAATCCATCTAACAGAGTAGAGCCTGCAACTCAGTGGCATCAATAACATATATTTTGATTGACTCCTTGCTAAAATACAGTTAAAACACAGGCTTATGCATTTCGGCTATATAGCCTTACTCATAGCACTCTGCTATGACTAAGGCTCTAAAGCTGATACACGTAATCCTGTCTTTTAGCTGGATTTTACCATGTAGTCAGTAAAGATATATGTCTATGGATGCCACTGAGTTGCTGGCTCTACTCTGTTGGATTCAGGTGTCCTTTATGAAACTGAGATCAGCACCGATCCTAGGAATCGGTGCTGATCTCAGATCATTAGTGGTTTAGGAAATCGATGATCAGCGGAGAACATGTTCTCCACTAATCATCTCAGCACACAGATGGCCAGTGTATGAAGGAGCGATGTCAGCCCTTCACTGGCTGTCTGTTCTCCCTCCACATTCTCCAGCCCAGAGGTGGAGGATCAGGAGAACCGCAAATGTAGCAGCGGTAATTTACCGCTGCTTAGTAAACAGTGTTTTACTGATCTCTTACTGGAATCTCACGAGATTATAGTAAAAGCAGCCGTTTTCTAGCATTCAAAGCATTTGTAGATCGCTTCTCTCCTCATTCGGGGAAGCGATGTATACCTCTGCATAAAAAGGCATTCAGAGGAGAACTGTCTCCTCTGAGAATGTCAGAGAACCGAGCAGCAGTCATTTACCGCTGCATGATAAAAGGACACCAAAGTTTCCTTACACCTTCCAGGTTATGTCTGCTGCATATAAACCAATGCTAGTGTAATTGTAGCCTAACAGCAGGTTCACATCATTGCACGGTGGTTTGGCTGCAGTGTAAATGTATGTGTGGCTTACCTGCAGTTTTAGGTGTGCTCCTATTGAGTTCTATTAGGCTGTGTGTTTTCATGAAAGTGCCCCAAACTCCTGCATGCTGTATCTTCGAACATGCACAGTCTAATAGAAGTCAATGGGAGCGCACCTAAAACTACAGGTAAACCTCGCACTGCAGCCAAACTGAAGTTCACAGTGGGAACCCGCTCTAAGTACTATTTAGTGCAGAATGCATAAGGTTTCAAGGTAGTGCTTTTGTAGTTGCTCTTGCTTGTAATACAAGGTACGGTATCTATGAATGAAGACTTCTGCTTCCTCTGCTCTTTCTCGTAATCACCACAACCCCTTCCCTCTTTAACCCTCATCCATTGAGTGCTTCACCTGCTTCTTCTATTGCTATCTTCTCACCCCTACTACAGTATAGCCAAGTGGAAAACCGGCATACGTTATGCAATTGTTTGATATTTACTACTGGAAGATGATCTCTATGTTTCCCTACAACATAGTTTTTCAAAGTTTCCATTGTAAATGTGATAAACTGAAAAAGGTCCACAGTCTATTTTGGAACTCTACATCCGTACAACAAAGAAAATTCTCATTTTATAAAATTCTCCACAAAGCAATATTTCTTGGATTTCTCCATTTACCACCTTTGTTAAAGCCAAATTGAGCTTTCATTTCAAATAAGCTAATGCATTTCAGATGCATCAAAACAAAAAATGTTCAAAAACATACAGTTGGTTTTCTTTAGAAAGCAGCTGCAGAAAAGAAATGCCAGGCCTGTGCGAGCATTCTGCAGAGAAAAACCCTTCCTTTCTGTGTCAAAGCAGTGGTCTCTCTGCATATGTCTGATACACCCCCTGCTAAATCAGTCATTTAGTTCTGCAATCAGAAAAAGATTGTCAGATGTCTGTAGAGAGACAAATGTGTAGGCAGGTGAGGGCTGTAGTATATCCACCAACCTGAAGGTGGCACTGTGCCATTTCTTCAGTCTTTCCGGAGACCATTGAGAACTAACTGTCCCCTGCTATGGGCTCCAGGCAGCCATCTTAGGGAGGATGGCCTATCTTATTGGATATTGAAATCCTGTGAGATATAGGTGGCCGTCTTGAAACAAAATGCTATAAATAAAAGATTCTGCTTCAATTTGGTGCACCTACAGTGTGGGAGTAAGATATGGGTGATCAATGATGGAAAGGTTTTTCCCTTACAGAGCGTCCTGCTGGCAGCTGGATATCTGCAAGGACATTTGGGGATGGCAGTGTGAACAAGCTATATCATAGACCCCTCCTAGATACAGTATGTAATCCTCTGGGATTTTGTTGTATGCAAGTGTCTGAAATATTACTTCTGGAAAGTGCCTTGTGGATGTACAATGCCCTCTTCTACCTGAAGAAGTGTGTGACCTGCAACATACAGTATGTAGTGCAGTTTCTACAATATAGATAAGGTTTAGGTATCCACATGTGTTTACTCAATTCTCAGGTACACTGGTTCAATCCCACCTCCTAATGCTTTCAAACACAGAGCAAGGGTCCCTCTTTGCAGCATGCTGACAAGGGACAATCTTTTCTACTGTGGCTGCTTTCTAAAGGCTCATGTTGAGAGGCATTGTTTTTCTGCTTTTGGCACGTATACAGAATGCACATAAAAAGCAGGTCAATAAAATCCCATTGACGCTAATAGAGTAGTATGCATAGCAATTCAGTGGTTGTGTTTGACCTCTTTTGCACGGTGCTGCATTTCTTTGAGCACAGCATGCCCTATTGAAATACAGTTGGACTGCAGGCAAAGCAGGACAAATGCATCTTTTCCTTGTCAAATGCATGTGTTTGAATAGCAAACACAGTGCCTGACAAGAATGCCCTTCAACATGAGCCCTAAGAAACTGTAACATTTTTAACAGTTGATGTTTGATGCACCTGGAATGTATTTGGCTAATTCAAACTTAAAGGTCAGCTGGACATTAAACAATTCTAAAGTCTGCTGTCACCATGCATGTAGATTATTGTATAATGTTCTTCATATCTTACCATTTTTTCTGAAAAGAAATAATACAAAGATACAAAATACAGTGAATAAAAATACACTATAGGAAAATGTTCACAGAATTCCAGCTTTAATTTACAAGAGGGTGGTAGCCAATAACTGCAGAAATCTAAGAGACTAAAGCTGATAAACAACTGAAGTTTTCGTTAAGAGATGAATAAACTGAATAGACTTGGATCTCAGTATGAACATAGCCATAACAAATGGCATACTTATAAGCCCTGCAGCCTTAGGGGTTTGTTTAAAGTAGTTGAATACTGAGATGAATTTGCCACACAATAAATTACTCCACACTGGGTTATCTTTAAAAAAGAAGTATGGCCAAAGCTTTTTTTGGCCATACTTCTCTTGTGGGTCATAGGAGTACAATTCATTTTGTTGTCCTGTTACCCAGAGTCAGCTTATAGCGGGCTATTGCTTGCTATCAGCTGACAGGGCACAGCCGTGCCATGCCAATATTGTCAGGATCCACTTTGCCTTTCAGTGCCTGACTGAGAGCCATAAACAGCTACCTGTCCCTCATCTGTCCGGCATTCCAGCAAGCACTGGAAGGGCAGAGAAGAGAGCAGTGATTGACAGTCATTGCTTCCTGTTCTGAGCAGCCTGAGAACTGAGCGATAATTGGCTGTGTGATTGCTCAGTTCTTGGTCCTAGAGTTGAAGAGGCACACCTGCAGCATCACACAAGTGCTGCAGCATGGAGGTGAGTATGTATATTTTTTTTTAAAAAGCCTATACTTCTCCTTTATTTGATTATATTTATTTATATTATTGTTTATCATACACAATTGAGTAATATGTGCTGGTAAAAGTTCCTGTAGTAGTTATCAAATCACCTTTTGACAGCTATTTTCATAATATATTGAATGAACTCCCTTAACTCATACATCAACTGTATGTCATTAAAACAAGGGATCATATAAAATTACTAAAAGTGTATTATATAGCCAAAACGTTTTGTTCTATAAAGTAGGGAAGGATTTAAACTCTTTAAGTTTATTTTTTGCTGCCTGTCCCCCACTGCAGAGATTTACCCTCTCTACAGTAAGAGATATCCCCATTTTAGTAGTCACAGTAACAGTTGTCTACCTTGGAAGATTACACATTACCTCTTGTTCTGGTGACAACTGTAAAATGTTGGATTTCCCACCACTTTCTGTGACAGAAAGAGGTGGAATCTATGCAGCAGAGACATAGACCTTAAAAAATTTAAAATTTGGCAGAAGGTCTAACTACTCACTACTGTTGAAAAATAACATGTTTTGACTACACAGTACATACACTTTCAGACCCCTTTCATAAGTAGAGCATCTGTCCATTGATCCCCTCCTGAGCAGAGTGGATGAATGACAGGCCCATGTCAGCTCTAGTTTATGCAGAGCGGACATGGACAGAGACCACTCTGCTCTATGGCAGCCAGGAGTAAACGGACTGTCTGTCCATTTACATCCAACTGCCCTCCAATCAACCTAGACAGAGGGGGACAGATGACTTTCAATTTCTTTAGTAGACTGGATCAGATTGAAAGTAGGTGGGTGTAAACGGATAGGGAAAGGGAAAAGCAGCGCTTGGAGAGTGGCAGGAAAGGGAAAGGGCTATTGAAACAAAGATGTAATACTACTATGAGCAAAAGAATATGTATTTATTATATATAGTCCATGTATTGACCAGATGAAAGTTTAGGAACAAAGTCCAAATACACTCTTTGGGAAAGCAGCCAGCTATCAGAGCAGAAGCAACTCTAGGAAGCAATATAGGAAACACAGAGCAGTGCTTTCTGAGTGTAGTATGAAAAAAAACAATTTAATAGGATACAAAAAACTGTCAACTCACAGAAAGAAAACAATCAGGTGCAAGTCCATTTACACCCACGGGGCCATAGCAATACATAGATCATTTGATCAGGTCCATCTGAAAAACCAACAGGCAGACCTGATTGGATCGCCCATGCGAAAAGAGCCTAAAACACTAGTTGTGTCACTTGTTGAATTAAATTAGCAATCATAGTTAGAACAGACTAACTTAACACATTTGCTGAATGCAGAATTTGCTATAGAGGAAGGTTACTTAGCTACAGGCCTTCAGGTCCAAACAGGGGACATCATTTTCAGAAAAACATAGAAATTCCACTGGCTAAGCCTTACATTGCTTCATTCTGTTAATTATAGAAATCCTAAAACAGTGGAAGGGTTGTGCCCCTTTTTTGGACAGCATAGTCATAGACCATTGACTTTTTATGATCATATGACAATATACCATAGTTATGAACAGAGTGGAGAGGGATTAGAACACCTGTCAGGGTTTTATTGCTGTCTCTGCCCTCATCAGGGAGTTTCACCCTCTATTTGTCATGTTTACCGTTTTCAAAGTAAAAAGAAAAGTGAAAGAAAATCCCAATTTTTCTGTTGTCCCCAGAACAGTAATAATGGGAATATATTCCAATGGGGACAATAGCTGTGGTGACCCTGATGTCAACCTCACCTTGGAGGGATTTTCTTGTACTTCCTGTTTTGGCTATGGGACAGGAAGTAATGGGAAATCTCCCAAATGGGATGCTGATGGCAAAAAAAACCCTGACAGGTTACTGTAGCAAAATTGAAAAACAAAGTTTTGCCTTTAGTTCTGCTTTAAGCCTGGTTTGCCATTTGAGGAAGGATAGATGTAGAAGTTAAAGGATATGTGCACCTTCAAACAACCCCCTACCCTTACCAAACTATCTTTCTGAAACTCAAATGTGCCATGGGCTTGACTGTGCAGTAGCTCCCTGTAGATTTCTATAAGACCATTTCTCTGCAGCACATTGTAGTGTATTGCCGGCCATACATGTATTATTACAACCACTTAATATGTTGGGTCATTTTAGTGAAGCTTTCTTACAAAAAATAATTAAAATAAATAGGCTGTTCGAACAATAGATGATCAATTCCTAAAAAAAAATAATGATTATTTGACTGTGGGTAAGTGGAATAACCATTTATTATTAGGTGTATGGCCAGAAAAATGGGAAAATGAGAAATGTGTGTCTTTGTTTAATCTCTGATTAAACAGGTGTACATGTAAGTGCTATTTGCCTCCTGTAAAGAAGGATAATATTACTGAACTGGGTGATAGTAGTATGGAAAGGGGGTGAATATGTAGTGTACATACCTGTGCTTGAACTTGATGTTGGAGTTGTAGAATGAGCTGATGTAGTGGATACAGGTGTAGTAGTTGGTGCTGGTGTTGTGCTTGTTGGCTCACCTGAACATGAAATAGGAGAAAATTTAAATATTTTGAAATAAGAATATGGCTATCGGTATTTTCACTTTCCATAAATAATATAATGAATGAATACCACCCTAAAATAATAAAAAGTAAGTCACTTTTGATTATTGTATATTTTATTTTGCCCAGATCTGAGAACTGACTGGCACAAATTCTATTTGGCAAATCCTCTAGGCTGCCACTGCTGTTAAATGTCAGAAATTGACGTACACCCAACTGATTCCAAACCAGGCAACATTTCATGCATTGAAGAGGAGATATATCCATCCCAACCAATAATAGTTATAGGTAAAAAAAATGTGGCTTCACCCAGGTCTTGTTCCTGGCTCTTTGACTGGTTGTTGTCAGGCAGGACAATGTCCATAAGATGTGTCCTCCTGAGAATAACTATTGACGCCAGAGGTGTCTGCTGCTTGTCCCCGTGGGGTTTATTTACTAAATTGGGGAGTGCAAAATCATGCTCACTCCTGCATAGAAACCAATTAGCTTTTAACCTCAGCTTGTTCAATTAGGCTTTGGCAATAAAACCTGGAAGCTTATTGGTTTCTATGCAGGAGTGATTTTGCACTCTCCAGATTTAGTAAATAAATCCTCATGTGTCGTGAGCAGCAGTCCTTGTAGCAAAGCAGAAATCGTCAGTAACCAGCAACCTACTGCCTGTAACGTGCACTGAGTTGCCTACAGTCCCAGGAGAAGGGGTGGATCAAGGAAGGCCAAAGATTATTATCTAAACAGAAGGGGCGCACACAGTTACAGCTTCCTGCCCGAAACACTGACATGTTTGCAAGTATAAAAGTTGGTTGTGGGATATGACAGCAACTGAAGAATGTGTAGTGGCTGCAGTGTGATTTATACAGCTAGACCAGCAATTCTGAACCTCTTTAATATGGAGGAACTCTTGAAATAATGTTCCAGTCTCAGGGAACCTCTGCTAAGAATTACTGCACTTACAGCTCATTGTACATTAGTGTGACGATCAAGAATGCTCCTTACATTTGTGGTTGGTGGGAATACTCTCCCCCTTACCCATAGCTAAAAAAATAATTGATTTCAGTGGCAAATTATTTGAGTGGATTGTGGTATATACTGTTGGGTGGTGGTTGTATACTGCTGGGTGAAGGTGTGTATTACTGGGTGGGATCGTATACTGGGAATAGTACTGTTAGGTGGGGAGGTTACACTGCTGGGTGGAGGCTGAGTAGCAGCCTAGGTGCAATAGTTAGGAGGTCAAATTGTGGTCAGGAGCTGAGAGGCTCTGCAGACCAGCTCTCTGGAATTTCCCCTGCTCTAGATCTTTGGAGTATGGTCCAGAAGCAGAGGGCTGGGGAGTGGCTGGCCTAGGCTCTTGGAAGATCCTAGCTAATCCCCAAAAGGAAGCTTGGAAAAGGGCAGGGGCAACCTTTGAGAGTTACTGAGCCTGCTCAGCTGCAGGAGGGAGAGTTCAGGTGGAAGACAGAGAGAAAGATGTGAGGCTGAAGGCAGGAGCCTGGGAGGGGACCCAAATGGAGAGAGGGGCTCATCTACAGGCAGTGGAGCTGGAAAGGAAGAAAGCTCAGAGGTTCACTGACCCCCAGAGTGAGGACCACCTGTACAGCGAGGAAAGGAGCTGCCCAGCTAGAAGGCCTGGTAGCATCCGCCAACCCAGCAGTGATACAGGAGAGAATTTGAGTGAGTACCCCTGCACCTCCTGGGTGGATAGGGGAAAGAGCACTCTGGTGGGAAACCAGATTCACCACCTACAGTTGCAAGAAAAAGTATGTGAACCCCTTGGGATTACGTGGAGTTTTGCATGAATTGGGCATAAAATGTGCTCTGAATGTCATCTAAGTCACAACAATAGAACACATTCTGCTGAACATAATACTACACAAACATTAGATGTTGCCATGGTTTAATTGCACATAACATGAAAATATTCACAGTGCAGGGAGGAAAAAGTATGTGAGACCCTAGCTTAATGACTTCTCCAAGAGCAAGTTGGAGCCAGGAGTAAGCCAACCTTGACTCCAAACAGTGTGATGATATTGGATGTGTTGCTGAAAGCTGTCCTGCCCTTAAAAAACACACACCTGTTTTGGGTTTACTGGTTTTAAGAAGCACGGTCTGATGTGAACCATGCCTCGCAGAAAAGAGCTCTCAGAAGACCTACGTTTAAGAATTGTTGACTTGCATGAAGCTGGAAAGGATTAAAAAAGTATCTCCAAAAGCCTTGATGTTCATGTGTCCATGGTAATACAGTCTACAAATGGAGAAAGTTTAGCACTGTTGCTACTCTCCCTAGGCGTGGTCGTCCTGTAAAAATGACTGCAAGAGCACAGCGCAGAATGCTGCATGAGGTAAAGAAGAATCCCAGAGTGTCAGCTAAAGACCTACAGAAATCTCTGGCACATGCTAACATTTTTGTTGACACATCTACAATAAGGAAAACATTAAACAAGAATGGAGTACATGGGAGGACACCACGGAGGAAGCCATTGCTGTCCAAAAAGAATATTGCAGCACGTTTGAAGTTTGCAAAAGAGCACCTGGATGTTCCACAGCACTACTGGCAAAATATACTGTGGACAGATGAAACCAAGATTGAGTTGTTTGGGAAGAACACACAATACTATGTGTGGAGAAAAAAAGGCACAGCACACCAACATCAAAACCTAATCCCCACTGTAAAACATGGCGGAGGGAGCATCATGGTTTGGGGCTGCTTTGCTGCCTCAGGGCCTGGACGGATTGTTGTCATTGATGGGAAAATGAATTCCAGAGTTTATCAAGACATTTTGCAGGAAAACGTACGACCATCTGTCCGCCAACTGAAGCTCCGCAGAGGATGGGTGATGCAACAGAACAATGACCCAAAGCATACAAGTAATTCAACAAAACAATGGCTGCAACAGCACAGAATACACCTTCTGGAGTGGCCCAGTCAGAGTCCTGACCTCAACCCTATTGAAATGCTGTGGCATGACCTTAAGAGAGCGATTCACACCAGACATCCCAAGAATACTGCTACACTGACACAGTTTTGTGAAGAGGAGTGGTCCAAAATTACTCCAGATCGTTGTGCAGGTCTGATCTGCAACTACAGGAAACGTTTGGTTGAGGTTATTGCTGCCAAAGGAGGGTCAACCAGTTATTAAGTCCAAAGGTTCACATACTTTTTCCTCCCTGCACTGTGAATGTTTACATGTTATGTGCAATTAAACCATGACAACATCTAATGTTTGTGTAGTATTATGTTCAGCAGACTGTGTTCTTCTATTGTTGTGACTTAGATGACGTTCAGAGCACATTTTATGCCCATTTCATGCAAAACTCCACATAATCCCAAGGGGTTCACATACGTTTTCTTGCAACTGTATCTGGGACTGTCCATTTCTTAAAGAAACAGGCACCAGATCCCCTGCTCAGGGATACCTCCAGATTCCTGGATGAAGGAAGAGGACTTCATCTAGGGTCTGGGGTGGTACATTGGGACACACTGGCTAGCTCTCCAACAGAGACTGTGCTACGTGTGGAGGCTTGTAAATAGTTCCAGGAAGTTGTCCTCAGTTCATCAGTTCCATTGGGCATCCTGTACACACCTAACCCTATCCCAGTTCAAATCCCCTAATAAAAAAAATAAGCTAAAGGTCTGATTTCTGACTCTGGATGCAAGCCTGTGTGAAGATGCATGTTGCCTGATTGTGCAGGACTATAGGTGGACCCGAAATCTCTTTTCCAACTCCTAAGGGTGTAGTACTACACATATATTGCGGGATTACAGATATACTGCTGTGTACTGCAATGTATTAAGTAATTTTGTTGTTTTACTGCTGTATCAAAAAACATCTATTGGAACAGCATAGAGGACACAGACGGGAATATGACTGCACTGTATCTTCACTGGACCTTGACAATGCTGCTACATTTTTGCATAGCAAATCATAACAATCTTTTCAGCCCAGTGCTGTGGAGTTCTTTTGTCAAACTCTTCCTCTTGTAGCTCACACTGCCCCTGGATCACAGAATTTGATGTGGACACCACTGACATCCAAATGTCTATGATGTCAAATAAGTTGATATCAACAGTATATATTAAAACCTATGTTGAAAAAAAAATTGGAGGCTGCGATTGCTGACCTTTTTTTTGAAAATGCTAGCCTGGTAGTGATGTCTGTCTTCTGACTTTATTAATAGATTCAGGAGCCACTGATTTGGAACAATCATTTAGCAAATTAAATCAGATCTGCAAGCTTGTTCCAGGTCAAGGACTCGAAAACAATTAAAGCCATTAAATTAAATTACATTAAATTAAACTGGCAGCCAGCAACCTTTTAGAAGGAAGGCAGTAATGGCACATTATTCTCAACACAAGTTTTTTTAAGCAGAGTATCCAAAAATGTAACCACTAAAGGGAAAAGAATTTAAGAGGATCAACAAGTGCATAAAATGGTTGAAGTCAAAATTACTTTCAGGAAACAGTAATATTATTAATTCCAAACGTGTGCACCTCCTGCAAATGTACTATAGTTTCCCCTTAAGGTATATCCAAACCCAGAAAGGAAGATATGCATTTATTCCAGCTCACCAGTCCTTAGTTGTGGTGTCTGCATTTTTGTTTCGGCTTTTCTTTGTTTATTTCACCTGATCACCCTGCCAGTAATGCACTTCTTGTCATAGAGTGACAACGCTCACTCACTGTAGTGTATTCATGGAGGAACACTGTTGTTATCTTAGGCTGCTTTCCTTATTTGGACTACAAATACCCCCACCTCAACTCCATTACGTGGTAGATGGTGTTTTGTAGTTCTGTAGCTCACAAGGCTGATAAAATTGTTTGAAGTATCAGTTCAGTGCACAGAAAATAACAAGGACACCTCACTTCTGGCAGTATCAACAGCAGCTTTTCTGTACTTGCAAAAAATGTAAAGGTAAAGGAAACCAACGCAGTCATCACATCTGAGGACTGCTGAGTTGCAATACAATATATCTTTGTTCTTGGGTTTAGATATCCTATAATGCAATACGTTGCATCATGGCTCCTAGTGTTCTACTGCAGATATTTAGATGTTTCCAATACGGTGAAAAGAGACTACTCACCACAGGGCACACATGTCTTTTTATCTGGATCCCAGTACTTTTCAGGACCACACTGATAACAACCTGTATTGAGAAACAGAGAAAAACGGCATTATTACTTTTTACGATGAGAGGAATACAATCATGCACATCCACTAAATAATAAGAGAATGAAACAGGAAACAGCAGTAGGAGAGAATATCACTTCGACATCAGGTAGAGCAGCGTTGTGATTTACAGATGATGTGTGGACAATGAGGCTAATATACCACCAGGATAATTTTAATGATGTTGAATTTTGGCCAGGTTTTGCAGAGACACCCTGACAGTGGTATGTAAAATGTATGCAACTGGGTTTTCTTTGTTATTAGAAGCAAGTTTTATATTAAGCTTTCATTGTTCTCTTACAGCAACGAGTGCTGAGAAATTTTACAGTTTCGGGTGTATGTAATGAATTGCTACTTCTAAATGCCCCTTTTTCTGGTTAGAACTATTGTTGGATTTCTGCACAGCCCACAGAACCAGTGGCCTAGGGAAGCAGGACTGCCAAGGGCAGCAGGATTGCCAGGGGCAGCAAACAGCCATCCACAGATCATGTTGCTGGCAATCAGTAACACATTCCCATTCTCACAGGCTCCAGACTGCTGCCATTCCTCCTTGTGCAGTTCAGCTGGGTCTTTGCTGTAGTTTTCCCTGTTTAATGTCTTTATATTTTATGCAATAGTGTGTTGTACTCTTACAGTTATAGAAGAACTAAAGACTGTTTTTTCATTTTGGATAGAGTAAGGAAAGGTTTTTGTAGCAATCGTGCTCCCAGAGGTGGGTAAGAAACCTCCATTTTGTTAAGAATTTTCCATGTTGTACCATTTCTCACTCCCAAAGCAGGCTGCCTCCTTCAATCATCCCCCCCTCCTCCCTTGCTGTGGAGTGACATGTGGGCTGAGTGATGACAGAGGTCACAGACAGCCAAAGCAAATCAGGAGAGCTCTGAGCTATAGAACCCCCGACAGAGCTGGGGCCTAGCTGTCTGTTAGTTTTGCAATCTGGGATATTGTAAAAGAGTAAACCAAGCCCTTCACCGAGTTCAAAGACATTCCAGAGAAGGCATAAAACAAGACACCACATTTAACATCCATTTTCCCCTATGGTTTCATATTTTGGAATATGAGAGACTTGCATAAAAACCAGGCATATCATCAGATTGGTTAAGTTAATACAAACCGTTTGGTATATTACATTCCCTAACTGGAATATATAGGAGGGCAGGAAATGCCCCGAGGAAAAGTTATGGGCCATAATATAAGCTACGAGGGATTTTTGTTCTAGCTTAGGTCACCGCCCCAACACCCCTCCCCAAATGATGCAATTGGCTCTCTGCTGTAAGGAGACACCCTGCTGAGATCCTAGAAAAAGGATGTTATGCTTGGAGTGGGGTGTGAGAGAGAAAAGAAGAGTCTCCTGTGTTAACATCGAAACTGACAGTAGAGACGAAATCCTTTTGACTTATGAAACTTGAAGCTGCTTATACCAAGGCTGACTGGCAAGTACTTTAACCCTCTAAACTCCTTTCTGTTATCTCTTTGCTGTGCTATTGTTTTCTGTATATATATATATATATATATATATATATACTGTATATATATATATATATTGGCTACATCTTTTTCTGTAAATATTTTTTATTGCACCCTTTTGACCTTTTAGTAATAAATCTTACTTTCTGCAAGTGTTGAACTGTTTCTAACGCCTTTAATGCAAACTACGAATTTCTGCTGCTGAAGAGCGCTACTGTGTGAGTTTAACCCTCTGTATAACCTGCCTGCGGTGACAGTGGTATACAGGCGATTATTTCAACCATTATAGTGTTATTGCCTAGTTTCCTCTTTCTCTGTACAAAAAGGAGGTGGTGGCAGTGTGAAGGGTTAGTTGCGTAATTAACCTGACCCAGTAACAATCGCGCTCAGGCTGCCGGTACATCTATTGTGGTCCATTAGCTGTAAAATCATTGTGCAGGGTGCAGCTGGGCGTGGCATTGTTATGCACATGACATCATGGTTTTAGATTGGCTAGTCCTTCGGTCACGAGTTTGGTGTGAAGGGCTGGGATTTGATGTCGCGATCGTCACAGTTATAACCCCTGTCAGTTTGTTTTGGCATCTATGTTCCATTGGAGTGATTTCTCTTTTGGTTCGGGTCCCATAGCCAAAACAGGAAGTGAGAGGAGTTAGGGAATCCCTGGTTGTCACCAGAACTAGTGTCCCAATTGGAAAATTTCACCTTTATTCCTGTTCTGGTGACAACACAAAATCTGGCATTTCCTTTCAATTTCACTCTCAATGATAACGATAAACGGTCAAATAAAGAAGATGAATCTCCCTAATGGCAGCACAGGCAGCAATGAAAATCTGACAGGTGTTCTAATCCCTCCACACTCTATCCAATACTATTCTTGTCGTTGGTTTTAAGTGTACTGATGCAGAGTGGGCTAACTCTTTTAGCCTCTCTGCCCCCAGCCTTGTGTGTCTTGTGGGGCTATGGCTTTTGACCTTGTTGGTGTGACACCACGGCTAGCCAGGCCACTAAAGTAGGAAAAAGGCTGGCCTGGGGGTAGAAATATAAATCCTTTACTAATTATAATGTGTCTGTATGCTAGGCTATGTGAGAAGTCAGCAGCTGCCTTGAGCCTGATCCTCATAGACCTTACGGGTTGAAGGGCCTTAAGAAGAGCTGGGGAAATGTCCAGGTGAACTCTGTTGTCAATAAGCATTAAATGTGTCTGGTGTGTACACTAGGTCCTGGTTTGCCAAGGCCTAGGATAGTAGTCAGGACAGGGATTGATTGAAAATCTCTCCAATAGGGACATAGAAAAACATCACAATGTTAGTAGAGTGATAAAGGGTTAGCAATATTTTATTTGCTGTCTGAGTCTTATCTCTGTGACAACTGCACCCAACCTATGTCATAAGGACAACATGGAGGAGAAAATCTGCTTAGTAATGTCACAAACAGAAAAAACACCCTGATACAATTTAACTTATGCACACTAATAATGAAAAAAAAAATAGCTAGAGTTATTCTTTCACATTAATGCTTGGAAAGGTGTGCTGCTACTAATAAAGACAGCCCCAAAAGGAATAAAATGAATGTAGGCGCTACATGACAGGGAACAGGTGTTATTCTCTGGACAGAGTTTGATGCATGTGGGCAATGTAAGTGTCAGAGACCTTACCTGATGGAAGGATGATGGTCAAGAGGTAGGGAGGTGTTGCAGGGGTAGGAGTGGTGGGGACCAGGGGTGGACTGACAACTCATGGGGCCCCCGGGCAATAGGGGATCATGGCGCCCCTGTGTCCTTGCCCAAACTCAAAAAAGCCTATGAAAATGGTATCAGAGGCATCTCATGGGGCCCCCTACTGACCCCTGGCCCTCGGGCAGTGCCCGAGTTTCCAAATGGTCAGTCCGCCCCTGGTGGGGACTGCTAAGAAATCATTCCGGAAGCATGGACAAGAAGAGAAAGTTGTCCCACCCACTCTCCCTTAGTTATGATAGGTCAGTGGGGTCAGATTACCCCAAAAGTTGTCATGCAGCTTGGTGGGTTAGGGGGTCTTTGGAAAAGTTGGATGATTACAAAATATAGGGTCCATTGGGTGGTAAGCTACTTTTCTTCTGATGTTTGTTAGTTTATGTTTAAACTCAGGACTCAGAACCTAGACCTTGCAGGAGTATTCTAGTTACTGAAATCGGCTGTACTCTTTGGCTAGAGTAATTTCTCTCTATACATGTGATTATGTGGCAAAGATTTGTAATAGGCATTTAGACTGGTGTGTCATGGTAATGCATCACACAGACATGATTAATATCTCATTCAAAATTCATGGGCTGCTTTTTTCTGCAATGCATATCAACGTGCAGTAATGCATTGAAACCCAGTGGAAATGGCTGAATAGGCCTTTAACATTTTGATTGCTAGGAATAAATGAATTACAGTCATTGGAAGTTCTGTGTTGCAGAGATTAGTAGCTCACTTGCTTTATCCACCTAAAACAACAATTCATATGCTTCAATAAAATAAAAACAATAAAATAAACAGTGAGATTTGTAAGAATAAAAAGAGCAAGAATAGGATACATCAGAGAATGGCATAGAAAAGAGAATTAATCCTACACCATAATTGTACTGTACCTTCACTGTTTTGATGTGGATAGCCATGAGGAACAAATGGGCACTGGCAAGGCTGGTAATGCCAAGAGCAAGTCACATTAGGATTTATTTCAATACCATTCCCTTTGTTAATGTGTGTATTTTCAAAGTCGCAGTAAACAGCTAAACAAAAAGAAAATAAAACAGATTGTTTTAAATCACCAAAGCTTAAAGTAGAACTATAGCCCCTTAACAAATATGTGCTACAGAAGCTAATTATGAGTACAAATGACCAAATACAGTTTCTTCTTCATCCCATTGCAAACTCAAACATACAGTATACTTGTAAAGCCTGCCACTGTAGTACATCTAATGTAGCTTCTTGTGATGGTGTGGCAACAATGCTGCTCTGCTCCTGAATCAAGGAGCAGAGTTTCTACTCTCATGTTTGCCACGCTTGCATACATTACAGTGAGATGAGAGTTTGTCATGGGGCCATGGATATCACTGCTGATTCAAAATCCAGTAGCTTTGCAGTCCTCTGCATATTGGGAAGTCCTTGGTACTAAATGGAAAACACAACAAGAAAGGTGCACCAGCCTTGTGCAGTATCCTAAAGCACCATTTATTATTATAAAAGTGATTAACATATACTCACAAATGACATATAGTCACAAGCTAGTACACCAATGAAGTGTTAGGCTCCATGTACACAAGCCTACCCTGACCGACGGCCGTGGGAAAATGCAAATCGTGGCAACACCGCAGCAAAATCGCGGTTGCCATGGTTTTGCCACAATTTGCGTTTTCCCACAGTCGGCGGTCACAACGTTCCTATCCTGAACACGATTATTCCGTGTTCAGGAGAGGGAGGTTTAACCTCACCTAAATGCAGCAGCTCCTAAACTCTGCTAAAAGCCTATGCGTACATGGACACACGGGCTTTTATGGAGTTGAGTTTCGGAGCTTTGGCAAAAAAATGACAAAAGCTCATAAACTCGAGTTTAGGAGATGCTTGTGTACATGAGCCCTAAACCTCAGAACAGGACAAAGTTCAATACAAGGATCTGGATGACACTCCACAGCAAAAACAAGTGTTAACATGTTTCGAGGGATACACCCTCTTCTTTAGAGCTCTGAAGTCCTGATCTGAGGATGACACTTCAGTGACGTGTTGACTTGCAGCTATATGTCATTCGTGAGTATATTTTATTCACTTTTATATCAACAAAAGGTGCTTTAAGGTAATGAACAAGGCTTTTCCATTTAGTACAAAGGAAGTTTTTTGTTTAATTTATGAGGCTTGTGCATCACAAAGCAACTGTATTTGGGACTTGAACAGACTGTCATACTGGAGCTTTCAGTACTAAATGTGTAAAAAATTTTCCAAAAGTGTTAAAAGAGAATCTAGTGGGTTTCTTTAGACCAATGTATATGTGTGTGTTATTATGTTAATATTTTAAATCTTTTCTGTGCACAGTTTACAAATATGAATATGCATGGGTAAAGGCATGCTGTATTTATTTATTCCTTAGGCAGGCTGGGCTTCCTGCTTAGTAGCACTGCACATTGATTGCGCTTTACTTTTGGTGTTTCTTAAGCCTTACCCATACAAATTAGGATTTTTTTTTACACCAACAGCCAACAAGCCTGAACAGCTGTAAGCAAGCAGGTTGGAATGAATGGACTGATGCATTCAAGTTGTATCTGTGCAGTTCTGAATGTACTGCTGACCCGGGCCAAAAAAAGAGTGATCTGCATGGCTCCAATCACCAGTTCCCGAAATGTACTTTAAATGGTACTGGAACTCTTCTGTGACATGTAATATTCAGATAATTGATAGGAGGGAATACATTTATCTAATGTTACACAGCACAAGAAGAGTCATAAAAATGTACTGTTTGGTTATGTGGTGGAATTAATAATGCATTGTATTACCAGGCACTAAATTTGGACATGAGTGCAGACAGATGACTTACGACAAAAATCTGGTCTTCTCCAGTCAATACAAACTCCAGCTGAAAGGCAAGCTGCAGCATACGCAGCAATAGCTTCACACAGGCATTCACAGTCCCCTCCTGTGTCACATGCGCAGGCATCATTTAAACAAGAATCATGGTATTTTTCAAAATTCACCTGCAAACCAAAAACAGCTATTCAGGAGGTTCACTGGTACAAAAGATTCTCAAACTCCAAATGAGCGGACTTGCCTGATTGATGGCCTGCAAAGTAGCTTTTAGTGGCTTCAGTAATGTTTGAATAAGTTAGACCCAAACTGAAGGAAAAAGTGCTGGAACACACAAGGGTGAATGGGAATAGTCTAAACTGCCAAAAAGACAGAAAAAGAGCCGGGAGGATTTTGTTCTGTCAGTCTAATATACTTTATCAAGTAAAATATGACTTTGTACTTTAGACTGACACTTTATTGCTAGCCATACACTTTACAATATACACTTTACAATCTGATTGTACAACCTCAGTACTATTTCAACTTACCAGAAGTGTGAGGGCCTACTCAAACAAGCTATTTAATTGGTAAAGTCTAAACGCAGCTATGGCCAAGCTGTCAAAGAGCAATTTGAGCTACTAATGCTATTCGGTAAACACAGTAACTGAGTTTAGTAGGAATGTAGGTAATGTCATCTCTCTCCTCACTGCTTCTCCAAACACATTCAAACTTCAAAATATGACTGGTGACTACTGGCATTTATTTTTAACCTGAACTTCTCTGTGTTAGAGAATCAGTAAGGAGGGTGTTCCATCATCACTAGCATATGTGTTCCAGGATCATTAGATCACAGAGGGGAGGGGGGGTGGGTAGGTTGGTGCATTACAGCAATGTTTGAAAGGAGAAATAAATAACACAAATGTTTGCTGAATAAACTTTAAGGTTTCATTTTAAAATATGATTTGTGCACAACTGTAAAACTGCTACAACCTTTAGGGGCACTTCTGAATAAAAAGAAATTTCCTTTTGACTCCTCTGGGATCTCTGATGACCTGTTATGAGGGGTGACCATACTTTTTGTTAGAGGAAATATTCTACAAATAAAATAAACTATTCTCACTTAACATGAAGAGGTGGAAAGGTACCAAATCTGCTTATATGTGAGAAGAAAACATACAGTAGTATTACTTACCAACTTATGGCACTGTGTAAAAGGATCTTTTTGAAGAATCTGGCAGCTCATTTCAGCCCAGGTCTTACGCTTTGGGTTTGCTGCGCAGGCATCCACAGCAAATTCTACATCCATGCACGTTGGCCTGTCCTTCCATGAGTTAATGAACTCAAGTTGGGTGGCGGCCACATACTTGCTCCTAGTTTCAAAATCATCCTTCATGTTTCCGTTGTAGTTGCCACAAAGCCCACACACTGATTCCTGCAGGATGATTGTGTTCATATAAGATCACATAAACAGTAAAAGCTGCAGTTAGAGGCTCACAACCAAATAAAATAGTAACTGTCCATCATGGAATCAAAAATAACATTTTATGTAAAATAGACCCCACTCTATAAGGTTTGTATTCAAAATACATTTAAACAATTATTTTTGGATAATATATTGCAATAAAATATGTTTTCCTTTATATTTCTGTTGGGAATTTATTTGCTATGTATGTGCTGTTTTTACCCACACTTTCAGGTCTAATCCTTTGTAGAGTGTCATAGATCCACACAAGCTAGAACATTCTGTTATGTAAACAACCTCCTGATTTCCAGCTTACCAAAAGAAGGGTGAAGGAGGCAAGGGGCACTGGTAGAGCTGACAACCATAGGCTATCAAGGTGACCTGGCTAGTGGAGATTCCTTAGTAGTAAAAAGAGAATAAAACCCAACATGCAGGCACCTAGAGATGCCAATCTGAAAGGCAAATGGTGGATCTATTGTGAGTACCGGAACACTTTAAGTTCCACTGGAATAGGAAGTGATATGAATTATGATCATGTGAATGGACATATATTTTTCAAAGTAAGGTACAGTTGCAAGAAAAAGTATGTGAACCCCTTGGGATTACGTGAAGTTTTGCATGAATTGGGCATAAAATGTGCTCTGAACGTCATCTAAGTCACAACAATAGAAGAACACAGTCTGCTGAACATAATACTACACAAACATTAGATGTTGCCATGGTTTAATTGCACATAACATGTAAACATTCACAGTGCAGGGAGGAAAAAGTATGTGAGGCCCTAGCTTAATGACTTCTCCCAGAGCTAATTGGAGCCAGGAGTGAGCCAACCTTGACTCCAATCAGTGTGATGATATTGGATGTGTTGCTGACAGCTGTCCTGCCCTTAAAAAACACACACCTGTTTTGGGTTTACTGGTTTCAAGAAGCACTGTCCGATGTGAACCATGCCTCGCAGCAAAGAGCTCTCAGAAGACCTACGATCAATAATTGTTGACATGCATGAAGCTGGAAAGGGTTACAAAAGTATCTCCAAAAGCCTTGATGTTCATGTGTCCATGGTAAGACAGACTGTCTACAAATGGAGAAAGTTTAGCACTGTTGCTACTCTCCCTAGGCGAGGTCGTCCTGTAAAAATGACTGCAAGAGCACAGCGCAGAATGCTGCATGAGGTAAAGAAGAATCCCAGAGTGTCAGCTAAAGACCTACAGAAATCTCTGGCACATGCTAACATTTTTGTTGACACATCTACAATAAGGAAAACATTAAACAAGAATGGAGTACATGGGAGGAGACCACGGAGGAAGCCATTGCTGTCCAAAAGGAATATTGCAGCACGTTTGAAGTTTGCAAAAGAGCACCTGGATGTTCCACAGCACTACTGGCAAAATATACTGTGGACAGATGAAACCAAGATTGAGTTGTTTGGGAAGAACACACAACACTATGTGTGGAGAAAAAAAGGCACAGCACACCAACATCAAAACCTCATCCCCACTGTAAAACATGGCGGAGGGAGCATCATGGTTTGGGGCTGCTTTGCTGCCTCAGGGCCTGGACGGATTGTTGTCATTGATGGGAAAATGAATTCCAGAGTTTATCAAGACATTTTGCAGGAAAACGTACGACCATCTGTCCGCCAACTGAAGCTCCGCAGAGAATGGGTGATGCAACAGGACAATGACCCAAAGCATACAAGTAATTCAACAAAACAATGGCTGCAACAGCACAGAATACGCCTTCTGGAGTGGCCCAGTCAGAGTCCTGACCTCAACCCGATTGAAATGCTGTGGCATGACCTTAAGAGAGCGATTCACACCAGACATCCCAAGAATATTACTACACTGAAACAGTTTTGTGAAGAGGAGTGGTCCAAAATTATTCCAGATCGTTGTGCAGGTCTGATCTGCAACTACAGGAAACGTTTGGTTGAGGTTATTGCTGCCAAAGGAGGGTCAACCAGTCATTAAGTCCAAAGGTTCACATACTTTTTCCTCCCTGCACTGTGAATGTTTACATGTTATGTGCAATTAAACCATGGCAACATCTAATGTTTGTGTAGTATTATGTTCAGCAGACTGTGTTCTTCTATTGTTGTGACTTAGATGACGTTCAGAGCACATTTTATGCCCAATTCATGCAAAACTCCACGTAATCCCAAGGGGTTCACATACTTTTTCTTGCAACTGTATATTATATTATAGATAATGAATAAACATTAGTCATTTAACTTATTTTAACATGTCACTTACTCAAGACATTTCCTTCAATTTACTCTTGTATTTTATTTTACACATAACCCAAAATCTATTTATGGAGCTCTGTTCATACAATATGTATGGTTTGCTAAATTGCTCCTTGTGGGTTCTATATACACACTTTCTAAAAATTTCCTCGGTTGTGTGTTTACTTTCATCTATATGTTCAAAGTAGACCTTAAATAACTTTTTAAGTCTACATGAATATATTCTTGATATGTCACAATATACAGAAAGAGTATAATTTAACATTACCTTTTATAGTTAAAATGCAACCTTTGAATTCTAGCCAATTGACTGTGTGCAGGACTAAGAGGACCATCTTGAGATAATGGTAGTTTGCTGAGGCTGGTTGAAGTAATTTTCTTGGCCATACCTTTCCCTATTGATCAGTTACTGGGATTGCTTTAGCTTTCTGGTAGCTCACAAGGTAAGAGGGAGAATGGGAGTTGACCTGTCTAAAACTTTGTATTTGCAGCCAAGAATAAAAAGACTATTGTACAGGCACCATGATGTAAATGACTGCACCATTCCAGCATCTTAGTTCTGAATGTAGATGTTGGCCTTGGAAGATGGCTCCTATCTTTTAGGGAGAAACAGAAATGCAGATATTGTTGGGGGAATATTGTGATCATTTTTGGAGGTAATAAACACCCTTAACCAGTTTCCTACTGCGCTATAGCCGAAGGACGGCTACAGCACGGTTGTCTGGTTCTGGGATGACGGACACAGCTGATCAAGGGATACAGTAAATGGCTAATCACTGCAGCCTTTTACCAGGTGATCAGCTGTGTCCAATGACACAGCAGATCACTGGGTAAATACAGTTGCCGGTAATCGGCTGCGCTTTCCTCACACTGTCACAGCGTGAGAAAAGTACTGCTGATAACTGCCAATTGTCAAAGAAGTGATCGGCACTGATGATCAGTGCCCTGATGATCAGTGCCCATCAGTGCCGCCCACTTGTGCCCATCAGTGCCGCCCACTTGTACCCATCAGTGCCACCCACCTGTACCCATCAGTGCCACCCACCTATATCGTGCAGTGCCACCCACCTGTGCCCAGCAGTGCCACCCATCTGTGCCTAGCAGTGCAACCCACCTGTGCCCTGCAGTGCCACCTATCAGTGCAGCATCATCAGTGCCACCTATCAATGCTGCCTATCAGAGCCTCCTATCAGTGCCTTCTATCAGTGCCCATCAGTGCTGCCTATCCTTGCTACCTCATCAGTGCCCATCAGTGCTGCCTATCAGTGTAGCCTCATCATCGCACATTAGTGAAGGAGAAAAATTACCTGTTTGCAAAATTTTTATTTATAGCGCAAAAAAAAAAAAAAAAAGTGGCGAATACCACCAAAAAAAGCTCTATTTGTGTGAATAAAATGATAAAAATTTCATATGGGTGCAGTGTTGCATGACAGCGCAATTGTCATTCAAAGTGCGACAGCGCTGAAAGCTGAAAATTAGCCTGAGCAGGAAGGGGGTATAAGTCCCCAGTAGACAAGTGGTTAAAGTAGAACAAAAAGCAATATTTTTGTTTTTTAATTTTTGATATAGTAAGGGAAGATTTTAACCTCTTCCAGATTTTTTGCCCTTCTCTGTCCCATTGGTAGATTTCCCTTCGCTTCTTGTCCCATAGCCAAAACAGGAATTGAAAGGAAATCCCTCCAAAGTGAGGGAATCCAAAGGTGTCACCAGGGTCACCAGAATTAGCATCCCCATTGGAAGGTTTCCCCTCTATTGCTCTTCTAGTGTTAACCCAAAATGTGGGATTTTCTTGTACTTTCCCTTTCAATGATAACAGTTAACAGGATAGAGAGGGCGAGTCTCCCCAATGGGGGCACAGACATCAGTAAAACCTGACAAGTGTTCTAATTCCTCTCCTCTCTATCCAAAAAAAGTTTTACCTTAAGTTATGCTTTAAATGTTACAAATTTCTTAGCATGCATGCACCCATGTAAATAAAACAAAAAAAATATCTATGAGGCTAAGACCGTATTAGATTCTATTCCATTAATTTTTACAACTGTTGTTACATTTGCCATTATTCAATATTGTTAGCCAATGATAATACCTAGTTCTTTTAGGCATGGATGAACATGTGACTCATCCTGTGTGACAGTGCTGGACTATCCAAGAGTCCAAAGCTCTGTGTGAGCTATGACTCTGGAAAACCATGGTAACTCATAGCTCACATAAGACTTTTTTTTATATCTGGCAGCTAAACAAGGCAGTGAGGACATGAGCAAAAAGTGATTATAAGCTAGTGGGGTGGGCTTAGTCAAAGTGAACCTGCATGGCCAAAGCTCAGATTCACTTTAATGGCCTTTTCATAATTTTGTATGGTGATAGAGTTGTTCTTGGAAGATGCCCACTACTACCCTGTACATGAAGTTCACTCAAACAGTTGCTTGCACGCATCTGGGAGAATTGTATGATTGTGTAACTTGTTAGAAACTGGAAAATCACAGACACCATTTTCAACAAAAACAGTATTCTATGTTGAGAAGCTATCCCAGCTAGTGTTATAGATCTAGCCCCCTTCCACTACCTCGTTATAGCATAGTAATAGTCACTACAAATACAGAGGATTGTTTTACTCTCTGTACAATATGCCCTTATCTGTCTCTACAATACAGACCATTATGTAATGGTGTACAACACCATGGAAAGTGTGTGTAAAATGCACAAAACTTATGACTGGTATATTAAATAGCAATCCAGAGGCACATCATAACTTTGTAAAGTGATTTGGTCCAGATGGATGATATACCTCCAAAAGAAAGTTTGGGTACAAAATGGGACTAAAAACGCTGTGTACTCTGAGGGATAATTCAGAATGGGGGAATGTACACATATATCTACTGTACAGAAATGCACGTACCTTGCCAAGTTTCAGAATCTTTATAAATAAATTCATATTCTTGTTCCAGAGGAGTGAGATGTAGAATTTATTGGGGATGGTGATATCAAACATGATGAAAAGGGTGTTGTTGTGCACTTCAATATCCACATTTGGCGTGTCTTGTGAGATGGAGTATTTTTCATCAAACAGCTTCAGTTCTGTGCTCTGTGAAATCAAAATGTTTCATGAACATTTCATGAAGCTGAACAGTTTTGTATCATACTTTTACATGTCTTGGTATATATACAGTCAGATTAGGGTTGCCCCAGGCATTGTAGCAGTAGCACCTTAAAATTAACCTTTCATCCAAAATTAAAGTGATGATGCCTGCCCAAGAACAGACACCACAGAGTACCTGACATTACCTTTATAAGCCAGAAAACCCCCCCTTGTGTGTTTTTCTGAAGCTAAGTTTATTTTGTTACTGAAGGCCTGAAGTCATGGTTTGACAATGAAAAGTGGTCTGAGGAATTATCTTTAGACAGGGGAATGACTGTTGGTGGTAACCTGTACGATACGCCTCAGGAGAAATCCTGACCTTTGATTTGTACAGTCCCGGATATGACGAAACGCGTTAGAAATGTGACGTTGGACGTACGGAGCAGGAACCGGAAGTGGGGAATCGTGAGGATATCCACCCAGGAGCTACGTGGTAATCCCCAGGCAGTGGGGTTTTCCTCGTAATGCGCAATTGTTACTACATTCATGTAAGCAGATATAATAAAGTGTATTTTACGGTATTTTGTGGATTTACACTATTACTGTCTCATACATCCTGCGTGGATCTGAGCGACCAGGAAACTGGCTGGTGATACCAGGAGGGGATGAGATTGGAAAGTGGAGGCAAGGAGGCTGAATAGTGTTAAAGACTTCCCCAGATTGCACCTTACAACGATTCTGAGATTTTGATCTCTGGTAAGGGTATATAATCTATAAGCATTAGAAGTGAGACACCATTGTAGTGAATACACTGAGTGTAACACATCACTGTTGTGGCACAAGTTGCTGTGGTTGTTTTTTTGTCTCACGTTTTTGCACTTATACACTTTAAAAACATGTGTGGAGTGCTATATATTTTAATGTTAATGCACTATGCTGAGCTTTTGATTTCTTTGAGGGTCTGTGTGGAAGCTGGCCTATGAGGATCTTCAACAATTCAAAGGAGTGATTTCGAGTGGGACATATTAATTTTACTTTTCTCTTTTCTTTTAATTTTTGGAATATAAGACACTGGACACTTATAAATAGAGTGTATATGTGTTAGTACACTGATTATTTGGATAGGCACGAATTGTTGATTATAATATTGTGTGAATAGGGTAATTTGTCACTAGTGGTGGGTTGGTTGATTCTTTCTAGAAAAAATATTTTTTGATGTTTGTAACTTTCTAGGATGGATAGTGGTTTCTATTTAGAATTGGATAGCTGGCAGGGGTGTGTTGAGGATTCTACCACATTTACTTTTGTACAGTAGTTGCACACTGCATTGTGTGGCCAAGCTTTCATTAGATATTTTCTGACAGCTACAGTGAAGGAAATCAGTATTTGATCCCCTGCTGATTTTGAATGTTTGCCCACTCACAAAGAAATGATCAGTCTAAAAATTGAATGGTAGGTGTATTGTAACACTGAGAGACAGAATAGCAACAAAAAAATCAAAAGAAAAGCCCTGGGTAGGTGGGCAAGACACTTTCACTAGCCCTTGTGGGACAACTGGAATTTTTGTGGACCAACTGCTGCCCTTGTGAGATGTCTTTAGCCACTTGTTCCTGCCCGAGTGATCCAATGCAACAAAACAGGTACCCCAACACCAGCAGGGCCTTATCATCTTTGCCTTTAGTCAGGTTAGAGGGTCTGAAAATCTGTCTCTTCTGCATTTGAAACCATATGTGTTCCATTTTGCTCCTGTTGATCTATTCTTATTTTTACAGTGTTTTGAAGTCCAATAAAGCCCATTTAAATATTCACAAGTATGTCATAATGTAATTCAAGTCCAAGTAAGGGTAGGACATCACAAGTGCAGAAAAGAAGGAATCCAAAACATCAACAGTTCCTTCAGGGGTGAGTTCTACAGATATATGTAAATGTACTTGTTCCACTAACTACTTTTTTGCAGCATTGGTTGTTTTTGAAGGGGGTTCCATTTTAATGAAATTTAACTTACTGGAACTCTTACTGAGCAATTCAGACTGTTATGTTGATCTCTGGCATCATTTGTACCTGAGAAATGTACCCTGTGTTGTTTTCACCAAAAGTTTCTTTATCAGGAACATTATTGTTAAAGAGCTATTTCAGGTAAAGTGAAATCAAGTATTTAATGAAGAAAATGTTTTCCCTAAGTATCACTATGATTAAAGATACATATTTATGCCATTTTGCTTTTAAGGGCTCACTAATGCAGGGCACAGAGCGTGTCTCATTTCTCTTATACAGACTGCCTGCATACAGCTGCCTGATAGTCCAAAAAGATAAACAAGTGGCTCTTGACTCTGTACAGGGCTCTCTGCCCATGTGAATGAACCCTAAAAGACATTTATAGATTCTAAATATATAAGTTAGTAGGTTTTAAAGCTTAATTCTGTGTGATTTTTATTTTCCATCATGAAATATTACCAACAAGCAAATCTAAAATCTAATCTGTGATTTTACAGTTCTCACCCCAATTGTGATAGTGATGGCACGTGAACAGGTGGCTCCAGTGGTACTGCAGATCACATTCTCTGTTACTATCTTAAACGAAGCTTCAGATGTGTTCATTCCACATCCATCCTAAACAAAACAGAAATTTTATATATTGGTGTATGATATATCAGTGTGGTGTCTACAAACATATAGTTAATTAAGATAGAGGTCTTTATTTTATACCTACTGCTGCCTAAGGACACTTATACACCCTTCTTCTGCTCCTTTTGAATCCTCTGCTTCCATTTCCCTTAGCTAGTGGTGGTTAGTCACTGTAATACACTGCACTGCTACTGTTTGCAGGATGTTGATTAACCACAAGATGGTGGTGTTCCACAGTTTAGCTATCACAGACTTGAGTTTAGCAAGGTATTGTTGAACTTGTATAATGAAGGCAGGACTGTTTTGCATGGACATAATGACAGCAGACTACATTTCCCAGAGGAGCTGGCGAAGGGGCTGGGGACTTTATAACTGAAAGCCCAGGAACTTCCTGGGGGGAGGAGAAAGACTGTGTGAGAGGGAGGAAGTGTGCCGGACGCTGATGCGGGGCTCAGTGGGCCCAGACCAGATTGAGTTGCATCGGAAGGCCAGACAGAAGGATTACAGATAGCTGGCATGGCTGACAAGCAGGAGAGATGATCCTGCAGATCATGGAATCATGCCTTGTGTCATTCCATTCTCAGGGGGACCAAGAGGACAAGGGGTCCCCCCAATCAAGAGACTGTTCTTTACTCCCTTCAGACTGCAGACTTGGCAAGAGGGTTCCAGAACCCAAACTGTCTTCATTTACCAGATAACCTGTTCTATTCTCAGTTATATCAATGAAGTACACTTTGCATTACAGTTTGCCACCTGCAACACAGACTTCTCAGCCCAATTCAGTACTGCAACCTACAGCTTCTATGCCCCATCCCATTGCTGTGAACACAGGACTACTCCTGCAATACATGTGCCTTTGTGGACAGCGACACTGTTAATACCTCTTCTCCAACATATTATAGCCTTAAAGGAGCTTGCTTCATCAAGTCAATTCCCTATCTGTTGGAATATAAATAAAATTGGAGTTCACTCCCGCCCCTTCTTCATCTATACTGATCCTTGCCTTCTTCACTTCCACTAAAGGACCCTTTCTCTAACTGGGCTGCCATCAGTCAGGGAAGGAATTTTTCCAACTACTGTGCTTTTCCTTCCTCAATAAATCTTGCTCTCAAACAAAAAGGACCTCGATCTTATTGTGCACCAACTAGGGCCCCAACAAGCACACAGAAGAAGAGTTGTTTCTTTTTTTTCCTATTCTGATCTCAATACAATTCAAATATTGGTTTGCCCTAAACTGTGTGATTACTTTGTGTCCCAGGGCCGAGGTTTTACAGTGGTGTCAGCAGGGGGTGCACTTCCAAAACAGGCTCAGAACAGACAGGGCTACAACACCTTAAAGAGCAGAAACCATTTTTATAAAACAATCCTGATTGTGACAAGAAAACAACTAAATCAGTGACCTTTCACTTGCTGAGGAAACTATTGAGCTTAGCCTTTAAAGCCCGACTCCTGGAAAAAAAAATCTGAACTATTCCTTATGTCTAGGAGATTATAGATCAGCCTCTTTGACTCATCTGGTTCCACACTCCAGTGCATGCTTCCTCAGCCTGAAGTTCTGGTCTGTGGAAGGACCCTCAGTGTCATCATGTGCCATAACATTAAAATTATATTAAAGTCTGTTTTTTTTTAAACAACCAAAAGGTCATACTTACCTGCTCTGTGCAACAATATTGAACAAGAAGCACCCATACATGTGTCCTCCAGAGCTGGGCTGTGTGTGTCCATAGACACAGTGCCAGTAAGGCATGCCCCCATTCCCTCCGCCCTGATTTACTTTGACTGCAACAGGAGCCTATGGCTTCTGCTGCCCTCAGTGTCTTCTGTTAAAGCAGGAAGTGAGAGGAATGGTGCTGCAGCCAAGACAGCACTGGAGTGGTGACCGAAGCCAATTGTTTAGGGTCAGGGGGTCTAGGAAAGACAGCGGGGTGTTTTTAACCTTAATGCAGAGAAAGCAATAGGGTAAAAGAAACATTTAGACCCTAACCCTATATGGTATGTTGAGGGAGCTGGGGTGCGTTTTAAAGAGGAGCTGCAGGAAACCATTTGCAGCATTGGAAGAACCCTGCTGGAGTGATGAGTAAGTTAACTATTAACACCTTAATCCTCTGCCCCTAAGCAAAATGAGCATTTAAACGGGGGGGGTCACTGCAAGGGTGCATCTTATTTTTCTGGAGTTGGGATTTAGGCTGGTTTGAAACCGCCACACTGTGGTTTTCACACATTTTATCCACGGCATTAGCAGTGGTGCCATTTGTTTTTCTATTAGGTCATGCATTTTTGGCACATTTTCTGAAAGTGCACCAAAGATGCAGCATGCATGAGTTTTGGTGAACTTTCAGAAAATGCACCCAAAACAGGCAGTCTAATAGAAATGGAAAGTCTATGAAACTGTGCCTAAAACTTTGGGTAACACAAGTGAAAACTGTGGATACACCTGTGCTGAGCCCAAACTGCAGCTAAAGCCACTGAGTCATGCACAGTGGTCCGTATCCATTGAATGAAGGACTGTCTAGATGCTGCTTTGGATACAGGGGTGCATAGGATGCCTTTGGAGTCACTATATGACACAGGAAGCTCTGGAGCACTCTTGAAATCACAGGGATGAACAGGTATGCATTGACATCAGTAGATAACATAGGATGCTTTGGGGGGCACCTGGAGTCACAAGGTGCACTGGAGTCACTGCATAACACAGGATGCACTTGAATCAAGGGGTGCACAGAGAACCTTATGGTCACTGGCTGATACAGGATGCTCAGGGGCACGCTGGAGTCATGGGGAGTACTGGGGTCACTGGATGACACAGGATGCTTAGAGGTGCACTGCAGTCAAAGGCTAAACAGGGCAAACTGCTGTCACTAGGTGTCAGAAGCTGGAAGACTGGCATAGAGGACAGAGGAGACATGAGGAATCAGGTAAGTACTGTAGAACTATAGAAGGAGAAGGAATGGTGGAAATATAGTGACATGCTGTTCAATGTTTGCTTTGCAATTTAAGGTGGCACCAATCAGGAGAGCTGTCTTCTGATTGGCTGTGGTGCTAATCAGGAGAACTATCTCTGCACTGGTTTCAGCGCAGGCATTTGGGGTGAAACCCAGAAGTACCAGTGGCCGTATGCCAGAGAGGAGACTCAGCACTAGATCCCAGGAGAGGTGAGTGTAACACACTGAAGTGGACACCCATCAGTGTCCAAATGCTACTTGCTACCTTTTTGTAGCCATCCATGTGAATATAGCCTAAGGCTTCATTTAATTTTGAGCATAACTTTGCTTTAATAAATAACCCCTCCTGTGTATTATGTTTTGTATGCCAAATTGAAAGCCTGACTTTTTGTTAAAGAGAGTAATAAGGCTTTTTTCAGCACAAATTCTATACTTTAGTCTAACTGCTCACCGTCACCAGAGTATATTCGCAGTCCCCATCAAACAAATACTGTTGTCCATCAAACGTTTTTATGTGGCTTTCTCCATACATCATACAGGTTGAGGCACAGCGCGGGTTCTCTTTGCACTGCCAATGGCCTCCACTGCAGGTGCTGTGGGAGAGATGCAAATAGAATTTATGACAGATACAAATATATGAAACATAGTCAAACTTTCAATATAACAGACATACAGTACAGCATAAATACAGAAATGGAACCCTACATCATGCCAAAATATGGGGTTCTGCAGTGTAAAGTCCAAAAAAAAATTATGTTCCTTTTCAGTAACAGTTCACAATGCTGTTTTTGACTTTTGATGCACAAACCACACAGAAAAGGTATCACACCTCGACAAAGACCAAGCAGGAGCATGATCTGATTTACATTAGTTCACATTAGTACCTAAATGTGACTGCCAAAGCTTTTTTGTGAATCACAGGAGTTCAGTTCGTTTTGCACTCCTGTAATCTGTTTTCAACTGACAGTGGGCTGAAGCCTACTGTCGGCTGATGTCACTCAGCCAGTCCAGGCTGGGGAAAGATCCCGACTTTAAAGCTGATATTCACCCCAGAGTCTGGAGCGGTACCTGGCTCAGCCTCTCACGATCCACTGAGAGCCTGAGCCTGCTGCCCCCCCCCCTCCACAGCTCAGGGCTCCAGTTAGCGCAAGGGTGGGGGGTGGGGAGTAGAGCAGACATCGGTGACTGACAGTCACCGCTCTCTGCTCAGAGTGGCTGTGAGAACTCAGTGATCAGCGGTCATGTGATTGCTGAGTTCTCACCAATAGAGCCGACGGGGGGACAGATGGAACATGGAACCGATGCTGCATCCATCTAGGTCAGTGATTCTCAACCTTCCTAATGCCGCGACCCTTTAATACAGTTCCTCATGTTGTGGTGACCCCAACCATAACATTATTTATAATTCATGAAGTGTCATTTTACCTCCAATACTACTGCTTTCAACTCAGTAGCTGCTTTTAACAGAGTAGCTGCTTTCAACACAGCAGCTGCTTTCTACACAGTAGCTGCTCTTTACACATCGGAAATATGTGTTTTCCGATGGTCTTAGGCGACCCCTGTGAAAGGGTCGTTCAACCCCCAAAGGGGTCACGACCCACAGGTTGAGAACCACTGATCTAGGAGAACATGATTTTAAAAAATACCATACTTCTATTTTAGTGTTTCTCTTACCAGCTCTGGCACTCCCCATGCATGGACTCTCCACTCTTGTATATGACACCTCCATATTCACAGGAACATTTACTTTCAAGCACACAACTACCATCATGGTCCTCATAGGTACCAGTGGGGCAGACACAACCAGCTTCACACTTGGTTGGTACCTGTAAATACATGCAAAAATGTGAGAGGGGATTCACTACATTGATTAACCATCAGGTCTGGGATCTACTTAAATTTACCTGGATTTTTTAAAATGACCAACACATACAATTAAAGATACGCTGCATACTTTGCATTTCTTGCCCCCACCTCTTTCAACATGCTAATAAAACTTTCAAATATAACCTTCCTGTTTTATTACATACTTTTGATCATTAGATCTCTGCTCTTCTCTATGCAATGCAAATCATAGCTGGTGGGGGTGGGTGTGTCAGCAGGGTGCTGTATATAGCTTCCCGATAACATAACACCCTGCCCTTTGCTCTGATGCAAACACTTGGATAGCTCTTGGGAGGAGTTATGCAAATATCAAAATGCTGTGATGGGTGGCTGTCATTCTGGAGAAGTAGGCATTCCTAAGTAGGCTGCCTGCAAACAGCCCTAGGTAATGCTCACGTGATACTGTGCCTACATGATTGAAAAAATGATGACAATGCTGGACATCATCCAGCCAGGAAATAAGATGGGTTTTATCTGACTTAGAAGCTACAGTTTCTAATATACACTATGAGAAGCTCACAGTGTGTAGTGAAATCAGAGTAAGTTCAGTACAGTAGAGGATCATTTACAAATGTGAAAAACTGAAGGGAAGACTGGAGTTTAGCTTTAAAGTACTTATGTCATGACCAAGCTTTGTAGACTTTCATTTCTGACTTCTTTCAAAAATGTTTTTGTGCCTGTCTGTCAGGCTGATGTTTTGACTTCAATATTTTTGAGTCACTAACCCAGACCAAGTATAGAAATGGGAAAATCCAACTTTTCCTGAATTAAACTGTATGTGCTGCATGCTTGCTAGGGTCTGTGATTTAGTAATATTGTAGGCAAACACAGCCAGGCAACTATAATTTTTAAAAGGAGGCCAGAAACCTCAGACTAACAATAACATTGAATATTTGCTACACCAACATTAGTGATTTCTGTCCACATGTCTGCTGGTCACAGGCATTGGTAGCAATTAAGTTTGCTGATCATGTTCATCCAGATATCTCAGGCTGTTCTCACCTATTACTGCTGACAAAAGTGACAGTATCTTACCTGAGCTGCAGAGAATTTTGTAATTGCTCCCTGCACTTTCCACCAAGTGGAGAGTAGAATGAGAAATGTGAGTATTAGAGCTCAGTCAATATTGCATGAAAACATTTGTGAAATGTACGCACTCAGTAAAGTGATAACAATGCTTTAAGGGCAGTATGGTCCCTTTAACATGGCTTGTGCCTAATTAATTAAAGGTTTGTGCCAGTTTCAGTACCAGTAATAACGTGTGCCAAATTCAGCTAGGTCTGACTAATGCAACTTTTAGAACCTGTCAATATGGCAGCAACAGATTAAAAAAGAATTAATGTTAGTTCACAGATAAGCAAAGCCCAACCCTTAGTTGGCAAACAGAGATCCCAGCGCTCAAAGTTGACCGTATGTGCTGTAAAGCTGTCATTAATGGTTCCTGAACAAGTTTTGGGGTTGCTAGGTCACCAGTAGCCGCTGGCTTCCTAGTGTCTCACTACCCTCTTGAGGGCCACTGGGTTTATTTTGGGTCCCCCTATGCTCTGCACGGCCAGGCAACACACATTTTCCACACTTGCACATTCAGAATCAGTAAACAGTCCTTGAGCTGGTTTTTAGTTGTTTTTATTAAGGGGTTAACAACTTCGGGTATATGGGATGCCCAAGGAACTGCAAAGTTTAGGACAAACTTCTTAGCAACAATAATATACAAAAACGTGGATCAGTAAAAAAGAAATAGAGCACATTCTCTTTAAGGAGCACTAAAATCTCTTTGGTGCACCTCTCCAGACCCCAGATGAATATTCCTTTTCACCCAGTTGCACTGAGGGTATCCCTGGGCAAGGGATTCCAAGATCTTACAATTAAGTAGTCCCGGATGAGAGCTAGTTGGGTCTTGCACCTGACCGCCCTCTCCCTTTATCCGGCTCAGCGGGTGTAGAAGTACTCACACTGTCCTGTCCTGTTAGCTTGGTGGGTTGAAGCTTCTTTCAGGCCTTTCACTTTACCCCAGGCTTTCCTACATTTAAGGGTTGTCCTGGCCACCATGCACAGCCTCCTGCCAGGAGATTGGCCAAGGTCCTTCAAACATGCAGATCTGGGACTCCTCCCCTCCTCCGCCCCTCTTTCAGAAAGTTCTCAGAATTTCTGGAAGGGTGGGTGGGCTCCAGAAATATTGACCTGACCTCCCAGCCTGTCCTGAGGTGAACTCACTACCTCACTCCCAGGCTGACTCATCCCAGACTGCTACCCAGCCTCTATCTAACATAAAAACAAAAAGCCAATCTAGCTAAACCTGGAGGGTGCTACACTAGCAACCAATGACTCATCTCCAAACCCATTCAGTTGCTGACTGGGAGAGTCCCCAGCCAAGAGCTGAAAGTAAACAAAGGTGCATTGGGATGTTGGCTGACATCATTCTCCAAATATAATACCTATGTGAAATTAGTGCTTGCTAAATATAAACACTGCTTTTTCATTCATATGGAAATTATTTATTAAAGACAAAGGGTAGGGTTCGGAGTATGACACAGGTATATGGGGCGACAGACAACATAGGGGCACATATGGGAAGATACTAGAGCTAAGTGAAGTAGTAAAATGTGAATACTTGATTATTAAAATATAATTTAGTGTAATGCTGTTCTAAATTATATTATTGGTGGCAATATGGTAATTATAATTTTACGTAGCATACTGGGCAATGAGCAGAACAGCTGGTACCTAGCTAGGGGCACCTCTAGGATCAGAAATGGACCCAATAGTCAGTGTTCTAAAGACAACAGAAACCATTTACAGATGATTTGGGGAAAGTTTGTATGTCTGTGGTGTTCCGCAATGCCTCTTGGCACTGCCTGCATAAAAAGCAAGAAGGATCGGTGGGGATATATTTTCCTGGTTAGTTACTACTATTTTCCCTAAACCATTATTTGGCAGCCAGATTGTGCCTGTGCATAATGTAGACCTGTATGCGTGGATATGATACGTTATAAGCAATTTCCAAATTTTGCAATTTAACTGACAATTAATATGTTTCCATTATACTGACCAGAAATTAAATCTACACCTGCAAAACTCAAGATTGCATATAGGAAACAGTCTGCAAAAGTACAGTCAAATTTGAAAAAAAGTATGTATATGTGCATAAGTACATACTTTTTTAACTTTATATCTGTGCTAATATTTCATCAAACAAATTGTTGGATTAAACATTATAAACATTTTCAGACTGTAACATTTCAGCAACAAAGTAAGTTCAAAATTTTTAAGTCACAGCATACGTACTGAGCAGCAGATACAATTGCACTGTAGCAATATGTTTCTAACACCTATTGAATCTCACCAATCACAGATCAGTCCCCATAGTCCTTTTAATCAGTGCTCTAACCTGCCCGTAATTTATCCACTGCTATATGTGCTCCAACATGGAGAATCTGAAATTTAGAGTTTTGCAGAAACGCACAGCAGTCTATTTAACATGATTTCCTATGGGACAGGTTCACATCTTCACATTTTCACCAAGTGTGGAAAGGGTCAGGGACTTTTTTAAATGCAAAACATTGTGTTTTTGGTTCTATAGACTTCAATGGAGACCCTGCAGAAAAGCATGTAGTTCATTCTTGATGCTTTTTATTCTGCCCAGCAACAAGTTGAAAAAAACCCCCACAAAGTGCATCAAAAACACATTTGCAAAAACGCAAAATGCACCACAAAAAGCACTGCACAAACGCATCACACGCAAACTGCATAGGTGTGAACCTAACCTTAAGAAGGAATGGGTTCCCTCCAAGTAAATCTGCCCTTAATTTTTCCACTGCTATATGTGCTCCAACGTGGAGACTCTCAAATAACGAGTTAAGACCACAGTACACAGAGGAGTCTTAGGGAGGCACTGCGGCTTTCAAATATATTTGCGAATGTGTGCAACTAAACACTCTGTTTTTAACGTGATTTGTTAGGGTCAATTTGGGTTTTTTTTTTTTGGGGGGGGGGGGTTTGCAGGCTACCTGGGATTTTTTTGTTTTTTTGTGATAGTCCTTTTAATAACTCTATGGAGCATAGACCCAGTAGTTCCTTGCAATAAAAGTTATACTCATAAGCACTTGGAGGAAGCTTACACAACGGATGCCAGTAGCCAGAAGCTGACACGTAGGAGCACAAGCTGCTCCATATTTATCAGTCAAGGATCCACATGTTTTCATGACTTTTGGGGCCTCACAGGTTTCTGAAAAAGATAGAAAAATATTAAATGAGACGCATGAAATTCATTGCAACAACTTGACAGCATTATCATAAAATGACAAGAAATCTATACCAGCAAATTCAAGTGATTTTCCAATGCAGTTAAGTCTTCCTCTGATGCAGTAACTGAAAAATAAACATAGTGTACCAATGTCAGTAAAAAAACTGCTGATTTAGCAATACCATAAAAAAAAAATCCATGTACAATATAGATACTACAGATTTCTAGGTGAACTCTATTTTACTTTTTGGTTATTGGGTGGATCCCCCTGTCTTGTCTGCTGTGTGTAATCTTGTTGGGGAGATCTCCATCTACCCCTAGTCTTCTCATAATAGCAAAAACTTTGCTGTGAGCTGATCTTCTCCATATACTGTATATGTTTTTGTATCCACAGAAGCTTTTTGCAACACTGTAATACTGTTGTCTAGTTTAATGATTCACTTTAGGAATATATAAAATATACATTCCAGAAAGGGAACCAAGAGACCACAACTGTCACTCACAGGCTTGCAAGAGACGGAGGTAGATCTGCCCGACAGTAAAAAAGATCCAATTAGTGATAAAACTTGCAACACTCTGCCCATGGGTAAAAAAAGTGTTTTGGAGGATTTCACACTAAATTGAGTCTCTCAAGTACTAAACATTATGTAAATGTAAACCGTATGTAAATGGATAGTAAACTGGCTAAAAGATCATATTCAGAGAGTAGTGGTTAATGATTCATACTCTGAATGGTCTACGGTTGTCAGTGGTGTACTCCAAGGTTCAGTGTTGGGACCCTTACTTTATATTTATAAACAATATAGGGTCTGGGATTAGAAATCCCATTTCAGTCTTTGCAGATGACACCAAGCTGTGCAGTAGAATAACGTCCTTACAGGATGTCTCCAACTTACAAGCCAACCTCAATGCACTGTTTAATTGGGCAACTATGTGGCAAATGAGGTTTAATGTTGATAAATGTAAGGTTATGCACTTGGGGGCTAAGAATATGCATGCATCATACCTACTAGGGGGGGGGGGGGGGTACAACTGGGGGAATCAATGGTGGAGAAGAATCTGGGAGTTCTGGTAGATCACAAGCTTAATAATGGCATGCAATGCCAAGCTGCAGTTTCTAACGCAAGCAAAATCCTCTCTTAAATCCTCTTATTAAAAGAGGTATAGACTCTTGAAAAGATTAGATTAAGGGGGATATGATCAACATGTATAAATATATCAGTGGTTCATATGGTGAACCCGGCGTAGAGTTATTCACCCTGCAGTCATCACAGAGGACAAGGGGGCACTCTTTACGGCTGGAGGAAAGGAAATTTAATCTCCAAACACGGAAAGGTTTCTTCACAGTGAGAGCTGTGAAAATGTGGAATATACTCCCTCAAGAGTTAGTTCTGGCCAGCTCAGTGGATTGCTTTAAAAAAGGCCTGGATTCTTTCTTGGATACACAGAATATAACTGGATACTAACATTTAAAGGTAAAGTTGATCCAGGGAATTATCTGATTGCCTCTCAGGAGGATCAGGAAGGAATTTTTTCCCCTGCAGGAGCAAATTGGATCATGCTTTGCTGGGTTTTTTTGCCTTCCTCTGGATCAACTGTGGGTGTAGGATTATAACTTTTTTTCTTTAATGGTTGAATTGGATGGACGTGTCTTTTTTCAGCCAGACTAACTATGTAACTATGTAAACACTGACAAAGCTAACAGTACTGATGACATGGAGATGAAGTGCTTTAGTTAGCCTTTAAATCAATGTCTCCATCCATGTGGAGTCCATTATATTCCAGGCCCAGGTGTTGTATACAGAGCTTTGCCATTTGCCCAATCTGCAAATCTTGGTGTTAAGCCCTTCATGGTCATTGAGCAGGCCAATACTCCAACTTATCTAGGGGTCTTTGGAATGCATTCTTTTATAGTAGTTTGGGTTTTGGCACCAGGAGGGGCAGAGCTTAATACTGACTTGGATAGAAGTCTAGACCTTGTATACAGCCTGGGCCTGAAACCCAAGAACTTCACATTGACACAGGAACATATTTGAAGAATAACACAGGTATGGTGCATGTACTTTAGCTATATTATTTTATTAGTATAAACAATGTTTTGGATCTGATGGGTTCCTTTTATAACTATTTCTATCTCTTGTGCCTCAGTGTCTCAAAACAATTTACATATAACACATACAACTCCCTTTTTAGTTATACATTGGTTGACTTGCTTTGTCATTTTCTGTTTTTGCTTTTTGCTCCGGTTTCTAATGTCATGAACCCAGACCTTTAGCTGCATCAGCTGTATGTAGTGTTTAGTACCTGAGGTAATTAAGCAGTCAGTATGTGAGTCCATGGTGCTCCAGGTGAGCAGAGACAAACGGAAAATATAGATAAAAAGCCACTAGAGAGATCCTTCTAAGAGTAGTGTTTAGTTGTGTACAAATGGAAAATATAGAAAAGTGTGTTAAGCATGTATAGGGTCAAGTAACATATTTTAATACATGTGGAGAATATGACTGTCTGTACGCAAATTGTGGGTAGTTGCACTTGATATTCATTCTGGTTTTCCAGAGGTTTCTGTGTTGCTTTAGGTTGTGGTCAGATCCATTGGACAATGGTAAAGGGTATGAACCCCCCCCCCTTCCACCCACCCAAAAAAACAAGGAGTGGTCAGCAGAAGCACCCATTAGATATATAAATGCTTTCATAAAGAAATGCACAGAGATCCCTCCCATTAGAGTGTACTGTACACCTTTTCTTAATGAAGTGGCCTCTAAAGAGCCACAAATAGCAATGATGGTGTTTTTTAACCTGTTCTTATGATCAGTACATACGGATCATCCTAAAGAATTCCCTTGGAAGCACCTTTTTATTTATTGTAAGCTAAACTAAGGGACTTTACCTTTTTCATGCTATGTACCCTGTCATAGCTGATCTATAGTTGCAGTGATGGTGTTTTGATATCACTTACCAAGTGAGTCCGTTGAGGACTGTTTGCTGGTTAGGCTTGATGACAGTATTCTCATTAACATAACAGGGACATTGTGATTTTGGGACACATCTGTGTTTATCATCTAAATAAAATCCCAAAGGACAGTTGCAACCTTCAATTGGGATGTCATTTGGGTAACACTCCAGCTGTACATTAGAGAGAGACAAGCAGGTCCGTCCACAGGCAGTAGTGTCATCACTGTATGTCTGGTTACCGCTGCAAGCAATATCTACAGAGAAGGGTATAAAAAAATTAAAGTAAATGTTTAGTGTTTTTCTTATATTTTGTTATTTTGCTCAGGATAAGTGTTTTATTATGGTATATATAACATATTAGATATTGCACATACAGTACATATACTGTATATGTCTTATCTTAATTGATTTGCTGAAAAATAACCTATTTACATAGCTCAACGTCTCAAGCTCAAAATACCAACACAGATAAATAATCAGAATAGTGAATTTGCCCCTTCTCTTTTGCTTTGTACATACAGTTGTGGCCAAAATTATTCAACCCCCACTGAAATTGAGTGTTTTGGCCAGTTTGACATTGCTTTTGATCATTCAGTCATCTTGCTTACATTTACATTAAAGAGGCACTTGTAGGTCAGACAAATATAACATAACAGTTATAATGAAATAACCACAAATGTCTTTTCTGTGCTCACAGCATTATCAGTTTTATTCAACCCCCAAGTGACATTCAATCTTAGTACTTAGTACAGCATCCTTTTACAGTTATAACAGCTTTTAAACGTGAAGCATAGCTTGACACAAGTGTCTTGCAGCGATCTACGGGTATCTTCGCCCATTCTTCATGGGCAAAGGCCTCCAGTTCAGTCACATTCTTAGGCTTGCGCACTGCAACTGCTTTCTTTAAGTCCCACCAGAGGTTCTCAATCGGATTTAAGTCTGGTGACTGCGATGGCCACTCCAAAATGTTCCAGCCTTTCCTCTGCAACCATGCTCTAGTGGACTTGGAGGTATGCTTGGGATCATTGTCCTGTTGAAAGGTCCAACGTCTCCCAAGCCTCAGGTGTGTGACGGACTGCATCACGTTTCCATCCAATATCTCCTGGTACTGAAGAGAATTCATGGTACCTTGCACACGCTGAAGCTTCCCTGTACCTGCAGAAGCAAAACAGCCCCAAAGCATGATTGACCCTCCACCATGCTTCACAGTAGGCAAGGTGTTCTTTTCATCATAGGCCTTGTTCTTCCTCCTCCAAACATAGCGTTGATCCATGGGCCCAAACAGTTCTAATTTTGTTTCATCAGTCCACAGAACACTATCCCACAACTTTTGTGGTTTGTCCACATGGCTTTTGGCATACTGCAGTCGACTCTTCTTATTCTTTGGAGACAGCAAGGGGGTACGCCTGGGAGTTCTGGCACGGAGGCCTTCATTACGCAGTGTGCGTCTTATTGTCTGGGCTGAAACTTCTGTACCCACATCTGACAAATCTTTTCTCAGTTCCTCAGCAGTCACACGGGGACTTCTCTCCACTCTACGCTTCAGGTAGCGCACAGCAGTCGAAGTCAGCATCTTCTTTCTGCCACGACCAGGTAGCGTTTCAACAGTGCCCTTTGCCTTGAATTTGCGAATGATGCTTCCTAAGGTGTCTCTTGGTATGTTTAACATCTTTGCAATCTTCTTATAGCCATTGCCCTTCCTGTGAAGAGAAATCACCTCTTCTCTTGTCTTCCTGGACCATTCTCTTGCCTTCACCATGTTTGTAACCACACCAGTAAATGTCTAGAAGGAGCTGAGTATCACAGTCATTTTAAAGCTGCCTAATTGGTGCTTATTATGCTTGATTGCTGCTCGGTGACATCCACAGGTGTTTTCAATACCTGATGGAAAGCACCTGTATGAACCTCTGTTCTTCAGAGTGGTAGTCTTTAAGGGGTTGAATAATTGTGGCAATGAAGAAACCACATAAGAACCATTTACTACTGTATTACATAAACAATTGATGTCATTTTAGTTGCATTTGGGTAGTTACAACGTCCTTGTAGGATTTGATTCTGAATACAATTCCAAATGTACACTATAGTCCCTAAACCCCTTTACAGCATTGGGGGTTGAATAATTTTGGCCACAACTGTATCTATATCAGAGAATGGGTTGATTTACAGGCAAATAGGCTGTTAACTTTAATTGGGAATTTGCTCTAGAGCTTAGTGAACAAGGTGAAGCTCTGCTGACCTCCATCTTCCAATCATGTGCAAGTAAAAATGCTGTTTTTTATTTTTCTTGCACGTAATTGGGTATGCTTTGCATAGTGAAATTGTACTACTTTCTCTAAGCTCTGGAGCAAATTCACTTGCAAAGAACTACTTCTCTTGCAAAATGAATCTAGTTGTCAAAGAGTCTAAAACGATAGTGCTGTGCTCAATTTCCAGAAAACCCATAATTCTTTGCTAAACCATAGTAAATAGTATAAATGTAAAAAAATAAAATACAGATGACCCAAAAACATTATAGTTTTTATCTTTAAACTTAAACAGCATGCTGAATGCACACACTAATACTGTGTGGATCACTAGTATTGCTTTCACACTAGGTGGCACAGTTGCATTATGTATAACAGGTCTCCTCCGGAATATATCAGTAGATAAGGTTTTTAGTCACACATTTTTTAGAAACTGTGTCACATTTAAAGCTTAAAAAGTAAACAATTGTACCAGCAACAGAAATGTCACACAGGCAAAAAATATTCTTCCTTTATTATAATAGCCAGCAGGAATGGGTTATATTGTGACATGTTTCAAACTAGGCAAACCACTTTGTAAAAGAAACGTTTTTCATTCAAAATGTATTGAAGCTCTCAGATCAGTGTTCTGAAAATCTGTGGTTGGGTCGAAGATCTATTCTTAGAACACCATAAAGTTCTAAGGAACACCATAAAGTTCTAAGGGTGGCACAGCGGCGAAGTGGTTAGCACTTCCAGCTGGTTGTTGGTTCGAACCCCAGCCTTGGCACAACCTGCCTAGAGTTTGCATGTATCTCTCTGTGCCTGTGTGGGGTTCTTCTGGGTATTCCGGTTTCCTTCCACACTCTAAAGATATGCTGGTGCATAAATTGGCCCTAGTATGTATGAATGTGAGTTAGGGACTTTAGATTGTGCGCTCCTTGAGGGTTAGTGACTGGTGTGAATATACAATGAATGCTGTCAATTAAGCGCTGATGGCACTATATAAGTACTTTTAATAGTAATAAAGTTGGAATAAGATTCAAAATTCTGAATATGATTTTTCCATGAATGCAAAAAAAGGGGGGGCGTGGTCTGACCTTGTCCAAGATGGCCACCTGAGAATGGAGTGCCCGCTGCCAGAGAGACATCCTGATCCATCCTGGAGGAGCCACATGTCAGACATGGGGAAGTCACACCGCAGCGAGTCCGAATCGCGGTCCCTTTCCCCCAGGGAAATGGGGATGCTGCTGAGCTGGAATATCCCAGAGATATTCTGAACACATCCACAGGCCGCATCCCAGGCCTCCCAGGCCGAGATCTCGCATACTGCTAGCTCCAGGAGTTGGAGTCCGAGCTGCGAGCGGGAAACACATCATCAGCCTGCTGCTACCTCTTCCACGGCTCCACAAGCCCCTAGTTTGGTTGACCTACATGTCATAGCGGTGGACATCAAAAACACCCTGTCAGCAGCGATCACAGAGCTCCGCCAGGATATTCACGTTATGGCTATTCGCCTGCAATCGGCGGAACATCAAACTTTACATCAAGAGGCCTCCATTAAACGCATGGCATGCGTTGCTGACTCCCATATACTGCAGATGAGAGATCTTCAGAGGCACTTGGAGGATCTGGATCATAGAGGCCGCCGCCATAACCTACACCTCAGGGGGTTGCCAGAAAAAGCCGAGCAAGAGCAGTTGTCTAAATCAGTCATTCATATCTTCAATAATCTGCTTGATTGAGACCCGGAGTCCCCTATTGAAATGGAGCATATCCACCATGCTCACCGCCCCCAGGTCATAGATAATGATCCCCCGAGTGATGTCATTTGCTGCTTAGTGACTTTCGCTACCAAAGAAGAGCTCTTACACAGTGCCAGAAACAGGCGCAGCGTTACCTTCAATGGGGTTGAGCTTCAACTTTTTCAAGACCTCTCCGCCATTACATTACAGCACAGAAGGGATCTTCGTCCCTTGTTGGATCTCCTAAGAGCCAGGCAGATATCTTATCAGTGGAAGTTCCCCTTTTGCCTATCAGCCACCTCCATGGGCCTCACAGCTCTGCTTCGCATACCAGAGGACTTATCCCACTTCTACGAATGCCAAGATATTCCAACGACTGACCTGCCAGCCTGGTATAGCGCATTCTGCCCCTTAGACCTGGAGAAAACTGCTCTGCAGGAAGTATCGGGTCCCCCCCCTCGTTCCCGAAGCCATAGCTCGCTGCCTTTTGATTTCCCATCTGCAAGCCACGCAGGGACTCGAAATACCCCAGCCCGTCAGCTTCCCCGGCTCACAAGAGAGCCCTCCATAATGACTAACTTCCCCACGGTCTCTTTACACTGCAGTGCGGGCATCCTCCGGAATCTCGGCACCCCGCCTTCCTCGTATCCTGTAACCTTTGCACACCTTTAGCAAATAACTACTTTGCCTTGGGGCTCCCTCGGAGGTACTTGATCCGTTGTATTACAGGGGTCACTGCTCTCTCTGTCTTAACCTTTCATCTTTCCACAAGATGACGTCTGGCGTGACCTTTGGAGGACGTAAGCTGTTATAAGCCCCCACTTTTACCCTGTTGGTTCTGTTCTGTTACCCTGTTATAATGTATTATGCTGTTTGGGTCACTGTTTCACAACAAACGCTAGATTTCGGCTCATGGTTTCATATATTTCTGCTACGCTTGACCTACCCCTTCCTTCCGCTTTACACTCCGAACTCATGGATACTGCCAGCAAGGCCTTGGGTAGACGACTCAATCCCCTCACCAGATGGGCTCATGGTTTCCTCTGCCCGCTCCTCTGGTTCTTTTCTTTCAGCCTGTCTGCAACCCTTGCAGCCAAACTCACTTCCTCCAATTCTCTTTGTCTCCGTGAGTCGAAACACAATATCTACGTATCTGAGCTGGGTCCGAGGCATACTGGGGCTCCCCTGTTCCCCGAGAGGGGTTTCACCATTCATAGCCACATACTTCATATCTGTATTAATATTAATGCTATTTTGTGTTATGTGGTGCAGCTGTTTTAGAATTTGTCTTGCACAATTTTATATAAGTAGCTCATGGTGGTCAGGTCAGATCGACCTCCCCACCAAGACCTAACGAAGATGTTTCTCTGTTAACAGTCTCAATGTGTAAGTGGTAATTTCCAGTTAGTGCCCAGTGGAACAGTTCCGTAATTTTGTGGCTCCCCCTAGAGCCCTATTTGGTAGGCCCCATGCGTGGTTGCCACTAGTGTCCCATCTGATTTCGCTTGACCCTATGTCTCCTTTCTGCCTCTTCAGTTCGTGCTCTCCCCCTCCCATTCTCCCCTTGCCCCCATGTGAATACTCCGGTGTTCTCCCTTTCCCCCTCCTTCGTACATTTCACTCCTCATATGCTTGATTCTCTCTGGTCAGCGGGCCTCTCACCCCCTGGTCGTCTTCACCCACGCACCCACACAGCGGACTAAGCTGAGTCTACTGACCTCCCTGGACTTCTCTCTACCATTTTAGCTGACCTAGTATTCTAGTATCACCTCCAGAAGTTCCCGTATCCCATCCTATCTCTCTTTCTCTCTTTCCTTCGGCCTGCTCTTTTTCTTGGTTCCTCCCTCTTCTCCTTTCCGACACGTACCCCTCCCCCTTCCACTTCTTTTCCTTATTCTAATTCTCCCAGCCCCTGCATGGGCCTCGGTCCCCCAGGAGAGATCAACTTTCTTATAACGTTTATAGCCCCTGAACAGTTGTGCAAGATGCCTTCTTATAACGGCCACTCCTCCCATTCATATATAATATTTCTCAATGCAAAAGGGTTAAATATACCGGAAAAAGATCACAAGTTCTGAGAGAGTCTCGTTGACTCAAAGCCCATATTATCATGTTTCAAGAGACGCACTTCAAAACTGGAGCCATCCCCTCCAACGCAGCATCCAAAACCAAGGGTGTCTTTATTCTCCTATCTAAAAGCCTCAATTACAAGATGAATTAGCGGATCACATTTACACCCCAAACTCCAAACAGGTGACCACCTTCCACCATGTCAATGAGTGTTTAGCCGAGTTTCCATCTGGTTTACTTGTCCTCAGGGGAGACTTTAATGTTCCCCTCAACCCCCTCATCGACACATCTTCAGCTTCCTCGGAGTTACCCTATAGAGCACTGAGACAAATCAAACACCAACTTACTTACTTGCGCCCTCATGATTCGTGGCGTCTGTTACAACCCAGCGATAAAGATTATACTTTTTGTTCTGTGTTACACCAGAAGCACTCCAGAATTGATTATTTCTTTCTTTCTCAAACTGACCTCCCTTTTTTGCACCAGGCTACGATAGAACCAATGGTCCTATCCAACCACAATCCGAGCACGCTCACCCTAGCTTTTCCGTATTCTCACTCTAGATTAAACATTTGGCGACATAATACCGCCCTCCTGAAGGACCACGTTGACGTCCAACACCTGGTATCCTGTATGCATGACTTTTTTGCACAAAACGATACTCCAGACACATCCCCGTTGATGCTTTGGGAAGCTCACAAGTGTGTAATTATTGGTGAACTTATTGCTTTTGCAGCTAAACAAAAAAAGAACACCAAGCATTGATCCATTCCTTACTATCCCAAGTCAGCTCTCTTGAATGCACACACAAAAGGACTAGGGCGTTAGCTATCCATCAGAAATTGACCACAGTTAGATCCCAGCTCCTTGAAGAACTAGAGAAGAAATCCAAATGCAAACTTCTCCTTAGAAGTAGGCTATTCTATGAGCACGGTAACAAATGTGGTCGCCTCTTAGCGAAAGCAGTGCAAACAAAGATTGCTTCCCGGACAATCCGCCAAATCTGAGATACTAAGGGGGGGCTTCATGCGTCAAATGATTCCTTAGCGGCGGAGTTTGAGAGGTTCTATAGGGAGTTATACAACCTTTCTCCTTCTAGTCCTTCGATTCATGCATTAACCAAACATGAGACTACCTTACAGGGCATTCTTGAGCACTATGGCCCTAAACCGAGCGCTTGGCTGCACGTAAATTAGAGCTTCCTCTTTCGCCAGAAAAATTCAATCCAGCACTGAAGGACATGAAACAGGGTAAGGCCCCAATGGTCTTACTTTGCAATACTTCAAAACCTTTACTTATGAGCTTAAGCCTCAATTTCTTGAGGCTTTCAGGTCCCTGTCATCTTCCTCCACTGCCCAGTCAAATCTCCTGGAGGCCCACATTGTAGTAATTCCAAAAGAAGGCAAAGATGATACCCAAGTCACACACTATCGCCCGATCTCCCTTCTAAATGTAGATGTTAAACTCTTTTGCGATGATTCTGGCCAATAGACTGCTTCCCGTGCTTCCTAATCTAATTTCCATGGACCAAGTAGGCTTTATCCCCGGTAGGGAGGGTCGTGATAATATCACTAAAGCCTTGAACCTGCACCACTGATTAACCTCTCACTCGCAACCAGAATTTTTTCTTTCATTGGATGCCGAAAAGGCTTTCCACAGAGTGGCCTGGGACCATATGGATTCTGTATTGTGTTCAGTGGGGCTTCTCCCATGCATGTGTGCGTATATTTGGGCCCTCTACTGTAACCCTGTTGCCAGAGTTAGAGTCAATGACCACGTGTTGAACTCCTTTGAGTTCCACAACAGTACGAGACAGGGCTGTCTCCATTGCTGTTTGTCCTCACCCTAGAACCCTTCCTAAACAAATTACTCCATAATCTGAATGTAAAGGGCATTGAGGTCAAGGATCGTGTTTATAAACGCTAAACGTTTGCAGATGACATACTCCTTTTCCTCTCCAATTTGCTCACTTTTATCCCCAACCTTTTACGCAAAATAGAACAATTTGGTTGCATCTCCAACCTGAAGATAAACTATACAAAATCTTTTGCCCTTAATATAATGCTCACGGAGTCGGTGGTGGCTCTTTGCAAATGGAATTTTCCCTTTATATGGGCGACTGAGGCGATTACTTATCTGGGCATCCAAATTCCAGGGTCCCTGTCGGATCTATACTCCCGTAACTTCCTGCCAGCCCTGGAGCGCCTCCGCAGAGACCTGGGGTCATGGGCTTCTTTGCGAATATCCTGGTTTGGAAGAGTTGCTCTGATCAGAATGATTAATCTACAACGCTTTCTCTACCTAATGCAAACTAGTCCCATTCGTCTTCTCCCTTCTTTCTTTGGCACCTTCAGATGAATTTGTTCTTTTTTCATTTGGCAGAGCAAACCCTCAAGAATTAGTTTTTCCCACCTTACTCTGTCCAAGACAAAGGGGGGTGTAGACTTGCCCAATTTATACTGTTATCATCGCGCTTGCCTACTCTCACGGGTGGTGGATTGGCATATTCATGATGCACTCAAGGGCTGGGTCCTCCTAGAGTAGTCCCAGACACCACAACCATTACGGAATAGCCCTTGCCTCTCTCACCATGACACCACTATGTCTCAACCCAGCCTTTCCTCCGGGTATGTCGATTACATATTTAATGCAGCTATGGCCGCATCGTGACATTTGGGCAATGCACTTTTTCCTGTAGGGGCACTCTTCTTTCCCTGGATGCTCTCAACAGATCCCTTGCCCTGCAAGCCTTTACATTTTGGCCTTACACACAAATCCAACACTTTCTTCTCTCTAGACCCCACATGTCTTTAGAAGCTCTCTGCAATAAGAAGCATCCACAGAGCATGTGATCTCTAATCTCTATTCCTTCCTATTCAGCAAGGTGTCCGCACAAAGAACCAACTCTTGCATTGCTTGGGAACGGGATATAGGCATTTCCTTATCTCCTGAAAACTGGGAGTCGATCTGCTCGCTCATACATAATGGCACCATGAATGTGACCGCTCAAGAATGCGGCTATAAAATCTCTTTGCACTGGTACAGGACCCCCTCTCTCCTCCATAAATTTCTTCCCACAGTTTCCGAACGCTGTTGGTGTTGTGGATTGGATGAGGGGTCGCTGCTCCATGTGTGGTGGTCGTGCTCTGGGCTGAAACCCTTCTGGGAAAAAATACATCAAATGATTACTGTAATCACGGGCAGGAGGCTGGATTTCTGTCTGGCGCAATACTTGCTTCATCACACTTCAATCCCCAGAAAATTGTAGCGCCGTTCCCTGGCCATTTACATGATCCTGGCTGCAAGATAATGTATGCCATGCCACTGGCGCTCAATGAAAACGCTGTCTTTGGAGGAGTGGTGCCATAGACTAGACAGGTTGAAAGAGTTAAAAGAGCTCATTGCGATTTCTAAATTCTCAGCCATATGGCACGACTGGACCCAGTTTAAGCAGACATCGAGATATCTCAACCTCCTCTCTTGTAACACTAGGCTTCCCCCAGAACCAGGCTAATAACATCTGAGCATATCACACCCTACCTTAGGAAGCTCTCTCCTCAATCAGTTCCTGCTCTGTTAAGCAGGGGATGGGAGAATCCAGATTTCTGTAGCCCTTGTCCCCCACTACCACTTTTCCTTTCTGCTTCACTACCCTACTCTTTCTCTTAGCCTGTTCTTACTATTCCTTATGTGTTCCATCCTCATCCCTTCAGAAGTCCTGAGACATGCTCCGGTACTGGCATAACCCCAGCTGGGCTCTGATGGGACAACACTAGAGATCCCCCGTTCTGGAGTCTTACTTCCAGTCATTACTGTTGACCCTTAATTGGTGACTGGTCTGTGTTAATGTTTATTCTTCTGTTAAAGACAAGCGGTTTCTCTTGTGCTCAGGGTATGTTCACATTACTACCTGATTGTACCTCGTCATGCCTGTATTGTTTTGCTTTTCAATAAACTCTTTACGGAAAAAAAAAATATCAGGGTATACATCTTCATCTTTGAAACTTGTAAGCTTGATCTTACTAAATCATCTTGATAAATTCAAAGCAGAACTCCATGCAGATACAATATAAATGGTATATTTTTGTGCTCAATGTAAAACACTTTTCTACAGTAGTTTATTGAGGGACACATAAAGTCAGTCCTTGATTGATGGGTATAGCTGTTGCCTCTTAGAGGTTGGACCCTAACAAAAACATGGCTCAGTGTGCTCTAGTGGCTACATCCCTGCATGTACTGCACAAGCTCAGTAGCACCAATCAATAAGCAAACTGTAGTAAAGGAAGGTAACCTTCCTTAGAATAAATGTAACTTAGGTAATGGGCCAGCCACTCAAAAGAATAAAAACCCTTTTTAATCCCAGCTTTCACTGGTGGACAAAGGATGTTATTCCTTGATTGATGGGATCCTCAAAACAGTCCCAAGCAAGAGAAGGGCAAAAGAAAATAATATCAAAGTAATCCTAAAAGTCCATTGTGTGATGGGATTGCACTGCTGCCTTACATCCAGAACTAGCCTCTTGGACTTTACCATATCCACACAGAAAAAGTGCTCTTCTTTTTCCTTCATTGAGGGACATAGAAAACAGAGACAAATGGGTTTATACAATTTTTTACTATTTTCCTAGGTAGGTGAAAATGTACTACTCGGCTCTCAGATTCTTTAATCAAAGAGTCATGCAACTTTTCACTTCTGCATGAGAGTTCTTGAGCTGATGGTAGGGTAACCTCATTCAAAGCAGTCTTGTGTGTCCAGTTTGACTCCGGAACACTACAGCTCAACATTTTGCCATTTTTTAATAAAAAGTTCAGTCTCTGGACAAAGCGATTCACCTGATACCAAGGACTAGGTTGTCTCTGGAGAAGTTGGTTCTGGAGTCTGAAAAATCCTTCCTTCATTTTCAACCGTAGTTATGAAAAAATTCAAGGAGCAGAACTGAAAATTTTGTCCTTGAGTCATGAGACTGTTGTGCTGCTGTGAGCCTGGGTGCTTTGAACTGAATTGGGAATAGCACCTCTGGCAAATCTGTGGGGTTCCTCAGCAGTCTGTGCTACACAAATATTTATACAAATGTTCCTAAAAAAATGTAATAGTGTATTGCCAGCTTTAGTCAGGCTGACAAAAAATTGGAAACCCAGGGAAGAAATTGTAGTATGGTGATGCTCATTCGTAGGCTAATGGGAATATACAAAAGGTAGGGATACCACAATAAACAGAGCTTCATTTCATGACAGTGGTGTCACCCCATAGGCGTGTAGCATTGCAGGGAAGAATGACTGAACAGAAGTTACAGAAAATATTTTGTATTAAAATTTTTACTTTTCACTACTAGTACATCTAATAGGATAGTAGTCTGAGATCAAGAAGGACTCAGCTTGGACTAAGCATAAACAATTAACCCTTGTACAGATTTTCTTCTGTCATTTTTGGTATTGAGAAAACTTAGTGCAGTTTGACAATATGTTATATTTATCGGTATGAAATTCACACCTCGTGTGGCAATATTTACTCACTGCAGTTGGTGGCAGTTCGCCAGTTCTTCACTTGGACGCCCTTTGTTGCACAGGTCCTGGCATAGGAGCCCAATGCAGAACAGATGAAGTTAATTGTCTCCTGATAGTTACATGCGTCATAGACACATCTCTGAAATGCAGAACATACAGAATGCAAATATTAACATGTGATTTACAGTACATACACAGTGCCATCATTGTATGCTGTGGAGAGCATATGGCTTATGGTAAGATTTAGCTAGTAAAAGAGAGAAGTTAGAGATCAGTATGAACCTGGTGTTTATTCCCAATTTTTCCACCATATTGTAACAACAGAGGTTCTGTTTTTTGATTAAAGGAAACCTTGCTTGAATTAAGAGAAGGGGTGCTATCTGTTGGGTGGAGAAGGTCATTCTGTGGAGGCAGTCAAAGGAGTAACACCTTTTTCTATGTTTAAAAAGTGAATACTTGTGAGCTATTATGAATGAGGTGTTCAATAAAATATTGACAATTGTCTGCTTAAATAATGTGCTTGGTTCGCTGGCACTTACACAAACCCACTTAGTTGTGTTCCTATTATCCAATTATATACCCTTATAGTGCCGCGCTCCTATTTCAAATCCTTAATCACAAAATATATCACGCTTATAAATGCATAAGCTAATAAATTAATTAATACATAAAAATGTGACAGTCACAGTAATTAATTTTGTCACATTTTTATGTATTAATTAATTTATTAGCTTATGCATTTATAAGCGTGATATATTTTGTGATTAAGGATTTGAAATAGGAGCGCGGCACTATAAGGGTATATAATTGGACCTTTTTCTATGTGCTGAAGACAACCAAGCCTCCCATGTGATCACTACATAGAATTCCCCATGCTTAGAGGAATACAGGATTAGGACTGTGTTGTCCCAGGATTTCCCTGGGGGCCCATTCAGACTATTGTGATATATTGGGACACTGCTTGAACATTATTATGCATCACATCAAGGGTGCCTATTAATTTTGAGTAGGCTGCTAATGCATCAAAATGCAAATTTGAATGGACATGCAGCATTTTTTACAATGCAAAATACGCATATATGTTTTACATCTGGCATTGTGGTGGGCTAAAACACATTTTGAATGCCGTCCTAATGCACTGCATTGTGTTTCATGTGTTTCAGTGATGCCACTGTAGCACACGGTAAAACATGGGATTTACTTACCGCATAGATCTGAATGAGCCTTAAATGTTCCTTAGCATGAAATTAGGTATGTGTTTTTTATATCCAGTAGTGCTAATGAAGAATCTGTGCTGTGGAAAGTGAAGTTAATGTTGGTTGGAGGATGTAAATTGGGCTACAGGCAAGGTGTGCAGAAGCCATATGCGTAACTGTTGATACATGGAGAAAGGACAGTATGTCACTCAGGTCTGGTTTTCCTGTGTGAGTAGTCAGATTGTAATATACTCCAGGAGTATAGAGGCCTCTCAGGATGAGCAATGAGACCTGTGAATGAAAGCTGGTTCGTGTCTCAAAACAATTGCATAAAGTTGGGTCTCTGGCACCCTCACTCAGAGAGCCCACTGAGTGCTGCAAAATGTAGCCTGGAGGCACTTGGTAACTATGCAGTTCAGAAACATCTGCTGGTGTGAGAAATTATGTAGGCTCAGAAGATGTACTGAATGTATATTTGCCCATTTCACTTCAGATATGACCTTCTCTGTTCAACACTGAAGTGTCTCACTCTCCAAAAAAGACCTAGGAAGAGTTTCAGAGGCTTGACCCACCCAGCTAGAACTGATTAGAAAATGTGTTTCAATAATGTTCCTCTGAATAAAGGAGCTTTTACTGTACGTGTCCAGCACAAACTGGATTCATGCCTTTGCCTTTTTTCTTGATGAGTTTTCAATTTAAATCGATCATGACACACAACAATGCACATTGATGCATGCTGACATTTAATTCAAAGTGCATTGAAAAATCATGATAATGCATGTTAACCGTTGTTGACACATGCTTCCATTGATTAGAATGGAAACTACAAATGGGGAAAAACTCACAGGTGTAAATCCAAATCTTTCACTTTCTTACCTTGTAATAGGGCTCAGGATCCACAAGTGAATGGCATGCATCAAATGGGGTTCCCTTGTTCACCAGAGCTGCACAATGTGCCTGTGCAAATAGTTCTAACAATCGGAACAAAGTAATTAAAGTTAGCCTGGAATGCAATATGTGTCTTCATGGCCACAAGCACATTACATTTCTCTATTAACGTGTAGTATCACAACCGTTTTAAACAGTAATGCCTCATTTTCTATTCCATAGGTACTTCCGTATTTACATATAATCCTAAAACAGAATTACTTTGTTGGAATAATTTTGAGTGAGATTTTCCTCCTCAATGGAGTTGGTCTGAGAAAGTTTAGCCAAACAAAACAGGCCCGTTGTCTAAAACAACCAATAAAGTGTAACCTTTCATGCTGTAATTATTTTTTTTTTTCTGGCTGCAATCATCTCAGCCTTCACTTATTTTATTTCAGATCCATAGTAAACTGTACTGTTTGTGACTGCATGTTGTCTGTGCATGTCATCTTCTTTATTATTTTGTTCATGTATTCTCAAGCTTTTATATTATTAGCACTATCAGACTGTCTTCATTAGGTCAATTGTACTGCTGCACTGAATTGTGTTTGCACTTACCATTGGATATACTCATGGAACATGGATTGACATCCATATTTTGCGCTGCTTTACAGTTGGCAGCTGCTCTCCAAGAGTCTACAAATACTGTAACCGTCCCTTCTATAATTCCAGAGCTGGACATGAAGTCATCCTTGGTTTCACTGTTAAAGTTGCCGCACAAACCTGATATAAAAATTAGATTTATTAATTACTGCAAAAAGACATAGCTAAACATAAGTATATTTAAATATGGTATGTTCTGGGCACCAAAAGATTGGTGTTGGTAGTTTTCAGCATTAAATAAATGAAAGCCATCAAAGTTCCCATAGGTGCCACTAGGTCCCAAACCATCCATTAGCACACCCTCTTCCCCTACACGCAATGTAAAATAGGCACCTAATTTTTAATCTCCTGCTCATCACTAATTCCTGTAACCTAGGCCTTAACTTTTAACCTTTGCCACTTACTATTTAAACCCTCTCCAGCACTAAACAACTGACCTCAATAACCAAATATTCACCTTAACCCTACATTTTAAACTAAAACTAAAAAAAACCTAAACACCTTTAGCTGAGGTAGAATGTTCCTTTCCTTTACACACAACCTCCCCAGAATGTTGGTTCTGTCCCCTCCTACTCTGTAGAATTTATGGTTGTGCCAGGGTGGAGAGGGTTAATGGGTGTACTGAGGTTTGAGATGAGATCCAAGACAATCTCATTTCTCATTTTATTTCATGCTTGTTATTACCTTTGGTGTTTCCAAAGAAACCTCTGTTCACTTTAATATAAGCACTGAAAACAGGAATTATCTGCACCACGATCTCCAGACCAAAAGTTGTGTACAGGATGATAGTTGTGGAAGACTGTCTTATCACAAATACATTATCTGTAAGAAAAGAAAGTATATTTTTCTGTAATTAAAAAAAATGTAATGCTAGGATTTATTGTTAATAATGATTGTTAAATACAGCAGAGCCACTCACCTGTTTGCCATCATGTTGGTATAATGATTTTTTTTTTCAACGTATAATTAAGTACTATCCTAATGATACATCTAAATGAAAAGTACTGTATATACTGTACATCAGCAAAGTTTATGTCTAATTAAAGAGCACTAAGTCTAAAACTAAAATGCTTCAATTTTGGGTAAAAAGGGGCAGGGTTTAATTATACACTAGGGCTTTACTGCTGACTCCAGCACAGCCATAGGTGGCCTTTCACCAGAGCAATTGCTGTCACCCACCTAACTGAATTCTCTTTACATTCCTGGGCAGAATACACTAGAGTGGGTAGGACAAAAACGCTGTATTGTATGCTCCATTTTCAAATGAAGAATTCTCTTAGGACAGTCACAAGTGTTAGCTAGGCTAAGGTGCTGAGCTCAGTCTCTGGAGCTGTGCTGTATGAAAGGAAAGATCCTCCCAATATGCTCCTTCCAAAGATATGAGCAGGTAATCACAATAGTAGCACTCACCTGAAATAAAAGGTAGCTGTGTAATCTGACCATCCACCATGATTTGATCATTCTTGGACAATGTTATTGCACCCTGTAGTGAAGGAATGCAAGAGGGATTTAACCATTATTTTTTTCCCATTCAAGGCATGCAATATAATAACCACCAAGTATCTCTCCCCTATGTAAAATTACCATGTAATATATAAATGAATTCCAAAAAATGACTTTTTGTGTTGCCCATAACCAGATTCTCAGTTTATTTTAAGGTTGTTATTTTCTTTTGTGAGCACCTTTTGAGCACTTTTATTATTATTGCATAGTATGGTGATCTAAAACCTCATATATTCATCTGACACCCATAGGTGAATGTGTGGTTATTGGATAGCTTATGTGTATTCTGATAAAGGCAATACTAACTATGAGGTTGGGGCAGCTCTAGATATATAGAAACAAGAGCTAGAAGTCCATTCCCCCCCCCTCCCTTTTAGAGCTAGTTTTCCAGCAATAGCTTCCAGTCAGTAACCTATGGGGAGTATTGCCTTTTTTCAGTTATGGGTGGATATAGATGTATATTACGCTTTACAATCCTGGTTAAGGGAGACATCCCGCCATCAGAACACACTGATCACTGCAGCAGTCTATAGCCTTCAAGGCTGACTGAGGAGCTAAAATCTGACAGGGCGGTTGACCAGAAATCAATCAACAGATTGACTTCTGTTCAACCAGAGTGGTTGAATTTCGATCCGTGTATGGCCATATTTACAGGTACATTATACTCCCTCTTTCAATAAACTCTTGCAAGCATCATTTTTTTTTCTGTTTTTATTCAGAATGATTTTTTGTTTTGCACTTAAGAATATATAAACCGCAAGCATAAATATAATTGTCAAGTGATTAAACTTCTCTCAATGAACACTTGCATAGAATGTTTAATTGTCAAGTGATTTAAAGCTAAAATTGAATATACACTATATTGCCAAAAGTATTGGGACGCCTGCCTCTACAAGCACATATACTTTAATGGCATCCCAGTCTTAGTCCGTAGGGTTCAACATTGAGTTGGCCCACCCTTTGCAGCTATAACAGCTTCAACTCTTCTGGAAAGGCTGTCCACAAGGTTTAGGAGTGTGTCTATGGGAATGTTTGACCATTCTTTCAGAAGCGCATTTGTGAGGTCAGGCACTTATGTCGGCTGAGAACGCCTGGCTCGCAGTCTCTGCTCTATTTCATCCCAAAGGTGTTCTATTGGGTTGAAGCCAGGGCTCTGTGCAGGCCAGTAAAGTTCCTCCACCCCAAACTCACTCATCCATGTCTTTTTGGACCTTGCTTTGTGCACAGGTACGCAGTCATGTTGTAGCATGAAATTGTCCAGAATGTCTTGGTATGCTGACGCCTTAAAAGTTCCCTTCACTGGAACTAATGGACCAAGCCCAACCCCTGAAAAACAATCCCACATCATTATCCCCCCTCCACCAAACTTTACACTTGGCACAATGCAGTCAGGCAAGTACCGTTCTCCTGGCAAATGCCAAACCCAGACACATCCATTGAATTGCCAGACAGAGAAGTGTGATTCGTCACTCCAGAGAACACGTCTCCACTGCTTTAGAGTCCAGTGCCGGCATGCTTTACACCACTGCATCCAACGCTTTGCATTGCAGTTGGTGATGTAAGGCTTGGATGCAGCTGCTCAGCCATGTTAACCTGCTCCATGAAGCTCTCTATGCACTGTTGTTGTGCTAATCTGAAGGCCACCCGACGTTTGGAGGTCTTTAGCTATTGACTCTGCAGACAGTTGGCGACTTCTGCGCACTGTGCGCTTCAGCATGCGCTGACACCACTCTGTCATTTTACGTGGCCTACCACTTCATGGCTGAGTTGCTGTTGTTCCCAGTTGCTTTCACTTTGTTATAATACCACTAACAGTTGACTGTGAAATATTTAGTAGCAAGGAAATGTCATGGATGGAAGGGAGAGACCTTTCCCACAAAGTACTGCTTTTGATGCTTTTAACCAATTCAATATTTGAGTGATATGAACTTTTGTACCCACCACATATCTCTACTTCAAGCAAAGTGGACTTCATAGAAATCTTTTTCTATGCCATCTACATATTTAATTCTTGATTTCAGTGTCATATAAAACTGTAGATTTTAATGGCTGAAGCAACTCACATTTGATGTTAAGTAGATAATACTTGTGAAACAGGTTTCTGATGAGCTCACACCACACTTTTCAAAGGTTCCCATGATGGTGCCTCCTTCAGGAAAATTGGGGCTCTGTGCCATGAAAGTAAGCAATAATTCATGTTATTTAAGATGCATGTCAAAAACATACTGTATATTAGTCTTTCTTAAACATATTACCCTATAGGGCAATAGGGCTATCACAAAAATCATGGATACAGCATAGATTCGCTCTAGAAGATAAATACATAAATATAGAAAAAAAAGTAAACTTGTAGCTAAAACATGTCTGTTGAAAAGCCATGTCACAAAGAAAAGTTTCATTTTTCTACTTTTTCACTTCCATTTAGTACTATGTTGTTTGTGTTATTTTCTGCAGTTATATCTCTTTAATGTGACCTAGGTTAAAAAAAAAAAGCCTAAAGAAAATTTTGGTTTTTTTAATGTTAACATGCCTAAATGTCAGGACAGTGTTTTTTAATGAACTGATTGCAGACATTTTTAGACATGCCCAGACCCAGGGGTGGACTGACCATTTGGAAACTCGGGCACTGCCCGAGGGCCCGGGGTCAGTAGGGGGCCCCATGAGATGCCCCTGGTACCTTTTTTTTCATAGGCTTTTTTGAGTTTGGGCAAGGACACAGGGGCCCCATGATCCCCTAATCCCCGGGGGCCCCATGAGTTGTCAGTCCGCCCCTGCTCAGACCCCAATATTATCTATGTTTTTAGTGGTTAAAATGAATATTACTAGAGCGTGGAAAACTCCAGTTGTCCATATAGTTGCCATTAAAAAAAAACTCTCCTGGATTTTGCTCTATAAGAAGCTGGCCAGCATTCTTCAGGACAAGCAAACAAGATTTGGTAAGATCTGGAATCCTTGGCTATGATGGTTTCAATCTCCAGACTAACACGGGGATAGTCACAGAGCATTGGGATCCGACACAGGAGGCGCAACCTTCTGATCTGTTTTTGTATCTTCTTTTGCTTCTTTCTTTTTCTCTTCCTCTCTCTCTCTCTCTCTCTCTCTCTCTCAACTGTTGATTGTTGTATCTTTACATGTGGTATGAGGCATAGACCATTTTCTTTTTATTATAAATGTTTGATTACACACACCACTAATGATCATTAGTGAGCTTTCCCACTCTAACTTTGGGAAATGCTTGGATCATGCTTTATCCAAATACATTGCCTATGAACTGGGAATTTGGGCTTTCAGTGTTTTTTATTATATAGATCTCTCAATCCTGTGTATTAAGGTGACATATTCTGTAAACATGAGCTCATTGTGCCTTAATTGAATTGTTAATTTGAATGTCTATAATCCTTTATGTTGTTAAAACTCTAAATATATAGTAAAAGAAAATATTGGTCTCTCGTAAGTTCTATTACAATCTTCAGGATATAGGCCACCTTGCTTTTGACAAAAGTATGATGCTTGTTTAATTAAGTCTCAGCAGAAGGAAAATCAATGTGTAAAACATGGAAGGAAAAAATATTTTTTTTCTTTTACTGCTATTCTTACCGAGACCAGGACATAAGTACAAATTCCATGAAACCGGTATGAGCTGGTGTCAAACGTTGTGATCACTGAGCCACCTTCTATAGAACATCTTCCAGGGCAAGGAGTGTTTGTGCAGCTCCACTGTCCTGCATTACATTGGCTAGAAAGTACAAAATACAATGAATTGGTGTGCAATTGTTATATTATTATTATTATGTTAGTTCAACAAATTGTAATCCAGTTTCTTAATTTACTGAATGTTAAAGCCTAATCAAACTTTTAAACTCTTGGCGCTGGCCAAACGCAATGTGCGGCCTCCTGGCATCTGGGCCTAGATGCATAGTGGCCGCACATTTGCGTTCTATTAAAAAAAAGTGAGAGTGCACACCCTGGCTGCTCCCAGCACACACGTTCGGTGCTCACGGAAAGGTCCCGATCTCCTCTTTCGATCGGGACCTTTCCCGATTATGTGACCGCCGTGACAGTGAATCCTGGCGGTCACATGACCCTAAAATCCCGCCCCACCCCCCGACTTCTGGAACCCTTAAAGGGCTGGGAGGCACTGGCGCCAAGGGGTTAATTTAAATTAGCTAAATGAATTCCAGGTGTATTAAAAGAAAAGGGAAAGTCTTGCACCTTGTTTACGTCAAAAACCAGCCACAGTTGAAATAGAAAAGTCTATGTCTTGCCAGCATGTTGCAGACTGGGACTTTTGCTCTCTGTGGAAAAGCAGTGATCTCTTTACAGTAGTCTGACACACCCCTAATTAAGCCAGGGCCCTCCAATCAGCAGTGAACAAGAGCTTTGCTAATTGCAGAGCTATAGGTGTGACTTAGTAGGGGCCATGTCAGACCTCTGCAGAGAGATCGCTGCTTCCCTATATAGAGAACAGTATGTGAATGATTTATAAGGAAATAGAACTAAGAGACATTGAACGCCCTTTTGTTCTGATGCACCTGGAATTTTTTAAGCTAGTTTAAACTGAAGGCTCTGGAGTAGAGTTACTAAAACTGGAGCACTCAGAATCTGGTGCAGTTGTGCATGGTAGCCAATCAGCTTCTAACTTCAGCTTGTTCAGTTAAGCTTTGACAATAAAACCTGGAAGCTGATCAGTTTCTATGCACAGCTGCACCAGATTTTGCACTCTCTAGTTTTAGTAAATCTCCCCCTCTGTTAGGCTTCAGGGCTCATTCACTCTGTCCACAGGCTAGATGCTCTGTTTCATGTGAAATTTTTGGATGCAGTGAGCCAAGGTGAGGGGTTGTGCGAAGCGCGTTTCTGCAAACAACACTCTTTAATTTTTTTCTTTTAACTTTATTTGAAGTGCACAAAGTCACACTTCATTGATGTCTCCACACAGCAGTGCAGTGCATTTGTGCTGCTGTGTGGTGACAATCGAGGCATTCCTGTGTGCTCTAGTAAAATGCTGTCTGTATTTTACAGAAGCTCTCTGCAACTCTGGGTTGCGTTGCAGTGCAAGTGGGGCACATAGAAAACAATTGTTTTTTATGTGCCTAAACAGGGACTGGTGTTATATGGAAAAACCTCAGTCACAGCACTATATGTGAACAAGCCCTTAATATAGTCAAACTAGTCAGAATTACAATCACATTTCACCATGTAAACAACATACAGCCAGGGGTGGACTGACCATTTGGAAACTCGGGCACTGCCTGAGGGCCTGGGGTCAGTAGGGGGCCCTATGAGATGCCCCTGGTACCTTTTTCAAAGGCTTTTTTTGAGTTTGGGCAAGGACACAGGGGCCCCATGATCCCCTATTACCCAGGGGTCCCATGAGTTGCCAGTCTGCCCCTGCATACAGCACATATGAAAACATAAACAACAGCTTAGATATAGAGAATAGCATTGTCTCTGATAAGCCTCCTATACTATAAAATGGTTTGCTGACAAACCCGCTAGATGCGTGTCAGGTTTTTCCAATCTCTGTTTATATGTGAGATGTCCCCTTTTTTCCTGTCCCACTGGCTATTCAAGGAGAACAAATGAAATCTCACAGGGACCCTTGGGGAACAAATAAAATGTCTCAGAGACAGGGACACAGACATTAAAAAAAGGGTTGCAATCCTTCTTAAATATACAGTACTAAACTTCCTTTTATTGTCATATGTCTCCCTGTTGAAGAGCTAAACCTCACTCCCTTTGACAATAATCATGCAGAAAGTGAAAGGATATTTAGCCACTAGCATCAAAAATAGCAGCAAAAACTTCAGCACTTTCTACATCATTAATGCCACATTCACACTTGTGAATGGGCCAGACACTGATTACATGTGAGAACCCTAATGGGCGTTCCCAGCAATTAGCTGTGGGACACAGCCCCATTTAAAGCAATAGGAGGCTGCTAGCTCCCATAGCTAAACATAGCCGCTCACATGTAATCACTCATGTAACAATCCCCTGTGAGTGACTGTCTGCATCCAGCCTGTAATCAACTGTGGGAGCCTACACAATGCTTTCAATGGGGCTGCGTCCCACAACTGGGGTTCTTACATGTAAACGATGTCAGGTCCTTTCACAAGTGTGAATGTGGCCTAACCCGGAAACAAGTGCAGGGATCTGAATTTCAGACTTCCCTCTAACTTTACTTGCTGCATTCTTGATCCAGGCCCATTGCAAATTACTGATGGGGAGACAGGCAGACAACAAGTATTTGCAGAATGAGCTCAGCACTGACAGCTTCTATATTTCTTTTATAGATCTCTTGATTGAAAGATGCTGGTGACACTTCTATATTCTGTATGTCACATGAACCTAACCAATTATTTCTATTCTTCAGAAATTTATGAAGACATGATTCTGTGCTGATCTGGTGTAAAATTAATGCCCTTACGTTGCTCAATGGACAATCATGGGTAATTGACTATGATGGGAACATTACACAGACAGACGTATCAAGTCTTTAAACCTAATAATACACAGGCATTTATTGGAATTCACATGGTAGTTGTCCATAACTCACACTTGCCATGCAAAGGGGAGATTAGGATACTTTTCACTAGTTGTCACAGTAGATTCTGATGTGACACAGATAAGTAGGTTTTTATGTAATGACTGATTGTGAAATGTACGGATAAGCTGACACGTGATTGCTACTAGACAAAGCAGCAAATTATGCAGCAATTAGAATTATTTGGCCAGCTCTATTTGCCATCTCGTGGTGTGGTCCTTTTATTGTAGTTTTGTATTTGCAGTGCTGCCCTTATTTCCCAGTATAGTGATTCACCTTCATAAAAAAACTGGTACTGTGTATTATGTTTAAAGCACTACTGCGGCCATATATAGAGCTGTATATTTTTTATATTCCCATACTTTAAAAGAACCTCTTATTCACAATAAGTCTAACATGTGGTTTTGTTATTAGCCATTTCAAGAGTATATAGAGCCAAATCTTTTTGTGAATAGTGATGAGAACCCCTGATTGGTATCCATTACTGTCTTTATCTCCGTTAGACATTTACTTTTTCTATTTGCCCTGGTAGCTGCTTTCACTGAGACTAATTCTGAGGGAGAATCCATTTTTTAATGCAAAAGAGTTTTCATTAGTGTTAAACGGGTATAAACTTACAACAGCGATGCTGAAAAAGACATGCACCTATGTTGTACATATGCAAGAATCCAACATTTTGAGTTGCCTCCAAAACAGGAATAGAAGAGAACATTTCCAGTGGCAACACCTGATCCAGTGACATCTGTTTAATATGGAATTTCTCTCACTTTGGAGAGATTTCCTCTCACTTCATGTTGTGTGCACAGGGCAGGAACAGAAGGGACACCTCCCCAATTGGGACACAATGGCAAAAAAAACACCCTGAACATATGATATTTCAAAATGGGAAAAAAAAGTTTCTAGTTTAGATATACATTAAAGGGAGACCCTCTACCAATACAATCTGGAGAAGTATGGCCATAACGTTTTTGGTTATACTTCCCTTTTGGGTCTCAGGAGAAGAGTCAACTACAGTGCAGAGCTGTGCTACATTTGGGAAGGATCCCGATAGTATTGTTTTGGGGTAAGGCTGAGAGCCAGCTGCGCCATCTCCCTCCCCAACTTGGTGCTCCAGTGAGTGCTAGAGAAGCAGAGCACAGTGCAGGGACTGACAGTCACTGTTCTCCAATACGAGCTGACTGATCATTGGCTATGTAATCTGTCAGCTCTCTGTCTTAGAGCCTGCATGTTGCAGTGTCACATGGAGGTGAATATGTAAGTTTGTGGGTTTTTTTGTAACTGTAATTCTCCATTAAATACAGATTTCACCCATGGTACTAATGTAACAGAGCATTGAAGAGACACTGGAGGAGATTTAGTAAAACTGGTGAACTCAGAATCTGGTGCAGCTGTGCATGGTGCCAATTAGCTTCTAACTTCAACTTGTTCAATTAAACTTTGGCAAGAAAACCTGCAAGCTGATTGGTTTCTATGCAGAGCTGCACCCATTTTAGTAAATAACCCCTATTGCCTCCACATTTTACCCAGTCTGCTAAACACATGCTTGCAATCTGTCCAAGATGTTCTGACAGCAGCAGTCTCTGCTGCAGCAAGTTGATCTGCCTAAGAGGAGCTCTCATCACTGTCATTCTGTCAGAAAATCAACAGTTTCAGGGGTGCTGGAGTCTTAGGAATCTGGGTCTCTAGCACCAGCTAACTCCCCATCCCTACTTCATCAATCTCTTAATCCTACTGGTAGAAATATCTAAAAAAAAAAGGAAGTGATACATGCAAGATAGTTCATTTTTAGTTGTGTGGTAAATTTCAATTTGAATTGTTGCTTCTTTGCTTCGTAACCAGATATTTGATCAACAGAGCAACTTAGAAAAGACAGGTAAACATGCAAAAGAAGCTAGCGCCATAACTGCTAGATGGTAAAGCAACATATTCATTTAAAATGGTTCATGTTTGTCGTATTAAAAACAAAATATGTATTGTACAAGAAAATAGAAATGTATAAAGAAACACTATGTGGGACATTTATGAAGAAAATTAGCAATGTGAAAGATTTGCAGTGTATATGATTCCTGTGTATCTGAATTCTTGGATAGCCGACTGTGACATACTGTATTTGCAAGGTCTGTGGCAGATGTATTATTAAAGACAAGACAGACTTGCATTTTAAACAGATGCATAAATAAGAAGTAGTAAACGTCAGATTTTATTTGAAGCATTTTGCAGAGCAGAGTAGGAACTGGACAGATAGAGATTACTTTGATGCAGTTAGCCAGATAAACCAACTGCCTACCAGGCATTTTTACCCAACTTTTGGGGTTTTTTTTTGTGGTGAAAATGAAAACATTTTGAATAAAATTGTGTTTTTCTTTGTTTCTGCTATAACATTTTGTAAATAAATAATCTTCCTACACAAATTAATGCTACATGTCTTTGGTAAAAATTACGTAAATCAGTGTTTATTATTTAGTTGGTAGGAAAGTTATAGAGTCCAAAACAATGGTGTATATCTAAAAATTGATAAATCCTGATGTACTGATGGTTGATCTCATTTCTTGAGGCCCAAAAACACCAGGACAGTACAAATACCCCCAAAATGACTGATTTTCAGAAAATAGACAGTCTGACAGTCTGAGGTGTTTAGTAAGAGGCATGGCGAGTTTTTTGACGTTGTAATTTTTTGCCATAATTTTGTAGAAAAAGAAGAAATGCAAAAAACATTTTGCACAATTTTTTTACATACTGTCATCAATGCAGTACAGCATCATCATATAACAAGTGCAGCGTTGAACAGGGATAATGACTGGCAACAATATGTAATTTGTGGGGTTTTTTTTATTACCTGCCTCTTGAGGATTGAACACAAGTTCTTCTTTTGTTCCCCAAGCCACTTAGTTATCACTTTTGCCTTATGGCAAGAAGCTCCATCATGCTGGAAAAGGCATTTCTCATCACCAACTTTAGAGCAGCCAAAGGACAAATTTGGGACTATTACCTTAGTGTTGCCTTGCTGCGTTAAATAATTCATAAATGTCCTTCTACTTTACTACATATGCCTAACTAAAAGTGTGGTTATAACAATTTGATCTTTCTGCCAAGTGAAACAAAATGTGGCGCAAATCATAAAGCATCAATCAAGTCAGAGGGCCAACACCTGCTCCAATTGTGTAACTGTCTGACTGAAAGATGTCAACTCAGAATGAAACAATATTACACAATGGATGGGGAAACTTCCTCATTTGTTTAGTTTGCTTGCTCACCAAACACTGCAGTCAGTACGAATGTGTTCCCCAGGATTGTAGATTTGTCCATTAAAAAAACAAGGGCAGTCGCTGAGTAGGACACAGGTGTTGTCTTTAGACAGGTCATCAAGGATAGTTCCTACAAAAGGAATAAGATGTTCATATCATTTTTTTATCTGATGCAATGTATCTAAACTGTAAGAAACAAAAGTATCTATGGTATCAATAGAAAACAAATTACAGCTTTTTTTAGTTGTTCTTCCATTTTCCTTCAACTGGCGAAATGATTCATGAAAATGTAGTGGCGGTATACCTACTGGTAAATCTATATATTGAGTATGTGTTACAGCCTTAGAGATAGTGGAAGAAGTGCTGCATAACAATGTTTAAAGCATAGTACACATTATTAGAAAATCGGACGATCATCTAATTTCCCCCAAATGTTCATACCATGCTTAAAACGAGAATGCCATTCATTGTACAAAAATTCTCAAATGACAGAGGACAACTACATAACTATGTTCCAGGGCAGATCAGTGTTTCCAGTCATGAGTGGTCTTGCTCATTTAGTTTTATTAAGGATGAATACTGTACTAGCTAAATGAAAATCATTTGTTCTACTTACGACAACATTTTCCAATAAGTCCCTCTGGACAGTTGACAATGGCACTTGAAAGCAGTACGCTAACAAACAGATATTGGAGCGATTGTTCTGAATACGGATATTTTGGTCCAATTTCCAATAATATGTATTAGTCCTAATATTAGCAGACTTCACCAGTATTACACTATTTTATAAAATGAAATGCTCTGTCACTTTTGGAGCAATCAATGCATTGGACTTATTAACAAAGTTATAGGAAATCTTCACACGTCAGCAAATTGCAGTGCAGTTTACTGTGAATGACACTACAGCAAAATAAGGGATCAATTTATCAACATTGTCACCCAAAATTTATACAACTTTCATTCAAGATTCACCCAATTACCATTTAAGATTCAAATGGGAAAATGTATGAATTTTGGGTAAACATTGTGTGAATCTTGGGTGATAAGACTGATAAATAGAACCTTTAAGCTCCATGCACACTTGCGGTTTTTAAGCTTCTAGAAGCTATTAGCAAATTTAGTTCTGCTTTTAGAAGCTAAATTGTGTTATCTTGTGTGTCCATGCACACTACTTTAGGCTATTAGCATTTTTTTGAGCTTCAGCTTCCAAATGCAGAAAAAAAAAAACGTTTTTGTAGAGTTTCTTTTAGCGTTTTCCAGCAGAAAAAAGCGCTAAATGCTTCTGAACGCTACTAAAACATTACTATAAAACGTTATTACCAATGTTTTGTTATTCAGCATTTTTCCCAATTTTTTATTAGCTTAAAAAAACCACTAGTGTGCATGGAGCCTAAAACATCACAGCTGAGTTGCAGCTCTTTGCAATGCATAATGCAATGTGGTGCATTGCATTGTAAAAAACGTTTTAGGTACAGTTTCTAGTGTACAGTACTGGGGTGCATTGGCAGCCCATTTATAATAAAGGAGCTGCCTTAATACAATGCATGTTAACCCATATTGTGTTTCTGCATAGCAAAAAGTGAACTTGGAGTCAGAACACGCATGCATATAAGGACTCCTAGTCTACATACTTTTTCCAGTTCAGAGACTCAACAACTAAGTGGACCAGCATAACAACATTTGCAAAATAACAGGTCAGCACATTTGACAGCCCCTATATTTCTCCCATGGCATGCCTTTGCCCTTTAAAGTGGCTTTAGCTTAACCCAATTAAAGCGGAGTTCCACCCAAAAGTGGAAGCTCTGCTTTTCTGCCTCCTCTCTCCCTCCGCTGCCACATTTGTCAACTTTTGGGGGGGGGTGGGGAGCAGGTACCTGGTTTTGACAGGTACCCACTTCCACTTCAGGCTTAGAAGTTCTGCACCCCCCCGCAGCCCTCTGGGACACTTCCAAGGTCCCATAGGACTGCAGCCCATTCACAAGGTGCAGTTCTTTTTGCACATGCGCAGTAGGAAGCTGCTAGTTTTCCTTAGTCAAGATGGCGGAGCCAGCAACAGGAAGATAATTGAAAAATCGTCTCAGGGTGAGGACACCACTAGATGCATGGACATGTAAGTGCCCTACTATCAAAAGTCAGCAGCCACAGCATTTGTAGCTGTTGACCTTAAACTTTTATTTGGGGCGGTGGCGGGACCGGAACTCCTCTTTAAGTTTCCATCCAAACAGTAATATTGTACAGCAGGACTTTCTCAAGAGAAAAATTTAAAAAATATATTTGGCCAGGACAGCATAACATCACTAATTGTGATGAAGCCAAAAAAATATATTGCGGTTGTGGCGAGAACTGCAATTTCTGGGGCTAACCTATAACCTGGGATGTAGTAAAGGTTCAAAAAGCCATACTGCTGGAGCTCCATGGCTTTTTGCTTTGATTTATTTATTCTTTAAATGGAGAAGATAGGTTCTCAGACTGTATAGATAATTGCTGGTAACAGGGCAAACCCAATGGGCCACAGCAAGTTGTAGATCAATGCTTTTCTGTTCCATTACCCTCATATAATACTTTTTGTGCAAAAAGACATTTCAAGTTTGGTATATTACATGGCTAGCATGACCTAATTTCCTAGTCAAGTTACTTTTGTCCTCACCTGTGAGTATAAGTTGGTTGTTATGTCAAACATCCCAAATATCTTTATAATATATTTCAGCTATGGCTTGGGCTAGGATTTATTCCATACATTCCAGCTAAAACATTGAAGACTGCTGTGCGATCTAACATGTATTAAAATTTGCTGGAATTCAAAGATCCCCTGGTTTTAGACTGTTTTCTATTGTATCTAAGATGTGCTACAGTCAGGCTAGGCTGGGCCTTTGAAAAAGCGCTGGAAAAAAGTAAGTTCATGGAGCAGGAGAATGAGTTGTGTGCATATAGTCATGTGAATTTGGATAGTGCAGAACTCTTTATTCTCTGTCATTTCATACTATCCAATTTACCTGGTGGGCAGAAGCAGCCGTAAACACAGTGTGAATTACATGTGTATTGAGGGTTTGAACAAGTGGGGCTGCAGGGACTCGCACATTCATCATAAAGCTGATTGGATGGACATGTGCCCACGGCTAAAAAGCAAAAAGGAAAGAAAAGAATATGGATAATACACATCAGTAGAGCATAGTTTTATTATATATAGTATTATAGCATAAATCAATGTTTTTGCAAGTATTTTGGAACCATTGAAAGTGTATCTAAATTCAAAATTACAAATGTAGTATATTGCAGCTTAACAGCCTACATGTGATGGCTACATTAGTTTGCTTTTTGCAGAATTTTTAACTTTTTTGCATCTGGTGCTAGTAATACACTTCCTGTCATAGAGAGCCAATACTTACTCACTGTACTATATCTATGGTGAAACTGTGTGATTACATGAGCACAAAAATTCTTTTAGGACTACAGAACACCCACTTTCATCTTAACAATGTATCATTGTAGAAGCATGCTTTCCCACACTGTAATCTGTGTGCTTCTTCTAGAAAGGTACAGTGTAGTACATGGTAAATGGGCAGTTTGTGATCTTGCTCTTCCTTAAGTAAGCATAAATGATGTTCTCCTGTGATTTATAATGGGCTTTGTTACAAAAAGAAAGAAATGTGACTTTCTAGATGCAAACAGCACAGCAGAATGGGTTCATAGAAGGGTCCATGTGAACATCCCATTTCTAGTAGGGGGTTCAAGGATTATTTAAATTGTTTCAAGTACTAAAAGGGAGCAAATATCTAAAATTTTCACTTGACTCTGTTATAGAAATAGAAGGGAAGTTGTCCAATGAGGACACTTATTCAAGAGAAGACATCCCCTTCTTTGTAGCTTAGTGGACCACATAATAATGTAAAAGTGTCCTTGTAGTGTAAAGCAGGCCATATACTGTTTTTTGGTTCAGCCAGCAAGCCAAAAAAAAAACAGATTCCTACACCCAAACAATTTCCACCATTCACACAAAATAGGTGGATGAAAGAATTAACCCTCCCATGACAACTGCAGCTACTAATAGAGGGAAAATTTTCCACAAGCCCTATCATCAGAAGCTGATCAAACAGCCACAAACTGATCAAAATTTGGCCGATTTTCCATTTGTGAATGGCTAGGTTAACTCATGCTCTATCTCCTTACAATGTCATGTGCTACACTATATCTGCAAGGCATTTAATATTGCGATGACATGTATAATACCTATTATCCTCTTGGATAGAAACCTGCTGAGATGTTTTCAACCTTGCAGCCTGTGTAGAACTGCTATATCTTATATCCCCCCATACCTATAGTGAATCTAAGGTTACTCCTCGGTCATTACACGTATCACAGCATTCACATTGTGAAATATACCCATATAATAGTCTAAGATAAAAAGGCAGACGAGCTCATTTTTCCAGATATATAAGAGTAATCAGTCCATTGTAATGCGATAAAAAGTCACATATTTAATGACCTCTGTGTATTTTAATGACATTATTATTTATCTCTGTAGTAAGGATACTGATTTTGAATTGTATCATGTTTAACTGGTATCAGCTTGAAATAAACAACTAAAATAATTTTTTAATTCCCCATCTGGCAAGCACATTTTAATCATCACCCTTCCTACAAATTACTGGGTCATTAAATAATTATAGGCATTTCACTTTTTGATAGAAGAAATAGTACAAGTCTGATATAACATATCTTCGCTTCATTGCTCAAAAATGCAAACTCTTCCCTACTGTTTTTTGGAAAGGTAAGGGTTTTCCTGTTGAGACTTGTATCTCCTTTGTGCATGGACCCAAATTCTCACTGGCACACATTCAAAATCTTATGGAAAGCCTTCCCAAGAGATGAGAGATTGTTATAGCTACAACAGGGGGAAGGATGGATTGGAGGATAGGTGAAAAATCCAAAATAATACCCATGGTTTTGGATTGGCAAGTGCAACAGACTCATACATATGTGATTGTCAAGGTGTCGCAAACTTGTGACTTTTTTTCTAGGTTTCCAAAATGATAGTTTCTTGGCTGGATCTAGCATCTCTACATTCTACATCACTGACCCAGAACATGTATGAGGCAATTGAAGTAAGAACCTACATACATACCTATGGTCAGTGACTTTAGAGGTATTGAAGCCAATTAGGACCAGATTTTCATCATTGTAGCCTGTAGCCTAGCAATGCCAGCTATACCCCTTTGCTAGTACATGTTGTATTACCTCCTTTACATTTTACCAAAGGCATGTCCTTGTTTTCCTGGCTCTAACCTGGCCTAAAATATTGTGGTAACAGATATACAATATGAGGTGAATATTTCAACTGTAAAAATGGAAGGAAAAACGTGTGGCCAATAATTATACAGGAAAAGTCTACTGTGCTTAATGGTAAATCCAGACCTAAAACCAATAAAATAGCCTGACAGACAGGCAAATACATATTCAGAAAGAGACTTCAGATGGATCATTTCTCAGTACAGCATTCCTTTGACCTTTCGTCTGATGAGCCACCATATCCTTTCCCCTATATCAGAGAATGACTATTACTATTAATGTTCTGTTTGTTTGCCCTTTTTTCTCTAAGTATCAAATGCAGAAATCTGTGATGCAAAGAAAGAGGCAAAGAAAAATTAGTTTTAATCATTGTATGTGGATACAGTGTAGGCTGACATGTATCCAACTCTGTGAAAGAAAAACAATATGCTCTTTATGTTGCCCATAGCTATGAACTTTTGGACCAAAATTGCAGTCCATTTTCTGAATGGCTTGAAGTGTCACTGACTTTGAGGAAATCAGTAATGCTTACTGAGGAATTTAGCCTAAGCAAATACACTTATCACGGCAGTGGGCTTGGTGAGAACACATTCCAAATTCTCCCTTGTAAATTTTTGTATGTACCGAAAATAGACAGAGCTTTATGGCCAGTCAGTTATCTTCTGCATGATTGTGTTTCATTTCATCAGCAGATGGTGCTACAATTCTGCTGTTCCCAAGTAAAAGTACAGCAAGCATCCCCAAATCCGAAGAATCAGTGCGCTGAATTGTGAGGACTAAGACTCATGTACACTGCAGCTCCTAAACTGACGTTCAGAAGCTTTTCTGCATTTTTTCAGCAGCCCCGGAACGCTTCCTAATGTTTTCCTATGTGTCCATGTGCACATAGTAATTTACAGTTGTGTACAGGCAGCTGAGTTTACAGTAGTTTTTTTTAATGCACCAAACTTGCATTCAGGAGTAGATTTTACTGGCGATTCAATGCTTGTAAACGCGCGTAAACGTGGTTAACCATATAACCTTATAAGCATTTGCGTTTATAAGCGCATTAAGATCATGACACTTCAGAATTCAATGCCGAAGTTTAGTAATTTGTGGAGAGACAATACAACACAAAACGAATTATTTAGTGTGATGGTATGTATCCCATGTCTTGCACACTGCTGCTTATTGTAAAAATCCTCCCTTCATACAGTCTTCATAGTTGTTGGATATTGCCCTGAGCATCTATCTCTTGGTGCTATGGGTTAACAGCACATGCTGCTAGTGTGATGAGTTTACTATTACTCTCCCAGAATGCATTGTGTTCTGTGAATGGAGGAAGAGTGTATGAATGACAGAATATTCACTGCCCATTCACAAAACAGATTGCATTCTGGGAAAAAGAGGTCTCTGAATAGTGGAGAAGGCAGAAGGGGATGGGTGAGCGACACAACTTCTATTGTACTGCTGATATTGAGAAGAGTTGAGCCACTTGCCTGTCCCCTTATGCCCTCTTTGCCATTCAGAGAAACCTTACTACTATTCTTACTACTAATGCAATATTTTCTGTGAAGGGGCAGTGCAGGTTGTGTCATTCACTTACTCCTCCTCCATTCATATTCGATGCATCGTGGGAGAATATTAGTAAAAGCTTACTGAATGGCGAATGGGGCATTACACATCACTTTGGTGTTTAGTACTCTATCACTCAAAAATTCTAAACTTCAGGTTTAGCATTATAGTAAAAACAGCAGCATTCCATAGTTAAAGTGATTCTAAAGCCAAAGGGTTTTTTTTTTTACCTTAATGCATTATCTGCATTAAGGTAAAAAGATCTTCCACTAGTTGTTCCCTCCACCCCTCTCCCAAAACATTTACCCGAGTCCTATATCTATGCAGCAGTTTGCCCATCTACACCAGCACTGCTTCTTTATCTACCCTCTCTCAGGCTCAGAAGCAGTAGCATTAGCAATTGGCTCCTGCTGCACTCAATCAAGCTGAGAGCGGTGGTCAGGGCTGAGTTAGATACACATAGCCCAGCTCAGGATTGAACCCGCGCAAATGTCTCCATAGCAAGCTTGCTATGAGAGCACTCAGAGAAGAGGAGGAGCCAAGATCATGGGCGGGGGACCCCAGTAACTGATAATTGGGGACACTCTGTGCAAAACCATTGCACAGAGCAGGTAAGTATGATATGTTTGTAATTAAAATAAAAATAAAAAAAGCTTTAATTTCAGAGAAAGGGGCTTTAAAACATTTCCTGAAGTATTTAGCTGTAAAATTATGTAAGAAGGTGTAACTCATCTACTGGAGAGCATATAAGGGCACTTTTAATTTTTCCTAGCTGAGCCAATGACAGCTGTAGAGATGGAGCAAAAGGACCACATGTGGCCCTTAAACACCAGTCTGACATACCTGAATTCAGGAAAGTAGAAAATGCGACTTCCTGTTATAACACAGAAAAGATTTTGGAGGAAAATTAAATATACTAAAGCTACCTTATGCTAGTAGAATTTTTTTTTTAAAAATCCATTTTAAGAACATTCATTCTATGTTCTAATCTTGGTGGGGTCAAATCGACATGCCATAATGATAAAATCTCAAGAAGCAGGATGGAATATTTTTCATGAACAATTGAATTTCTAACAGTGTTTTTGTTCAGGAAAATCCAACCAAGATCAAATGTCAAAAGCAAACATTTTTTGAAATACTTTTGAACATTAGTCAAGTCATAGATGTACTGGGGAGAATCTTGACATGAATGTTCCTATGAATCTCTGTTCAAAGGTCCACAAGGGTATGGCCAGCGTAAACATGCCACATCTTTTTTGGGAGGTTGTTCCTAGAGTACTCACAGCAGAGGTTCTTGGTCCTCCAGTTGTTGAGTGGCTGTGAGCACAAGGCACACCTTGTAGAGTACTCTGAAAGTGTTGCACAGGCACAGTTTCTCTCCCCTGGAATGTCACATTCCTGCAGGTCTTGCTGGCATCTTTTAAGAAAAGGAATTTTGGATACCATACAAGTGGCAGATACCAGATCCAGAAGATCATAACACTCAGTTAGCTAGAAGAAAGGCAAATAAAATTCAGTTAATTGTTTTATACCACTGCAAATAAGAAGGTTAATTAAAAAGTCAACTTACATATCGATGATTGTTTAACATGTTTATCTGTGGAGCCTGAGGAGGGCAAATTTCATTTGGGTCATCCATCTGCTGCAAACTGGCGTACTGATAAGGAGTCAACATTTTTCCTGTAAAACACAATAAGGAGGATTATTTACTATGAATAGGAATGTGTACATTCTCCTGTGCTAAAAGTTTACATTGCTAGTAATATACCACATTGCAATAAATGAAACATGTACTGTATAAATAAATTTGAACAAATGTACTATGTAATATGCAAAAGTTTATGCATGGGCCTTTTTAAGCAAGTTCCACATTTGTATTTATTTAGGGCCATTTTGTTGTCTTTCTTAAGTGTTTTTCAAGCTCTGTCAAGAAATTAACATTTAAGAGTATTTTTTTTAAAGTAGAACGAAAGGCAAAACTTATTTTTGCATTTTGGATAAAGTAAGGGAGGGTTATAACCCCTGTCTGTTTGTTTTTTTTTGCCCTTTGTGTCCTATTAGGGATTTTTGTGAGAATCTCACAGTGTGCAATGAAATTAGAGTAAGTGATTTCAGTAACACGGAGGAATCTGTGCAACCGTGGAATACTGAAGGTAAGGCTGGAGTTCAGTTTTAATTCAACCAGAAAAGCAGGAAAGGACTGGGCTGGGGGAAGGGTAGCATCTGTCCTCTGGGCCAGTCCTAATAACATGTTTTGGACTGGTGGCACTGAGTAAACATGCATCACTATTCAGACATAAATTTGCACCACAGTCAGTGATGGAGTTATATAGCTCCCCATTCAAACCTGTAATTATTTATTTATTTCAGGTACTTATATAGCACCATCAATTTACATAGCGCTTTACATATATATTGTACATTCACATCAGTCCCTAACTCTCAAGGGGGTACAATCAGAGGTCCCTAACTTACATTCATACATACACATACTAGGGACAATTTAGATAGGATTCAATTAACCTACCAGCATGTCTTTGGAGTGTGGGAGGAAACCAGAATACCCAGAGGAAACCCATCCAGGCACAGGGAGAACATACAAACTCCAGACAGGTGGTGCTGTGGTTGGGATTCGAACCATCGGCCCAGATACTGCGAGGTGGAAGTGCTAACCATTTATCCACTATACTGCCCGTTAACCTATAATGACAGTGTCTGCTAAAGGGAAGTCTTCCAGCACCAGCTTCCTTTGCAACTTTGAGATATCATGTGAGGAAATGCCAAGAGCCACAAAGAAAACTGAATCTGCAAAATGTGAATCTGCTCTTATCATTAAGGGGCCACTTGGTTGTATTTACTCCACAGGCAAAAGGCTCTCAGTCCCTTCCTGCAGGAAGCACTGGTCCCTGCTGTGACTATCACTGTCAGTTTAAAACAGTACCTGGTGTACATGTAGTTTGATTTATGACCAAAAGGTTGTATATCATAAATGATCTGGGAAACTTACCATTAACCACAAAGTCATCCATGTGGACACCATTGAAGTTCCCACAAAGTCCACATGTTCTATTCATGTAATTTCTGTCCACTTCCACCTATTTATATAGAAACAAATTTAGAGTGGGACTTTCAAAATATTATTAATAGCAGCATTCTGGATTTACATTGGAATAATTAAATGCCCATATGAACTGATTCCCCATGTACCCTCTGTTATCTGCCATGGGTAGCTTACAGTAGAGTGAACATATTTGGACTGATTTACTGAAAAAGTTAAAGGAATTGAGTATCCAATGATATGGAGAAGAAATAAGTAAAAATGACATTTCTTTTCACATGGCTGGATACCTGAAATGAATATTCACATTATGCACTGTATGAAGTTTCTCAATTTCTTTACTGAATCAACCTAATTCTCTAACAAGGCAGGTATGTACAGACATTCAGAGCCCTGTAGTGGACATCCACCAGTGGTTGATACCCACACTAGAGGATATTCTGTCTAATAATGAGGGTGTTGCTTTGTAATATATTATTGGATTGCAAATATGAATGCAATTAGATAATAACTGGCAATAATAATCATTGTTGTTAGATAAAGCTTGTTTCCTCTTTAATTACATGTGGACATGAGGCAGTAGCTATTGATTCAGACATAAGGATTTATGTTAGTTTCCTATTAGATGTTTACATTAAGGATGGACGTTGGAAAAATCTATAGGGGTTGATTTACTGAAGGAAAAAAACACTGTTCACTTTGCAAGTGAATTTGCATTGTGCAAGGGAATTTTGCGCGGAATTTAGTTAATGTGGTGCTGTTTGCAAAAAACACCAAATCACATTCAAGGAAAACTAAAAACAGCATTTTTGTTTGCACATAATTGGATGATGGAAGTCAGCAGAACTTCACCTCATTTATTAAGCTTTGTGGAAATTTTCCTTGCAAAATGCAAGAATGCCAACCAACACCCTAGCCTTTTGTTTTTGAGGGAACAAGCAATTGTGTGGGTTAAAGTTTTTGTTTTTGGTTAATAAATGCATTACATAGTTGATTATCACCAGTGTCAAATATGTCATCTACACTGCATGAACATTGGGTGAAACATGTCGGTGTATTTATATTTGAAAAATTTCTCCTTCACTTGCATCTGATGTCCGTGACACATCTCAACTTCGGCATTAAAAGAGCTGAAATACTAAAGGCAAAATAGCCATTCACTTTGCAAGGGAATTTTCCTCAGAGATTAGTCAATATGGTGAAATTTCACTTCGCAAAGAATACCCAATCCCCTGCAAGGAAATTTAAGAAAGTAGCATTTTTGCATGCACATGACTGGATGATGGAAGTCAACAGAGCTTCATCTCACTTACTAAGCTTTGGGGCCAATTCTCTTTCAAAGTGAACAGCCTATTTGCCTTTGGTAAATCAACCCCAAAATGTCAATAAAGATTTAATCCTGAAACACTTTTCTTTTGTGCTTGGTAATTCAGTAAACATTTCCTATTTAATGCTGTTTCCTATTCTGTAGGTTTAAAAACCTGAGAATAGTAGTCTAATAGTCTAAACACATCCTCATAGTACAAGGTGTCCCAAAAGTTGCCATACATGTATGGAGACTTTTGGGATACCCTGTACTTTGAACAAATAAAAAATGTTTTGATACATTATTATTATTATTATTATTATACAGTATTTATAAAGCGCCAATAGTTCGCTCAGCGCTGTACATTACAAAGGGGGACAGAACATGTGACAGAACAATACCAATACAATGTGATACACGAGGGGTTCGAGGGCCCTGCTCTTTCGAGCTTACAATCTAGGAGGGAGGGGATGGTGGCACAGGAGGAGATAGCTGTGGGGGATGGAGTGGTAGGAAGAGTGGAGGAGATCGGCAAGTTAGCAGGGGGTGGGGTAGGCTTCCCTGAAGAGATGGGTTTTCAGGGTGCGCCTAAAGGAGAGGAGAGTAGGTGATAATCTGATGGGTTGGGGCAGGGAGTTCCAGAGGATGGGTGACACCCTGGAGAAGTCCTGGAGGCGGGCATGGGAGGAGGAGACCAGGGAACTAGAGAGAAGGAGGTCTTGTGAGGAGCGGAGTGTGCGTGCTGGGCGGTACTTGGATATTAGGTCAGTGATGTAGTTTGGGGCAATATGGTGGACAGCTTTGTACGTCAGCGTTAGAATTTTGAATTTGATCCGTTGCGCAATCGGAAGCCAGTGGAGGGATTGGCAGAGGGGGGTGGCGGAGACAGAGCGGTTGGAAAGGTGAATGAGTCTGGCAGCCGTATTCAGGATCGACTGAAGCGGGGATAGCCAGCGGTGAGGCAGGCCAGTGAGGAGGGAGTTGCAGTAGTCGAGTCGTGATATGATGAGAGAGTGGATGAGCTGTTTAGTGGTTTCTGGGGTTAGGAACCATAATAAACTTTGATTAATCTGGAACATAGCTGGGTTTTTAAGAACCTTTAAATTTTACATTTATATAAAATATATATTGGAAATAAGGAAAATCTTTGAATATGTGTGTTACTTAATCCATGGCCATTAGATTCTGAGCCATTAGCTGAAAGAAGGAATTTGTATTTATTGTTGTCAAATCACTAAACCATTATCACATGCAGTTCTAAAAAAAATCATCATCATAATGACAAACATTCTAGCTCTTCCCGGTCTATTCAAAACTAAAAGATTTGTTAGTTGGAAATGGACTTTAAAGCAACCTTGTCAAGTTTTAAAAATATGCTGCAAAAGTTCAAGTGAAGAGGTTAATCGATCGATTGATTGAATAATCATCGCTCTGGCATCCCATGCCTCCTGCTTCTATTCTGATCCAGAGCTGCAGCCTCTGCCAGAGTGTCCCTGTTTCCTCCGCAGCACTGTGGTAGCTTTCTCTGACCCCTATAACATGACAGGACAAAGTCCTGATATGTCAAAAGTTGGAACCAGAGTGACGGAGGATACAAACATCCAAAGCTCCCAGTTGTTGAACAGTTTATACTGATTAAGGCAGTAGCTGGAACAGAGGAGAGGTCGAAAACATGGGCCATCCCACAGTTAAGTATAATACTTCTTCTTTAGTGGGGGACTTTTACCTGCTTTCTTTTAGAACCTGAAAGGGTTCCTTTGGGCTACATTATAAAAACCCTTGGTATTGACAACTTGCTATAGGAGACATCTCCTGTAATGTTGATTCCTACGATGGTCAGATTTTTTGACAAATATTGAATAATATCCTTGGTTACCCCAACTTACCATGAGATTGCTGTCATTACTCCATGTCACAATCAGCTCAAATTCCTTTTGTTTAGCAAATAGCTTAGTTATAGCCCCAGTTTTGACAATTTCAATTCCACTTGTCATATAAGGTAGACTTATTTTCCTAGCAAAAAAAGAAAAAAAAATATAAGAATTATAAAAATAAGTAACTATGGGAAACAAATTGACTGTATTATGTTTTGATGAAGTTACTATGAAATTAAACATCATCTAAATTCAACAGTCTTGCTTCAAGTGGTAAAGGGTTGATGCCTGTGTCTTTGCTAGGGAGACACCCAGTTTCTATTTGTCTTGATGAGCATTGTCGCCATGACTGAAAGTAAAGGGAAACATAGGATCTTGATTTGTCACCAGATCAAAAACACATGGGAAATCTTTGGAGGGGGACACTTATTCTGGTGACAACTATCTGATTTTACTTGCTTTACAGCAACTGGGAAGAGAAGGAAAATCTCGCCAGTGTGACACATGCAGCGAAAAATGTGACCTGTTGATGTTTTACCTATTTAATTTGCTAGAAAATATAAAAAAATGTTTGGTTTTAGAAATTAGTAAAATTTAGGCTTACTTTCCCTTGATTTTGATTGTGTTTCCATTTATGACCACGTTGATGGCTCCAACCTGTATCATAATCCTGGTAACAGAAGTTCCACTGGATCTCTGCACTTGGACATTAAACTCTGGAGAGTTAGTGTTGCAGACAGTGGCGAAGACATAGTTGCAAGACCCAGTGAACTCATAGAGATCGTTGTCAAATGTGAAGAAGTGGTTTTTGCCCCAGGTGGAGCAAGTTCCTTTGCTGGAGCCTAGAAAAAGATAAAACACCTTTTGAAATAAAATAAAGAAATTTATCATAAGCGATTAAATGGTTTGTTTTTTTACTTTGTTGGTGAATATTTTTGTGCTAGATTTGTTCCCAATTGTCCTTGTGGTCTACTTTTATTCTTTAAGCTAATCCTGTTTTAGGGAGTTACAGGTAAATCCATTTTAGGACATCTACAATGGAGCCAATTTTTAACTCATCTACTTCCACTTCAACTAAACTATACTTTCTATTGTGTCAGCTGAGGGCTTCCCCTCTTCCTTCATTGCTAAGTAATAGACCAACTTCCATCCATGCCAGTACTACCTAATCCTCATCTTAGGACCCAATACCTCTAATCCAACTTTAAAGTGGAACTGCACTGTATCTGACCATCACAAACCATAAATGCTATTTAATTCATTGTTAATATTCAAAGCAAACTCCCCCATCTATCTATCCATGTCTCCATGCTTTATTTTGCTGATAAATAATTTTGGAAAACACCCCCTGGCATTTCTGGCCGTGGCCATCTTGGGTAAGGGCAGATGATTCAAGTAGCATTTACTTCCTAGAATCCATTTTCCCTTATCTCAGGCATTGGCTGAGCTGGGAACCCTCCCCCCCCCCTCCTGAAGACTCCTGGAATGTATGACATAATTTTCCGAGGCATGGAAACCAAGAAGTAACTGAAGAAATCCAAAAAAAGGTCAAAGCAAGCAGATGTTGTATACTCTCCTATCTATTTACTAATGCTAGCAGCATAAGGAATAAAAATATTAGTCAATGCTGACTGAGAGAGTGAAGTTCCACTGTATCTATGCTAATAAAATGATCCCTGTTATTTTTGTATTGTTCTACTGGCCACATTTTGCTGACATTCTCATTGTTAACTATGTCCCTGCATACAAAATACAACGAAAAAGGGTAATCTGTATTCTGGAGGATGAACATATCACATTTCTCCAAAAGTATTTTTACGTTTATAAAAGTTGGGGTTTTATGGATTCTTAGAATTTGTGGGGGGCTTATTTACTGTTTATTTATAGCTCTCTGTTTGTGTGCTTTGTATAACATTAATCCACTCAGTATGGTTGAGGTAGTGTTAATTTTTTTTAATTAATTAGTTTTCTATTGTATGGCTCATTGTTAAGGGCACAGAGACCCATACAGCAGTCAAAAGTGTTTTTTTATGCTTCCAGAGCAGTGTAGGGCTGTGTACAGGCAGCCTATGCTAGTCAATGGAGACACAGTGACTTTACAGACTCACCTACACATTCGAGTTTGAATGGATGGGTGCAAAGCCCTGAACACACACAGTGTGCTTTCTCTATTGACTAATATAGGCTGCCTGCATGAAGCTCCACGCTGCTCTGGAAACATAAACAAATGGCTCTTGCATGCTGTTTGGGTCTATGGTCCTATGTGAATGAGCCCTTAGCCTTTTAATAATTTAGGGTTAGGGTTGAGAATGAGATCATCATGCATGAGAAGTTTTTTTCCCCCTCAAAATAAGAGGTCACCTTAAAGGATTCAAGGGGGCCTTAATAAAATTTACCTTACAGTTAGCTGCTAGGCTACAAATCACCACAGTTAATGCAATATACAAACAGCAATAGAATTTAAACAGAGGTTCTACTCTTTCTCTACTCTATCCAAAAAAAGAAAAAAACTTTTGGATGAAGGTGGATTTTAACAGGGCAAATAAAGAAATAAAATAAGTAAAGTGGCTAGGTTTTTTGGTAGAAGGTAAAAAAAACACTCACAGGTTGAATAGTTAGCAGGGCCTACTCCAAGACCACCAATGAAATAGTCATCTGTAAAAAGGAAAAAGTCAAAGTAAATTGTTCTGTAGATCTTTATATAAGCAAAGGCTTAGCACACCTAAAACTGAAAAAATATTTCAGTTGAGCGAAAGTGGTAGAAATGAATAGAATAATAATTTCATAAAAACACACATTAACTTGGTGTACTCCAATGGTGAGGGGGTCTCGATTACTGATTTTGACCTAAAGAAAGATGCAACAACAGTGTGGGAGAGATAGTGAGGCTGGTTTACTAAGAGAGTTAAGTCATGTGATAAGCAAATTGCTATTCACGTTGAATATCCAATCATGTGCAGTTGAAATAAGTGGGAATTTCGGTTTCACATGACTGGATAACTGAGATTAATATTTATACAATTTATTTAGTAAATCAGCCAAATTACCTTGGGAACCTAGGAACTACATTGTATTTATAAGTACAATATATGAAGGAAATCTTGAAATTACTTAAAAGAACTCTTTTGATAATGCATCAGATTGCCCCTTAACATACTATGAGCAGATACAAGTTTGGGCTCCTTTAACCCAGTTTTCCACAATTTTCTGGGCCCCAACAAGCCCCTGGGTTCCTGGAGAAGCCCAGGTGTATATATTGTTCTCCTGCTCGTAGTGCTCAAAAAGACCATGTCTGATTAGACAACAGTGACTAGGCATGTGAGCTGTATCCTGGGAACTGGTCCTCCTACCTTATTCCAGACATGATGGCCGCCTGGTTTGAGCACAAGAACACATAGCTTCCTTCTAAGCTCAGTCAGTATATAGAGCACTGTACCTGCTGTTTACAGAGTACTAAACCTAATGGCCCTGTGTATGCAGCCATTGGCCTATGTATCCAGAATAGACACTCTACCTGTGACTTCTATGTGGAACATGTCCTAGGATCCAAGCACCTGCTCACCTGAACTGCCAGAAACTTCCTACCTCCTCAAAAGCGTTGTTGTCCCAAAGGAAAAACAGGTATTCATTTGTACCTACTGCTTATGTGTATCTACTGAGAGTGCTGCCACCTATTGCCACCCAAACTGCTTCTAGTGGTTCTTGTTTTTGTAACAGTCACATTACTGGTTGTTCACTGTTATCTACTCTATGCATAGCTTTTTGTTCTTTCACCCTGTTTGTACAGTTATTTCTTTTTGCATTTATTCAGTAAACGCCAACTTTAAAGTGCCCTCTGTCTAATCAGTCAGCTGATCACAAATCCTGTTATGCAGCAATAGATTAAGCCATTAAAAAGATGTCCATGCAAGAAATGAATCCTTGCTCTCTTGCAGAGCTAAAATTCATGAAGAAATTCCAGCATTCAAAACATCTAGTAGGATCAGATGCCTAGTTCCCCACTGCACTTTGGTTCCTTCTGCCAACCCCCAATGTCACTACAGGGCACAGTAGTGATGTAGGAGCTGGCAGAAAAAAATATACTGGATGGAACCGATGTTAAAAATTCTTCTGCAAGCTTAGGTCGTTAATGAAAGTGAAGATCAGCGGCACGTACAGCAGGACAGGTATGAACTTTTTTTTTAACAGAGACATCTTTTTTTTAGTTGTTTAAACTTATAACAGAGTCACTTTGACAATAACCTGCTCTCCATTTTAAAATGTTTTAAGTGAAAAATGTTTTAAGCTAAAGTGCTGCCAGACAAAATGCCTATTTCCTCTATTACCCAAAGAAGCGTCTTCTGTGTCTTCTCTGAGTTAGTCCACACTGATTTAGTCCCACTTTGATACTGAAGTCTAGTCTATCAGTCTAATCTATCTAGGCCATCAAGCAAAGGAATGCAAGCCTTCATAACAAAGTGAAACTAAGTCAGAGAGGATCACAGGAGATGATTTTCTGTCTAAAAGGGTAATATTAGGCATTGTGTGATTTCTGCTGTTTCACAGAGCATTATTTTTAAATGTTTTAATTAAGTAAGGTTCAAAAAAGGAAACCCATGCTGCTTTATAATTAGGAATAATATGAGGGACAATATGGTGGCTTAGCCATTAACACTTTTGCCTTGTAGCACTCTCACAATCTGCATGGAGTCTGAAGCAGAGGAAGAAACCAAAGGAAACTAATGCATGCAAAAGGAGAAGATACAAAGGATATGCGGGTAGGCCCCTTTCTAAATTGATTCTAGTATGTGTGTAAGCATGTAAGTAACTTTAGATTGTTGTTAGCATGTAACTTTAGATTGTTGTTAGCTCCTTGGGGGCAGGGCCTAATGTACATGGACAGTATGTAAAATAATGTGTAAATGTTTTCCCCTATATAAATACCTGTAATAAATAATCATATATAATGTACCTATCACAACACTAAAGGTTGCATTTTAGAGGACAATCTAAACATATACTTACTGCCAGCGGAATCATAATCTGCTTCTGCCGGATCACTGGTATCTATAGAAAACATAAAAATAAGAGAAAGACAAATAAATGGTAAATTTTACTAACTGTTGTTGTATGTGTAAAAAGAGACCCACGCTATCCAAAAAAGCATTTTGGCTAGAGATATTAGGCAGTAGAGTAGTGCAGTCAAATCAACATTGCCAGAAACCAGGTAGGCCATGTTCTCCCATCTGGCCAATGCCATATGAAATTATGACTTGCCTCCTAACAGGAAGGCATATGAAGGAAGGGATCCAACCTCCACCATTCACCAGTATAAATACATAGTTTATAAACAGTGCCTTCTGTAGAAAAAGGACTACAGATCAAGACTCTCACCATTGGGCAGCGGAATCAAATATCGTTGAAATGCTGTAAAAACATAAACAGTATTTTATTAGCAGGTGTGCGTTTCAACATAAGCAAAACTGCCAGACATCAATTTTTGTGACTAATAGCAAGAAGTATAAAACTAAGATATCACATAATATTTTCACAGTAGTAACAGAAATACTGCTGCCTCTAAAAATGCAGTTTTGATGTAACACATTATAAGATGCTATAACTAATTGAACGTTTTGTGAAAAAAAAAGACAGCACCAGAGCCTGATCATTTGAACTGTTTACATGACAATGGCAGCTCTCCTCCAGTCACAGAACCTTCTCTGCTGCACTAAGCAGAGAAAACTCTGTGGGGCAATGGAGGCTCCACATTGTGGCCTTCATTTTAGGACTGGGTCTTAAAATGTGGGCCTTGATGTGGGCTTGTGCTGTAGGACAATATGGAGAGTGGATAGTGTTATCTTCTCTTCGCTATAAATGTCCCCTATGTATGGTATGTTTTAAAAACACCATTTGGTCCTATTTATAATGCTGAACTCCAGACTACAACACAAAAATACTCCTGCAGGGGGGACCCTGTATGGGTTAAATGCTTGTTGTTTCTATGGGAACCAAATAATGAGTAATACTTTCTTTATTCTCTGCATCCATGTAACCGGTCCAGCACTGCCTCCCCTCTAAGCTGCTCATAGCCACGATTACACGGCTCTTTCACAGGGTTAACAGTCCTACATTGCAGGGGACTGCAGGGTTAACAGTCCTACATTGTATGTGATGGCACTGAGGTACCACCCACAGTCTGGAGCTTTGGGGAGAAGAGAACTGCACTGAAGCCTGCTGAATTGGAAATTTAATATGCAATACAGTTTCTTCCACTTCCTCCTACAAAGTGCAAAGGGACCCCACTGTGAGGGTATTTTTGTGTCTCTGCCCGGACTTGAGTTTCAAGCAACGTATGACCTTGCTGTGGCCATACCACTGTTTATGAAAAATAAATACCCTACATTTTAAAAGCACAGCAATGTGATTTTAAAGTTGTGCTTAGCATGCTGCCAACTTTGGAATTCTAAAGCTAATAGAAAGTTTTTAATAAACGGAGAGTGTTCCAAAAAAAAAAAAAGCTGGGAGGAGAGCCCAGAATGTGATCTGTCAAAATCACATGGGCAACAATCCTCCAGTCACAGAGCTCTCTCTGCAGCTTTAGTCCTCATGCACACATGGCGTTTTGATAATGCTGGTAACGTTAGCTGTGTAAAGTCTTGTTAAAAACTTGTCCAAAAACACCAGTTTGTGGTGTTTTACAGTGTTTTGCTGCATTTTTCAGTGTTTGTCAGTATTAGAGTGTTTTTACCACTAAAAAACCCCTCCAGAAACCCACTAGTCCTGGGTTTTTTTCTAGCCAAAAAATGCCCCAGCCATAAAACATTGATTACAGTCTATGTATGCATGCAGTGGTGTATTTAGGTTTTGTGCTGGCAACACAAAATTGGACGCCCCCCCTCCCCGGCGGAGAAAGCCTGACACTGGCCAACACCAGATCCCTCACCCCCGCGGAGAGAGCTCGACAGTGACCAACAACACCCTTGCGCCACCCCCCCCACCCAAGAGAGCATTCCACTGACACCCCCCCCCGGTGACAGAGAGAAAGACACTCAACTTCACAGCTCTGGCCATCCCCAGGAATAACAGTCGGGCTTAAGCAGCCCACAGCCTCTCTCGGATCTCACCTGGTCCCCATTCCACATATGTTCCTTCTTCCAGGAGGCAGTACTGCCCCCCTAAAAAATGCTGCCCTAGGCAAATGCCTTGTGGTAATTTTGCCCCTGTGTGCATGGACACATAGGATAACTTGCTGGGGTGTTTACTAGCTGATGTAAAAAATGTCAAAAGCCAAAAACAGCAGCTGTAAAAATGTCCAGTGTGCATGAGGACTTAAGCAGGAGAAAACTGCATACTACTGCAGGCTCCACACTAAGGCCCATGGTGTGCATAGCCCTGCAGAGTAAAATGAACAGCGAATACTGATATCTGCTCTTCATTATAAATGCCCCAATTGTGTTACCAATAAGTACAGTTTGCTCCCAATGTTTGCTAAGTTGCCATTAAAATAAGCATGATAACCACCACGTGGCTGCAGTGAACAATCCAAACAATTTTTCAACATTAAAAGAAAGAAATTTATTTGACTTACATAGCCTATTGTTTGGACTTAACCCTGGGGGAAAAATAATGATGTTTAATTAGTCTGATAATATGCCAAACAGCAAATAATATTGATTGTTTGGGATAGTTATTAGGAGGTGGATTTCACATTTAATTTTTATTATACAGCATGCAACTAGCAAATGTGTTCTTGGAGTCAGTGGAGGTCTCTGGTTGTGTAATGATTGTGGTTATTTTGTGCATGTGGAATATATAATGTAAGATAGTTAAAGTGGAACTGTGTTGCATCTGAGAACCACAAACCAAAAAAGCTAAATATTTCATTTGTAATATTTAAATCATACTCTTCTATCTCCTTGCTTTATTTTGCTGAGAAATAATTTTTAAAAGCATCCCCTGGCATGTCTGGCTGTAGCCATCTTGAGTAAGGGCAGATGATTCATGTAGCAGTTACTTCCTGGAATCCATCTGGCCCTTACCTTAGGCTGAGCTGAAAACCCTCTACTCCCTTCCTGAAGACTCCTGGGATCTATGACATCATTTGCCTAGGCATGGAAACCAGGAAGTAAATGAAATGCCAAAAAAAGGTTAAAGCAAGTTCATAAGATATATGTTCATATCTATTTACTAATGCTAGCTGCATAAGGATTAGAAATAGCCAATGTTGATTGAGAGAGTGCAGTTTTGCTTTAAATTCTGTTTTGTGCATATGTTACAGAAAAAAAAAATGTTTATTATAGTAATTGGTGGGCAGGCATGGGAAAGGATAGGCAGATCTCTGACATGGACTTGACATGACATAGAATAAAACAGTAAAATGAAGCAGCACTGCTTTAACCAGGAAATCGTAAACAAGATAACCAATGGTGGCCTCAAGATGCTCACAATATCCCTGTAACACGTCTCTTCACAACCGGGGTTCTTTCAGAGATTACTCCACTGACACCAATGATCTTTTCAGCTATATGTATGGGAAGCATTCTTCCCACTGACCACCAATATAATAATTTATAAAGTGTTTGTACACATCTATGACCTAGGAGCAACCTGTCTACCAAACACTGGACTTTTGTGAAGTGATGGAGACTTAGCTTATGCTGGAATTGGTATAAGCTGACCATACATGTAATGATTCTCCTAAAATCAACTTGGATGGATGAATCTCTTACTGCTGGCTATTGTTTTCTGATAGTTGTCACCTGCATCTGTCAAAATACCTGAAAAGTGATCACAGCTGATTGTCTGCAGTCACTGTTCGTCCAACATTGCTCCTTTCATTTCTCAGTCAGTTTTTCAATTCAGGTTATGTTTTTAGGACCACCCATGGATAGAATTTTAGCTGAGTAACACAAATTGTCCAAAATCCAAGCCATGTATGGCCAATTGTAATATATTGCCAGCTCTTAATAGGTTTGCTGAAGATCAGCCTGGCTTTCATTCTTTCACCTAGTAATACAGTTGACAATATTGTTTAATGACTGCACAAATACACACTTCTTACACAAGATTTATCCTTGAGATAACTTTATCTAAGCTGCGTTTGTACAAAACCCAATAAAAGTAAGCAACATAAGCATCACTTATGGAAGATTGGCCATGTATAGGGTTACTAGAGAGACATTACTTTTTACAACTATTAAAAGAACTAATAAATGACAAGAGTGATCTGTGACACACCCAACAATTTTCTTTTGCATTGGAGACTTACTGACTGATCACCTGTTTTACTTTTATTTAGCAGCGAAGTTAGGGAGAACATTCTATTTTTTTTCAGTCCTGTGTTATTTGTTTTAATGATCTTTATTTACAACCATGTAAATGAAATTCTTAGTTCTTATAGGCTGTCATTGATGAAAATAAAGATAGTCAATGCAAATAATGATCTTTGTTAATTAAGAGAAAGGGCAGAGAGAACTGTCTGTCTATGGCTACCCTAAGGAATCTCTTTCTACTGAGTGACTGAATCACTTGTTGGTAATCATATTACACCATACGACCAAAGGTTTGTGGGCACATGACCACCACACCTGTAAAAGATTTTTGGAAATCCCCTTCCAAATCTGTAGGCAATAATATGACGTTGCCCTCCTCTTTTCCGCTATAAGTGCCTCCAATCTTTTGATAAGGCTTTCTTCAAGATTTTGGGGTACGTCTGTGGGAATTTGCAGCCAATAAGACAAAAGAGCATTTTAAAGATCAGGTAGTGATGATGGACGAAAGACCTATAGCTCATCTCCAAGGAGTTCAGTAGAATGGGGTCAGGGCTCTGTACGGGATGTCAACTGGCTAATATAGGTGTAATAGTCAGGTGTCCAAAACATTTTGGCCATGTAGCGTGTCAGCAGATTGAAAACAATGTACTGTTAGTCATTGGGTAAATAATTAATTAACAAGAAATTAAAACTGTCCAGGAAATGTAGTCCTTTGAAGCAGTCTCAATGCCAATATTCTTTCTATAATAAAATGAAACTTACCTGCTTTTAGATGATTGCTTGAAGCACCTGCAGCTAACTCATGAATTGCAGCTGGTGGAAGAAGGGAAAAAGTATGTTTTAACTACAATTCATGAAACATATTTAATATCAGAGCTTCAGGATAAGATGATCTAGAAGTAAAACCATGTGTGGAGAATTCTATGATAGTCAGTATATTAAAGCTGGACTCTGGGAATGAGAAAAAATCCATCCTTGCAATAGGGACCATTAAATACATGTTCAGTCTAGCAGTGCAGGGATAAGATGTTTTACTTACCCTATTCTTGGCTCTGGTAGGCTTCCTAAAAACTGAGCAACCGGCCCCCCTCAGTGTCCTCTCTATGCAGCTTAGGGCAATGGTTGCATGCTCACTTACTCATGTATTGGAGGGTTAATAGCCCTACACTGTGCATGATGATGCTGAGGGGCCACCCACAGCCTGCAGCATGAGGACAGTGCTGTGGTAAGGTAAGTAAAACACTTTATACATGCACCTCTAGACTAAGCAAGCATTAAACCCCTGCAGTTTGTGGAGGCCCAATGCAAAGGTAGATTTTGACCAATTCCCAGAGTTTAACTTTACATTTTTAGAAGATTGATAATTAGCTTATTTAAAGTGTATGTCTGGCCAAAAAGAACATATTCATACTTGCAATAAATGCACACTTCCCATGCTTTGTCTCCTTACAAATTCTGTAAGTATAGAAAAGTAGCTGTTGATCCTTACAGATATCCATTTGGTTTTTTAAATGCCTTTATTGAGCTGAAATGCTGCCTCTGATGCAATGAATTCCAAAGTAATGTTGTTAACCCTTGCTGGATTATAGAACACATCCCCCCTCTCCGCATCTACATAACATATAGGGAAATGGTTCTGTAGTGCAACAGAGGAGAACACAGGCAGAGGTGACAACAGTGCTTTGGGTTTCAGTGCAACAAAGGCACAGTGTTGTCAGGTCACTACAGGAAATTAAGAACTAACTGGCTTTCTGACAGCATCATGAATTTTTCTGCACTTCTACTTTTATGCAACAGTTGTAACATGGGGAATTGTGCATGTATTGCAGAGATGTACTGAATATGATTTATTAGGTTTTTTTTTATTTTTGCTTTGACTTACCATTTAGTAGAAAAATATATCTAATGTAAAATTTCCTTTCAGAGGTAGACTGAAATCACATTGATTGGTAGGTAATTGCACACTATGGGGGGGATTTAATAAAGGTAAAAAGTCATTTTGCATGAGAGTTTTCCCTTAGTATAGTAAATAAGGAAAAGCTAGGCTAGCTTGCATCATCCAATCCTGTGCAAGCAAAAGTACTGTTTACTTTTCTATTTTCCTTGCAGGTGATTGGGTATTCTTTGCCAATGAATTTTCACTGTATCAAACTCAGGGAAAATTTCCTTGCAAAGTGAAAATTTCCTTGCAAACTGAACAGTTTATTTTCCTTTAGTAAATCAACCCCAAGTTCTCTTTTTCATATTTGTCTTGGACTGTTGTATGTCACCCTGTTGGTGAATATTACTTTGGACTACATATAGAAAATATATAATCTGCATCTATGTTATTGAAAAAATATTTAAACCACAATCCCATTATCCAAAATGTTCCAAAAGTGACAAAAAATACATTTCCATTATTTTACTGATTACTTGACAATGAAAAATGTATATGAATAGAAATGAGGAGATATTAGTATTGCAAATCCTTCCATTATTTTATTAATAACCCAGTGTGGTGTGAATCCAGGTCTGCAAGAAGGAAAGTGATGGCAGCATGGTGTAGGATGTAGGTTATGGTGTGAATGTAATGTATGTTCTGCTCATCCAATAAAATGGTGAACCATTGCTTTGTGTGTAGTGATGTCCTATTGTGTTTGTTGGGTTGTGTGACTTGTCTTCATGTTCCAAAATTTACAACATACCTGTGCTGCTCAGCAAGATGCTGAGGCATAGAAGTAAGGAGAGGTTCATTGCAGGATCCCTGTAGCTTCCCTTCTATCTTTGGCTCTTTCTTCCAGTTCCCGATTATACCCTTTTGTATGGCAGTCCTGCTGCTGCCCGGGTTTTGGTAAAACAGGTCACGCCAACCTCAAATGTTATATATAGTTTTGTGGCACCTCCCTCCCCAGAATTTGTTACGTTAACCTAACAGGATATGCTCCTTATCAGTCTTCATCCTTAAGAAAAATTGCCAACTGCAATGGTAAATGCATTAACTGATTATCTCAATTCCTTTAGCAGCACCAGGATGCATTAATGGCTCTAATGTGTATGCTCTAGGCCTCATATTTACTCTCAATATAAAAGCATTTTTTCAACAAATACCTTGAAAGGTTTGAGACTATTGTTGGATCATTAAGAATATTTCATGTTGCAATCCTAAAGTAATTATTTACGAAAACTGAAGCAGAATTTGGCTTTTGTCTATAGCAACCACACAGGGGTTTCTTTACCTGCCATGGGAGAAAGTAATAAAGATTCTGACAAGTGACTTTGGTCAGTGGTTCTTCTTTTCTTGGTAGTAGGCTTCATATATAATCCCTAGAACCTCACCTGTAAATGTATACATAAGTGAACATCAGTAAACGTTTTCCATCAAGAAAATTGCAATCAGCAGAATTGTATGTTATACAAAGTGACCAAACGTTAGCAAATATAAAGCAGTAAACGTTATCGTTATATGAGAGGGCTTAAGGAAGGATCAGTGGACTACACAGCAGAGGTATAATGGCATTCACCGATTCTTGTGCAGACCAGAAGTATTGCTGTATTGCTATATGCTAGCCTAGTAATGTACATTAATTCTGATAGATAGATAGATAGATAGATAGATAGATAGATAGATAGCAGTAGCATAGTAATGGGATTAGCCTGTAGCAAATCAGCAGAGATATACAAGCAACAATTGTACTGATATATTATATACTTTGGCATTATTGTCATATAATGGTCACCCTTCTCTATTACGTACATATTTTATATTGTATAGAAAATTTTAAGTGACATGGTAAGGATATAGTTGTACTTATATGATAATTGGTTTATCATTTGAAGATGGCCATCATTTGCTACAGTGTACAGGCATTTTTTTGTTATCAAATATCTCTCAACAGCTTAAATGTACAGTTTTTATCAAACGTATCTCAACACCAAAAAAATTCTTGGTGACCTTTTATCCAGAAGCGACATAAAAAGTCTGGACTACTATACAAATAATCTACAATTACCCTCCACTGAAATATTACAATACCACCAAATAACATGTTTTCTAAAAACTAAGCTGAAACATTCTACTATCCCATTTTTATTGACATAATTTATTTGTAGAAGGGCTGTATATCTATACTTTATATTCTTTTAGTGGTTCTGACCCACAGAAATCCTTATATTGGAACATGATGTTCATATAACATTGTATTTACCAGAAGGACAGACAATAGCTGACAATCTACCTAAAATATGCACTACTACCACCCTGGTTGAATCTAATTATAAAACACTACATAATTGGTACTTGGTCCCCATTAGAGTCGCCAAAATGTACCCAAAAGCGTCCTCTTACTGCTTCTGACAATGTGACCAGGTAGGCACCATGTTTTATGTTTGGTGGAAGTGCACTAAGGTAACTAAGTTTTGAATCAGACTTTTTAATTTAATCAACTCTGTAAAGTGGATATACCTAGAGCTCCAGAAGTAACCCTTTTACAGAAATTAGACATTGAGAACATTTTACGATTTCTAAACACTTGAAAAGATTAATCTCACACATAATTCTGGCATCCACAATCGAAATTACACATAGTTTGAAGCATTTGGTGGAGGTCTTGATTATGTCAAACAAAATTTGAATTGGATCATGATTATTGACAAACTTTAATTTATTCTCAATAATATCCAAACTAAATTGGACAAAACATGAAACCCCGGATAAATTATCTAGTGACAGACTGGGGAGAACTTGGAAACACCTACTCTGACTTCTATTTTCTCTTCTCTTTTTTCTCTATAGGTTACTTTCTCCTCTTTAGTTCTTTATTCATTCTATTTTATGTGTAGGGAACTTGTTTATTGTTCTTATTTTGCTGTCTTATTTAGTACAGGGTTTCTGTACATAATCTAAGACAGCCTTTTTCAGCCAGGGTGCCCAGGCACCCTGGGGTGCCTTCAGGTTTCTTAAGGGGTGCCTTGGCAAAATGCCTCAAAATTGCCCAAAAATTGCATACAAGCCAGCAGGTGGATCAAGCCTACCTTTTAGCTACACAAAGCCACAAGTTTTCATTGTGCTCCATTACAAGATTCTAGCCCCTGGCGTCCTTAAAACCAATGATGGACCAAAGGAGGATGTTAGGCACCTGCACAGCATCCTTGTTTGCTACTCCCCTGCCCCTATCTGTTACCACTGGGGTCACATTAGCTGAGAGAGAGAGAAACTGAGGTAGAAGAGAAACATTGGAATACTAGTCAGTACCAGTGAGCAAAGGTGTATTTGCTTTGGAAGAATGAATCACCTCTAACATTGGGTGCCCTACATGTTTGGATGCTGCTGCATTATGTAAAACTAATAGTTTCGTTTTTACATTTCAAAATGGGGTGCCTCGATATTGTGCATAATTTTAAAGGGTGTCTTGACTGAATAAATGTTGAGAAACACCTATCTAAGACACAATAGGGTTGATTTACTGAAACTGGAAAGTGCAAAATCTGGTGCAGCTCTGCATGGAAACCAATCAGCGTCCAGGTTTTTTTTTGTCATAGCTTAATTGCACCAGATTTTGCACTCCCCAGTTTTAGTAAATCAATACTATGGTATAACATCTATATTGCTTATAATGAAAGTAATTTTTGAACACTTGTCTTTAACATCCTAAAAGTAGACATCCGTCTCTAGTATATTATATACATAAACAACGTCAAACTTGCTAACCTAGAATAATTAGAACTTGTACGCATCCAATTACTTAGGAACAACCTAGCCCTGGACTTTATTAATAGAGACTCTGCCTGTGCTGGAATTGGTTTAGATTTAATATTTTAAAGGTTTGCTGAAGATTGGCCTTGCTTTCACTCTTTCACCTGGCAATTCAAATGGCAGTATTGTTTAATGACTGGAATACACACACTGCTTACACAATTATACTTCAGGTAACTATTTATTTAAGCTGTGTTTATACAAAACCCATTAAAAGCAAGCAATTTCACAATGGCATTTTCTTGGGGAACATAAGATGTATGCTGCAGGATATTTTGTTCACATAAATTAAAAATGATCCTGTTTCGTTTTTTAAGGGCTTATTTAGATCTGAGTGTGCATAGAGGTGCGCATTTTGTAGAATTAGGCAGATGTGTTGTCTTGCACCAACCTGTGCATCTCCTTTGTGCGTTACCACACATTTTGAACAGTAAAGGCATATTTTCAATGCATTAACATAGTAGAGAATGTTAATGCAAGCTACAGGCTTGTTAATACCTGTAGCCAATGCATCACAGCACGTTATATGCATTTTGATGCACTGCCATTGATTTCCAGGGGTCTCCCAATGCAGTAAAATGCAGAAAAATACATTTTCACAACACACTGCACTGCAGCACTGGGATGGGAGCAGACACCATCTTTATTATAAGGAAATTTGACACGTTTTAAGGCGTTGCAACACTAATGTCAAAACACTAATGTCAACACACAACAGCTTAAATGGGTCCTAAAGCATACTAGCTATTCAGTGTAGAAGCCTGTAAAGTACCATTTCACAATGACATTATTCACTGTGAACATATGATGTATGCTGTCGGTTATTTTTCTTGCAAATTAAAAGTAATCTTGCTTAAATTTTTAAGCTTCAACAACTAAAATAAAAAGTATACTAGCTACCAAACAGAAATGCTTAGGGTCTTAGTATGTGACATTGTTACTGAAACCAGCGCAATGGGGGAGATTTACTAAAACTGGAGCACTCAGAATCTGGTGCAGCTGTGCATGGTAGCCAATCAGCTTCTCTCTTTAGCTTGTTCAATTAAACTTTGATAATAAAACCTGGAAGCTGATTGATTAATATGCATCAGTTTTAGTAAACCCCAAAGGGTCCAAGGGAATGCTAGCCATATAGCCATACACCAGCAATTTCTAAAAATCTGACAAGTGATCAATTCAAAATTGTTTGGTTGCAACATACACCATACGACTAACATTAAAATGATATAAATTTTTCTACCTTGGAAGGAAAAACCAATTGATAAGTGTTGCTTTTTTGTTGTTAATTTTGCTAGTCATCTTAATTATTTTCCTAAAAATTAAGTTCCGCTTTAAAATTGATTTACAACAGTCATCAAAACAGACTGGAATATTACCCGTGTTTTTTACTTAATTTTTCATAGATATGATTAAAAATCTAATTGGATTATCACCCGATTGGGTGAAATTATGGCATTTTTGCAACTGATAAGTTTCACACATGCAAACCAGGTTGTGGAAAAAAATTCCTTTTAGGACACTATTCATTCCTCCAAGCTTTCAAGGCAGCCCCGGTTCCTTTATCATGCATGGTTTAGACGTTATTGTATAACTTAATGACAAAGAGTCCTGTAAAGGGTTGCAGTTTTTTTTCTGTTTGTTTAATAAGCAAAAAGCATCACTTTAACTTTACATCCTTTTGTGTTAGTGTTGGGGTAACCAATTGATAAGTGCTATTCGTAATAATGGAAACCTTGCTTTATCAAACAACCAGATTAATATGTATATGGCTAGTATGTTTCATGTTTTATGAACTGCTCATCACCCACTTCTAAGCACTAACATTAAAATCAACAACAACATTTTATAATGCTATATACAGTATAAATGTATTATAGCTATAGTGGATAGTAATAGTAAAAATTACAATACCTTTTTAAATTGTGTCCTGCAGCTCCTTCAAGACCATAAAATGTTCATTATCTTTCATTGGCAAATACAAAAAAGAAGTTAAAAATTATGTTAAAATAATCTCCAGGATTTCGTTCCTTCCTATATACTAAAAATTCACGCATGGCATTTGCAACAAACTTTTAAATTGAAAATGAAAAACTAAACAAATTAAGTATGGGAAGGTTCTTAACATTAGCTAAAGCACATCTTTTACTAAACTTCAAACAGATCTTCAGTGTTTATATGTTAGCTGCTGCAAATGTTAGCTGTAATGCAGGGCCATGTTGATTTGAAGTTTCCCATGCTTTCTAAATCTAATTGTTTCTCAGCGATATAGCTGGTTCAGACTAAGATCATCGCTCTTTTAAATGGCTATTGCAAACTAATGGAGCCTGAAAAAGCCAAGTAACATGTTTAAGCTTATACCTTGATCAAGAGAAAAAAAACTTAAAAAGCCGTCTGCATATTAGATTTTAGACAGTTTTCTACTGACCTTTGCTTTGTCTTTCATCTTTCTGATGCTTTTACAATAAACACTATTTAGCTCTATAGTAGTCAAAAAACATCTTTTTTGGAGAAAAAAAAAAAAAAAAAATATATATATATATATATACACAAATAGCTTGCCCCACCACCCCATAGCAGATGTACTGCTACAGGGCGGCTGCACTGTGGAAAATCACGTAAATACACGTGATTTTGCATTTACGGCTAGGGGGCCCACACACAACCCTACTCGTGCTATTATTGACTTCTGAGGATGTCAATCACCGGGTCCCTACTCCGTGAGAGTTGGCGAAGCTCAGAGGGGAGAACAACACAGGTCTTTCTCCTGTCAGCATGGATGTGCTGCTTTCTATCTCTCTGCACAGCAGAGAGATAGAGAGCAGCAGGTCTCCTTAGTAAAACAGCACACAGTACACAGTCTAATCACTCCCTAACACACATTTAACCCTTTGATAGCCTCATATGTTAACCCCTTCCTGTCCAGTGTCAATAGTATAGTGTCAGTGCTTTGTATTAGCACAGTTCACTGTATTAGTGTCACTGGAGATATCAGTGGCAGTTAATCAGTTCCCACCCTGTGTCAGAATGCCCGCCGCAGTCCCGCAGTCTTGCTATAAGTCGCTGATCGCCGCCATTATTAATATAAAAAAAAATTAAATTCCAGTATATATAACATCATTTGTAGACGCTATAACTTTCATGTAACCTAATTAATATACACTTATTGTGATTTATTTAGCAAAGACATGTAGCAGAATACATTTTGGCCTAAATTTGTGAAGAAATAATATTTTTTTATATTTTTATTGGATATGTTTTATAGCAAAAAGTAAAAATATAATTTTTTTTTTCAAAATTGACGGTATTTTTTTGTGTATAGAGCAAAAGGTAAAAAATGCAGAGGTGATCACCAAAAGAAAGCTCTATTTGTGTTAAAAAAATTACATAACTTTTACAACATTGCATGACCGCACAATGTCAGTTAAAGTAACGCAGCACTGCAAAAAGTGGCCTGGTCAAGAATGGGGGTTAATATTCCAGAGGGCAAGATTTTTGTCACAGTGTTTTTCATTTTGTTTGTTTATGCAGATATGAATTGTCCTAGATATATATTTCATATTTACCATTTGCAGCCAGCAGACTGTGCACTGGAGCCTGTTTCACCTCACTTGTGTTTGTCATTTACTACTGTGGAATGAATAGCCATTGTAATCAGATTTCTTGCAATTCCAAATTATTCTCAATACACAAAGTAAATGACAGATGAAGTTATAAAATGAACAGGCATTTCTGGGGTTTATTATTAGAAAATCCAGTATTCCCAGCAAACACAGGGGTTGATTTACTAAAACTGGAGGATGCGAAAATCTGGTGCAGCTCTGCATTGCAGCCAGTGAGCTTCTAACTTCAGCTTGTTCAATTAAGCTTTGACAAAAAAACTGGAAGCTGATTGGTTTCTATGCAGCACTGCACTAGATTTTGCACCTACAAGGTCATGTAAGCACCTTGTATTTTAAAGTTTACTTTTAAAATATAGCTTAATACTAGCAATGAATTAAAATTCTATAAAAATCACTTTAGAAACAAGTAAACAATAAAAAATGAGGTTTACAAAAACCCATTACAGTTTTACTTTTATGACTGGAAGTAATGGAATAAATTAATTTTGTAATCTGCTTTAAATCCAAACTGAGCATTAGATTTTTTTCTGTTGGCCCAACTTTCAAAATACAGGTGAATGACTATTTGGGAAATGAGCTTTAAGATGTTACTCTCCTACAGAGCATCAGGTGATGGGAAAGCTTTTTCTTTATGAAATACCTAACATTTGACTGTGCTGGCCATAAACCTCCACAGGTTTTGTACAGAGCAGCCCTGTGATGGGAGTCACTTTGGGTGGGGGGCCCATGGAACCCAGCTCACTTTGGAGAGGTGGGGAGACCCCTGTCTCAGATCCCCATATCCCTCTTATGTGTAAGTCACCCTGTGCCTGTTAGTTAGGGGTACAGGGTGATCTGTCCTAATATTGTGTGGACCTGTCTAGTAGATAGGTGGGGTGGGGGGTTGTGAATTGTTTGGTGTTACAGTTGCAAGAAAAAGTATGTGAACCCCTTGGGATTACGTGGAGTTTTGCATGAATTGGGCATAAAATGTGCTCTGAACGTCATCTAAGTCACAACAATAGAAGAACACAGTCTGCTGAACATAATACTACACAAACATTAGATGTTGCCATGGTTTAATTGCACATAACATGTAAACATTCACAGTGCAGGGAGGAAAAAGTATGTGAACCTTTGGACTTAATAACTGGTTGACCCTCCTTTGGCAGCAATAACCTCAACCAAACGTTTCCTGTAGTTGCAGATCAGACCTGCACAACGATCTGGAGTAATTTTGGACCACTCCTCTTCTCAAAACTGTTTCAGTATAGCAATATTCTTGGGATGTCTGGTGTGAATCGCTCTCTTAAGGTCATGCCACAGCATTTCAATCGGGTTGAGGTCAGGACTCTGACTGGGCCACTCCAGAAGGCGTATTCTGTGCTGTTGCAGCCATTGTTTTGTTGAATTACTTGTATGGTTTGGGTCATTGTCCTGTTGCATCACCCATCCTCTGAGGAGCTTCACTTGGCGGACAGATGGTAGTACGTTTTCCTGCAAAATGTCTTGATAAACTCTGGAATTCATTTTCCCATCAATGACAACAATCCGTCCAGGCCCTGAGGCAGCAAAGCAGCCCCAAACCATGATGCTCCCTCCGCCATGTTTTACAGTGGGGATGAGGTTTTGATGTTGGTGTGCTGTGCCTTTTTTTCTCCACACATAGTGTTGTGTGTTCTTCCCAAACAACTCAATCTTGGTTTCATCTGTCCACAGTATATTTTGTCAGTAGTGCTGTGGAACATCCAGGTGCTCTTTTGCAAACTTCAAACGTGCTACAATATTCTTTTTGGACAGAAATGGCTTCCTCCGTGGTGTCCTCCCATGTACTCCATTCTTGTTTAATGTTTTCCTTATTGTAGATGGGTCAACAAAAATGTTAGCATGTGCCAGAGATTTCTGAAGGTCTTTAGCTGACACTCTGGGATTCTTCTTTACCTCATGCAGCATTCTGCGCTGTGCTCTTGCAGTCATTTTTACAGGATGCCCAGGCCTAGGGAGAGTAGCAACAGTGCTAAACTTTCTCCATTTGTAGACAGTCTGTCTTACCGTGGACACATGAACATCAAGGCTTTTGGAGATACTTTTGTAACCCTTTCCAGCTTTATGCAAGTCAACAATTCTTGATCGTAGGTCTTCTGAGAGCTCTTTTCTGTGAGGCATGGTTCACATCAGACAGTGCTTCTTGAAACCAGTAAACCAAAAACAGGTGTGTGTTTTTTAAGGGCAGGACAGCTGTCAGCAACACATCCAATATCATCACACTGATTGGAGTCAAGGTTGGCTCACGCCTGGCTCCAATTAGCTCTGGGAGATGTCATTAAGCTAGGGCCTCACATACTTTTTCCTCCCTGCACTGTGAATGTATACATGTTATGTGCAATTAAACCATGGCAACATCTAATGTTTGTGTAGTATTATGTTCAGTAGACTGTGTTCTTCTATTGTTGTGACTTAGATGACGTTCAGAGCACATTTTATGCCCAATTCATGCAAAACTACACGTAATCCCAAGGGGTTCACATACTTTTTCTTGCAACTGTATATGGTTGCATCCCATTGTTCTATTGTTTGTCTTGCTTGGGAGCAAACTATTATGGAATGTATGTGTTTATGTGTATTAGCTTAGTGGGAGGTTGTCTCCAGCAGCCCTCCCTCCTGATGGGACTGTCTGCTGGAGTGAAGTTTGAATACCTGTGTGTCTCTTGTTACTATATGTAGATTGCCCCTCCCTGTGACATTATGCAGGGAGGGGGGATTTGTCCCTTGAGTGTCTGTATCTTGTATCTGTGTTAAAATGAACTAGTCTACTTTCTGGATTATTTCAAGATTGGTGTCGTCTAGTCTTGTATGGTCATCTGTGGTGTCTGTTGTCGGTGTTTGGACAGGGAAGCGGTATTATAACGGAAATACCCAAGTGCAGTCGGGGTCGGTTCCGTTACATTGGTGGCAGCAGTGGGATTATGCTTCCTGGCTGTGAACACGTCCAAACCACCACCGGCATTCAAGATCAGGAAAGTAGACGTCGGTCACCCCAGTGGAGATATGGACCTGGCATCAGAGTTCCTGGGGCTGCTGCGGATCGTTCTTGCAACATACCACAGGACTGTGTCTGCGGATGAGTACCTGGAGCTCAGGCAGCGGATTTAGGTGGTGTTTTTTAGTGGAGCCCTCCAGGTTGCTGGTATGTACAAGGGCAAGTGCTATCCAACCCCAGGGGAATGGGCCAAGGACCATTGGAAGTTACGGATGCCATTCCTGGGAGAGCGACCCCAGGAGCAATGGATGACTGATTTGGACAGGCTGGTCTAGCAGGAGATAGAGCTGGACAACCAATATCAGGCTCTGCAATGGTACGCAGAGCAGAAATATTTAGGGGTGTCAACAGAATGCTCTCCAGAGGGATATGACTTTGATGGCCCTGGATTGCTGTGGGAGAGCCCTACATATTATTTTGTGTTTGGCGATGAAGGAGAACCTACCCTTGAGGACCTGCGAGAAGACAGAGAGGCTATGTTTGGTCTCACAGGGGTTTCAGAGCTTGAACCAGATCTGGAATACCTGCTGATGAAAGAACAGCATCTGTAAAGGGCATACAGGCTAAAACATGTTCAGCAGCATGCCCAAAAATCGGCAGTGTAAATTCCAGAGATTGCCAAACCCAAACCTGAAGTGCTGACAAAAGAGCAGAGCTCTGCTAGCCTCTGCCCAACACTGGTAACATCTTCTGGGTTACACAGATAGGAGATGGTGAACCCCTATCCCCAGACACCATTTCCACAGACTGGGGATTTGATAGACTTCTCTGCTGAGGAAAAACAACCTGGTGAGCCTCCAGCAGAAGAGCTGGCAACAGGGCCAAACATTGCTGAACTCTGCCCAGCACTGGTAACATCTTCTGGGTTCCACGGACAGGAGATGGTGAACCCCTATCCCCAGACACCAGTTCCAGAGACTGGGGATTTGATTGACTTTTCTGCTGAGGAGGAATCAGCCGGTGTGTCTCCAGCAGAAGAGCTGGCATCAGGGCATGGCGTTGTTGACCTCTGCCCACAACAATCAGCACCACAGGAAGAGGATGCAATTGGCACCTCGCAATTGCAGCTTGAGCTGATGTCCGTGGATGGGACTTCGGTCTCTACTGACACAACCCCAGAAAAGGGTCTGGCATTGGCACAGGAGGATGTCAGACTTACTTTGCGAACACTGGGGGATGACCATTAAGTCAAAGTGGATGAGACTACAGTCACCACCTGGATACCCCAGGGATGCTGGGCTGTTGGCCCAGATCCCCAACAGCATGATGGATTCGGCCCAGCCACCCTTTCTTCTCTCCAGTGGCTGAGAGGACTTCAGGGAGAAGGACCAGTCTGTACTTCTCCCCAGCGGTGGGTATGTTCTACGGGAGAGGCAGAGGTTGGCTGGGTGAGTAATGCTATGTTTTGGACAATTTGTTTGGGGAACTGTGTGGGTGCTGGTCTTGGGGGACTGGAAGTACAGACTAACTTCAGAGCCCACTCATCTGGGGTCTCCTTCTGTGTTATTCTCCTGCTGAAAGGGGAGATATGTGACGGGAGTCGCTTTTGGTGGGGGGCCCATGGAACCCAGCTCACTTTGGAGAGGTGGGGAGACCCCTGTCTCAGCTCCCCATATCCCTCTTATGTATAAGTCACCCTGTGCCTGTTAGGGGTACAGGGTGATCTGTCCTAATATTGTGTGGACATGTCTAGGAGATAGGTGGGGTGGGGGGTTGTGAATTGTTTGGTGTTATGTGGTTGCATCCCATTGTTCTATTGTTTATCGCCTGTAAAGCTGGTGGGAGTAGAAAGAAAAAAATCAATACATATCTTTCCAACCAAACTCACAAAACATACGAGATTGATCACTTTATTTGTTGTGACAGTAAATTTGTTGTATATTTGTTGGAATGCCCATGCTCCAAACAATATGTTGGTCGGACAACGAGAAGGCTGAGGGATCGTCTCCTTGAACACATTGCCAATATCAAAAAAGGATACAAAGATCATTCCTTGTCCTTACACTATAGGCGTCACCATCAGAGAGAACCCTCATTGCTCAAATTTGTTGGAATTAACACAGTTACCCCACATTGGAGAGGGACACATAAAGCTAGGGCAGTCTCCCAATTGGAAACACACAGCACAAGAAACAAGCCACCCCCTTGTTCCCTCCTCCTCCCTGTAAGCTGTTGCCAGAGCACCCCACTGCATGGAAGTTCAGGCAACTGGCACTGATACCACCTTGAACCAGTGGTGAACAGGAAAGTTTGTAAGTATTTGGGCAGAGATGTAAAAGCAAAAATGCACTTTGTTGTCTTTCACTGCATGCTTAGAATGTGTTTATTATAAAAAAAAAAGCAAAAAAGCAAAAAAAAGCTGAGGGTTTAATATAACTTTAAGTAAATCAGCAGACCTCCCAGGGCCAAGTAGTACAGACTCAACTCAACATTAACAAGCCTTTGAAACAAGTCAGGTCAGAGCAAATTTCAGCCAGGCCTAAACCCAACCAACAAGATCAGATTGTATCAACCAAGCCAGAACTCAAACCAGCCAACCAAGCCAGACCTCAAACCAGTCAGCCAGGCCAGAATTCTAACCAATCATCCAGGCTTTAGCTCAAACTAGCCAGTCAGCACAGATCTCAGACCAGTCAGCCAGCCAGGAAAGAACTCAAACCAGTCAGCCAAGCCAGACCTCAAACCAGTTAGCCAGGCTGGAGCTCAGCCCAGCCAACCAGGCCAGAACTTAGCCAAGCATTAATTCAGACCAGCCAACCAGGCCAGACCTCAAACCAGCCATATGGATTAGAACTGAGGATATCCAGGCCTGACACTAGCTGATCAAGTCAGCCTGCAGTGCCAGTTAGTCTTCCTTCATAATAGACAGTCTTGGGGTAACAATTATTCTCCCCCCCCCAAAAAAAAAAAGTGACTAAAAGTTAATGCCAGTTTTCACATTGCAACTAACTCTTAAGGAAGGCTAAGGATACATTTTTGCAGTTACATTTGTTTTATATTTTTCTTCATGTCATTCTTTTTATTAGGGCCTTGCTGGTTAATCTCTTAAAAAAGAGTGCCATATTCTGGTGATTTTTGGTCTATTCAATGTTGTCCAAGTAGATCTCCACCTCTCAAAGATGTTCTACCCCTAGCACAAGGAATGATGAAAAGCCTTATCAGCTTGTTTTACGTTTCTGTATCCCATTGAGAAGCTTTCCCTTCACTTCCTGTTTTACAGACACATCAAGAAAAGAAATATATTTTTTCTAAAGTGAGAGGATATCCCCCTACTCAGTTATCTCCAAAACAGGTGTCCTAACATGTAATATATTACTAAAGCTCCTGCCCATACCCTGACCAGATCCGCCACTGTGACAGCAGGTGGGGGATCCACTCCCCGAACCCACTATAACAATTCAAGAAATAATGCTGCCATGCAGGGCTCTGCCCACACAGCTGTGTCATTCATTTCTGTGCATAAATGAACTGCAAGTACCGTCAGCCACCATGGCCGATGACTTGTAGCGTTCATTGACTTGCAGGGGTGCTGGTGAGTGCTCTTCCTGGACTTTGATTGATCTTCCTGGACTTCAGTAACTGTCTTCCTGTTGGGAGAGGTAGACAGCTGTACTGATAGCCTACAGGAATTTGACTATGCACTTACGTTCTGCTGACCACAGCTGGAATACTTTGCAGGCTCCTAAGAATAAAAATAATAAATGCACATTTTTAAACATTTTTTTACCTGCAAAAATATGTGCATTTATTATTATTTTATTTAAAGTGAACTTATTCTTTAAAACAACTTTTGGTTCTGGTGACAATGGTCACTACTACAAATAGAAAGGGTGTTGGCATATTCAGCAGTACAAATAAGACAGGGATGAGACAAAAAATGAGTTTGTAATCCTCTCCTGTTTTATTCACAATTAAAAAAAAAATGTTTTGGCTGGAGAAACATTTTAAAGTGTATGTCAATCCAAACAATGAGTTTGTTTTATTTTCTCCTGACTGGTCTGTTTATTTGAATCGTAAAAGCATTTTGTTATAGCCATTTAACAACTTCCAAAAATACCTATTGCCCTTGCCGAAATTCTTGTGAGCTGAAAACTTCATGTGCTTTTTGCCTGTGCCGAATATTATTAACCATTTGCCTACTGGGCACTTTTACCCCCTTCCAGCCCAGGTCAATTTTAAGCTTTCAGTGCTGTTGCATTTTGAATGACAGTTGCATAGTCATGCAACACTGTACCCATATGAAATTTGTATCTTTTTTTCACACACATAGAGCTTTCTTTTGGTGGTATTTAATCACAATTGGGTGTTTTATTTTCTGCACTATAAGCAACAAAAGAGCAAAAAAATTTGAAAAAAATACGTTTTTCTTTGTTTCTATTATAAAATTTTGCAAACAGGTAAATTTTCTCCTTCACTGATGTGCATTGATGAGACTGCACTGATAGGCAGCAATGATGAGGCGGCACTGGTGGGAATTGATGAGGAATTGATGCCAGTCTGTCCCAGCCTGCCTGCAACTGACATCTGCCTCCCTATTGCCCTTGGTAACCACTGCTTCCACTGCTCTCTCAATCGCTAAGCTACTTTGCATGCCTGAATTTATCTGCTTTGTTAGATTTTTTCTGTTTTTTTTTTTGTAACTACTGTGTATACTTGCCTGTATAAAGTGACCTTAGCCTCATAGTGCCTTAGCTGAGATCAAACACCTTGCCTCATCTTGTGTCCATCCTGCTTGCAATTTGTTAAGGGCAGAACACATCCCCCATGTGTCATTTATTAGCTCTTAATTGAACGATTGCCTAACCCCCCCCGTCCATTCAAGTATAAATTCAGTATAGTCCTTGGGACGGCTGGCGAGGGGAAAGGCTGGCATTCCTTGGGCAAAGTACGCATTACGGTGCTAAGTACATGGCACTTTAAACACGGCACTTTGACTAAGGAAAGTACAAACATTAGTGCTCCAACTGAAGTAGATTGCATGTGCTCTTCCCTCTTACCTCTTCCCATCTGCTTTCCTTTGTTATCTCTCCTCTCTCCAGCATGCTCTTGCTAACTCTCTTTGTTGCTATAATGCCCTCTCTTCTCAAACTCTCTTGTTTACCCCCCCTCCCCACCACACAACCTATACATATCACCCTCACTTCTGCCCTCTCAATATCTCTGCACTTTTCTCCCGCTCTCTCTTGGTCCACATAATGTCACCACTACAAAATCACTGCGGCATTTGCCCTCATATAAATCTCGCTCCCACCTCACCTCCCTCACCCTCCTATTACTACTAACTTCTGGAGACATTGCCCCAAACCCTGGCCCTCCATCATCAAACTCCAACCCACTGAAGCAGCAGCCTCCCCTCTCTGGCCGCAACCCTCAACCCTTAACCCTCACTCTCTCATCTCAATTCCCCTGCTTGCACGCACCAACCCCTCCCTCCTATGTGCCCTCTGGAATGCCCACTCAGTCTCTAACAAACTCTCTACTATCAATGACCTCTTCCTCTCCCACTCCTTCAACCTACTTGCTATTACTAAACCTGGCTCCAGGATTCTGACTCTGTCTCCTCAGCTGCACTCTCCCATGGCGGCCCCCTCTGGACTCACTCGCCCAGACCCAGTGGATGAAAAGGGGGCGGAGCCAGACTTCTTCTTTCCCCACAAAGCACGTTCCAGGTTCTTCCTGCCCCTCCATCTCTGTCCCTCCGCTCTTTTGAAGTGCACTATATTCATCTCTTTTCTCCTGTTTGTCTGAGGATCGCAGTCATGTACCGGGCCCCAGGCCCAGTTTCACGCTTTCTTGGTGACTTTTCAGCATGGCTACTGTACTTTCTCTCCTCTGAGGTGTCTGCCATCATGCTCGGTGACTTTAACATCCCAGTCAATGTTCACACCCCTGCCACCTCTCAACTACTCAACCTATCTTCCTCCTTTAACCTAACACAATGGTCACATTCCAATGGCAACACCCGTGATCTTGTATTCTCCCACCTATGCACTCCCTGTAACCTCTCTAACACCACTTTTCCTCTCTCTGATCACAACTTTATCAGCTTCACATTCTCCCTGCCTCCTACCTCCCATGCCTCCAACCAGCAAACCGTTACCTGTAGAAACCTCCACCACCTCAGCCCTGACCTTCTTCACTCCGCTACTGAGCACCTATATGATGAAATTACACCCCTGTCCTGCCCAGAGCTGGCCACATCTGCCTACAACAACTGTCTATCATCCTCCCTGGACGCCCTTGCTCCTCTTTCTACATGCAGAACCAGGCCTCGCCTGTCACAACCCTGGCAAACAGATGACACCAGAAGTCTCAAGAAATGCAGCCACACTCTTGAGCGAGCATGGCGTAAAACTAAATCCCTGAAAGACTTTACCCTCTACAAATCCGCTCTTCTCAAATACAACTCTAGCCTCCACGCTGATAAGCAAACCTACTACAACACTCTCATCAAGAGCCTCTCATCCAATCCTCGTCAACTCTTCTCTACCCTTAACTGCTTACTCCACCCCCCACTGCCTCCACCCACCAACTTACTTACTGCACAAGAGATTGCCAGTCATTTCAAGAAGAAGATCGACACAATTTGTGATGAGATCTCCAGTGTTAAGCTTCCTCTTCTAACCAACATACCAGGCCCAACACCAAACTCAACACTCTCCTCCTTCGACCCTGTTACCACCAAGGAAGTTACCGAACTCCTTTCCAAGGCCCACTTCACCACCTGTCCCCTGGATCCTGTCCCCTCACGACTCTTGCAGCCTCCTTCCTGCTATATCCTAAAATCTCGAACCCACATCTTCAACCTCTCACTCTCCATGGGCACCTTTCCCTCCCCTCTCAAACATGCACTGGTTACCCCCATTCTCAAAAAACCCCCGCTGGACCCCACCTGTTTGAATAACTTAAGACCCATCTCCCTGCTCCCGTTTGCCTCCAAGCTTCTCGAGTGCCTTGTTCAAACCACATGAACTGCTTGTCAAGGTCCTACCTTTCTTCAGAGCTTGTGCATCTCCATGAGCTGGCATCCATCTTGGTTTTCTGCAAAGCATGGTGGGAACCTTTATGCCTTCAGGCTTCTGCGGCTCCTCCTCAGTAGGGTGTGGTTGAGCACATTTAAACCTGCTGTCTGCAAGTGTGCTCTGCACTTGTGTCCTGTATGTTGCCCTGTTGCAAGCTCTTGTGTTGTTCCCATTGCTCTCCTGGTAACCGACTCGGCTTGGACAAGACTACTCTCTGCGTTAACCCTTTATCTGACCTCCCGTTGCTGAACCCGGCCCGTGACCTGAGTATTCTTTGCCTACCGTCTAGTACTGTCTGCTCTGTTGTTATTGACCCGGCTTGTCTGACTACTCTACTCGTGTTCCCATCTAGCTCCCACCAGCTGCACGCCATTGGCGGCAGTCGTTATCGCAGCTGGGGTCACTCGGGGGCCGCGACCTGGTCTCAGGCTGCGTCAAGTCCATCCCCACCATCAGGGGCCCTGGTGAAGGGTAGCCTGGGGCTTAGACTCCGCGCCCTGAGGGACTCTGGTCTGTGGGTAGTGGCTGTCGTCAGTCACAGCGTGACCGTACCATAGGCCTGCCTGCCCATTCCATCGTTCCTGCCCTGACATTACACAAGTGCCATGAATCCTGACGGTGCAGGTATGCCTTCGATCCCTATGTTACTCGCCAGACTTGACCAACAGGATCGCTTGTTGGATCAGTTCGCTCAGGCGTTGCAGGCTCTGCTTGCACGCACAGCGCACCTTACCCCTGGGGCTATCAGGTCAGTTGTTACTCTGGTGGACTCTCCCACTGTTGCTCCGGTTGTTGCACCTACCTCCGCATCTGTTGCGGAACCCGCGGTACCCAGAGGTATGACTGGTTCTGCCCCTCTTCCTCAGCGCTTTGGGGGGGAACCGAGTCAGTGTCGTGGGTTTCTTAACCAAGTGGGGATTTACTTTGAATTAATACCTCACGCTTTCCCTACTGAGAGGGCAAAAGTGGGCTTCCTAATCTCGCTGCTCTCTGATAGGGCCTTGGCCTGGGCTAATCCCTTATGGGAGAGGAATGACCCGGTGATTCACGTGTTTACCCGTTTCGTTGCCTCCTTCCGTACGGTATTCGACGTACCCGCTCGCTCCGCTTCTGCTGCCAAATTGCTCATGTCCATGCATCAGGGTTCACGAACCGTTGCCGAGTACGCCATCGAATTTCGTACTTTGGCGGCAGAGGTGGGTTGGAACAATGAGGCTCTAGTGGCTGCTTTCTCTCATGGTCTCTCTGATGCGTTGAAGGACGAGATCGCAGCCAAAGAACTGCCTGTGGAGTTAGAGGCACTCATCTCCTTCCTAATCTTGATTGACACCAGGCTCAGAGAGAGGCCTTCATTTAAGGAGCGGCTGCGGAGGCCTCCTAACCGTTTGGCGCCTACGTTTTCTGTCCCACCCGTGCCTCCCTCTCCTCCCACGCCTCCTGGGGATGGTTTGTCTGGTAGTGAGCCCATGCAGCTGGGGTTTGCTCGCCTTTCTGAGGGGGAGCGGGCCTCTCGGCGTCGGGAGGGTCGCTGCCTGTACTGTGGACTCGGGGGGCATTTTCGGCAGTCCTGTCCGGTCCGTCCGGGAAACGCCCGCACCTGAGATCCTGTCGGGGGCAGATCTTGGGTGGAGTTTCCTCGTCCCCGGTTTCCCGTAAAGATAAACCGCTTATCACCGTTGTCCTCTCTTGGGCAGGAGGCTCGGTGACGGCCCAGGCGCTGGTAGACTCTGGGGCTGGCGGTTTGTTTATGGACAGTTCGTTTGCGGCCCAGTACTCCATTCCTCTGCAGGCTCGAGAGACTCCATTGGTTCTCGAGGCGATAGATGGCAGGCCCTTGCAGCCATCGCAGGTTACCCACGAGACCCTGCCGGTGGAGGTAGCTATTGGGGCTGTTCACAGGGAATTGGCCTGTTTCCAGGTAATTTCTTCCCCGCACTACTCCGTGGTTTTGGGCTATCCCTGGCTTCAGAGGCACAATCCGACCTTTGATTGGCGATCGGCCGAGATTCTCTCATGGTCACCACGGTGTGGGGCTGGTTGCATCCGTGGTCCGGTTAAGGTGCTGTGCACCTCCTCGGACTCTGTGCTGCCCACTGAATATGGGGAGTACCTGGACGTGTTTGACAAGGTGCGCGCCGGTGCTCTGCCTCCTCATCGTCCATACGATTGTGCCATAACCTTACAAACTGGTGCTATTCCTCCGCGTGGCAGGGTGTATCCTCTTTCGGTGGCAGAGAATCAGGCCATGGAGGAATACGTTGCGGATGCGCTTTCCCGGGGGCACATTCGCAAGTCTACGTCTCCAGCAGGAGCTGGGTTTTTTTTTGTGAAAAAGAAGGGAAGTGAGCTGAGACCCTGCATTGATTTTAGGGGTCTCAATCGGATCACGATTAAAAATGCTTATCCTATTCCGTTGATCACCGAGTTGTTTGACCGCCTCAAGGGAGCAACGGTCTTTACTAAACTCGACCTTAGGGCTGCCTACAACCTTGTACGGATCAAGGAGGGCGATGAGTGGAAGACCGCGTTCAACACCAGAACCGGCCACTATGAATACCTGGTTATGCCCTTCGGGTTGTGTAACGCACCCGCGGTCTTTCAGGAGTTTATTAACGATGTCTTACGTGACTTGTTGCAGCAGTGCGTGGTGGTTTACTTGGACGACATCCTGGTTTACTCTGCGTCTATGGAGACTCATATCCAGGATGTTAAGCGGGTGCTGCAACGGTTACGTGAAAACGAGCTTTTCTGTAAGCTCGAGAAGTGTGAATTTCACCAATCCCAGGTTGCCTTTTTAGGCTACATTATTTCCCCGATGGGTTTTTCTATGGACCCTGAGAAGGTTTCAGCGGTTCTGCAGTGGCCTCGTCCCAGTGGTCTTCGGTCCATTCAGCGCTTTTTGGGATTTGCCAACTATTATCGGAAGTTTATCAGGAACTTTTCCACATTGGCAAAGCCTCTCTCAGATCTGACCAAGAAGGGCAGTAACCCTCACGAGTGGTCACCCGAGGCCATCTCAGCTTTCAAAGCTCTGAAAGTCGCCTTCACTTCGGCCCCAATTCTGTCTCATCCCAATCCTGGGTTGCCTTTTGTTCTCGAGGTTGATGCATCTGAGACAGGAGTAGGCGCCCTCTTGTCCCAGCGTCGGTCACCCGAGGGACCCCTACTTCCTTGTGGGTTCTACTCCAAGAAGCTTTCCTCTGCAGAGTGCAACTACCAGATTGGAGACAGGGAGTTGTTGGCCATTATTCTGGCTCTCAAGGAATGGAGGCACCTGCTTGAGGGTTCTGTGGTCCCGGTCCTAGTTCTCACTGACCACAAGAACCTCACATATCTCTCGGAGGCTAAGAGGTTGACACCCCGTCAGGCCAGGTGGGCGCTGTTTTTGTCACGTTTTAACTATGTGGTCTCTTACTTGCCTGGTTCCAAGAATGTCAGGGCTGATGCCTTGTCGCGGCAATACTCCGAGCTGTCCAGGGAGGACACTGAGCCGACCTCGGTCATTCCTCCAAACCAGATCCTGGCTGCCATTCGTACCAACCTGACTTCTCCCCTTGGGGAGCAGATTTTGGCGGCTCAAACTAACGCTCCCCCTGAGAGACCTGCTGGAAGATGTTTTGTACCTGAGGGATTGCGTACCCGCTTGCTACGTACCTACCATAATTCCAAGACTGCCGGTCATCCTGGTAGGAACCAATTGTCCTGGGTCGTTTCTCGGTTATTCTGGTGGCCATCTCTCCGTTCTGACATCGCCTCATATGTAGCAGCTTGTTCGGTCTGTGCCCAGAATAAATCTCCTCGGCACCTTCCATTGGGCCTTCTGCAACCCATTCCCAATGGGGAGCGTCCCTGGTCACACCTGGGAATGGATTTCATTGTGGATCTTCCTGCTTCTCAAGGTCATACGGTCATTCTTATGGTGATCGATCGTTTTTCTAAGATGTGCCATTGCGTTCCATTCAAGAAATTGCCGACTGCACAGGAACTGGCTACAGTTTTCGCCAAGGAGATCTTTCGCTTGCACGGGTTGCCCAAGGTGATTGTCTCGGACCGTGGGAGCCAGTTTGTGTCCAGGTTCTGGCGTGCCTTCTGCTCCCAGTTGGGTATCGAGCTTTCCTTCTCCTCGGCCTACCACCCTCAGTCCAATGGGGCTGCGGAGCGTTCCAACCAGGCCCTGGAACAATTCCTTCGTTGCTATATATCGGATCATCAGGACAACTGGGTCGATCTCCTGCCATGGGCAGAGTTTGCGAGGAACTCGGCTGTCAACTCCTCCTCTGGGATGTCCCCCTTCATGGCCAACTATGGGTTCCAACCCACTGTATTGCCTGAGTTGTTCTCTCCACAGGACATTCCGGCTGTGGATAACCACCTGGCTGCTCTGCGCTCCTCATGGGGGCAGATTCAGAGGTCCTTGAAGGACTCAGCACAGCGCCAGAAGCTCCAGGCTGATCGTAGACGGTTGCCCGCTCCCTCATACCAGGTCGGAGATCGGGTGTGGTTGTCCACTCGCAACCTCAAGCTTCGGGTGCCCGCACCAAAGCTGGCCCCCCGTTTTGTTGGTCCTTTCCGCATTCTTCGCAGGGTGAACCCGGTTGCCTATGCCCTTGCTCTTCCTCCTGGGATGCACATCTCCAATGTCTTCCACGTATCCCTGTTGAAACCTCTGATCTGTAATCGCTTTACTGCCTCTCCGCCTCGGCCTCGTCCTATCAGGGTCGACGGTCATGAGGAGTACGAGGTGAGCCGCATCTTGGATTCTCGGTTGGTCCGCGGTCGGGTACAGTTTTTGGTCCATTGGCGTGGTTATGGTCCCGAGGAACGTTCCTGGGTTCCTTCCGCGGATGTTCATGCTCCTGCCCTCCTCCGCGCTTTTCACGCCCGATTTCCTCAGAAACCTTTTGTTGAGCCACGGAGGGGGAGGGGCCTTTGAGGGGGAGGTACTGTCAAGGTCCTACCTTTCTTCAGAGCTTGTGCATCTCCATGAGCTGGCATCCATCTTGGTTTTCTGCAAAGCATGGTGGGAACCTTTATGCCTTCAGGCTTCTGCGGCTCCTCCTCAGTAGGGTGTGGTTGAGCACATTTAAACCTGCTGTCTGCAAGTGTGCTCTGCACTTGTGTCCTGTATGTTGCCCTGTTGCAAGCTCTTGTGTTGTTCCCATTGCTCTCCTGGTAACCGACTCGGCTTGGACAAGACTACTCTCTGCGTTAACCCTTTATCTGACCTCCCGTTGCTGAACCCGGCCCGTGACCTGAGTATTCTTTGCCTACCGTCTAGTACTGTCTGCTCTGTTGTTATTGACCCGGCTTGTCTGACTACTCTACTCGTGTTCCCATCTAGCTCCCACCAGCTGCACGCCATTGGCGGCAGTCGTTATCGCAGCTGGGGTCACTCGGGGGCCGCGACCTGGTCTCAGGCTGCGTCAAGTCCATCCCCACCATCAGGGGCCCTGGTGAAGGGTAGCCTGGGGCTTAGACTCCGCGCCCTGAGGGACTCTGGTCTGTGGGTAGTGGCTGTCGTCAGTCACAGCGTGACCGTACCATAGGCCTGCCTGCCCATTCCATCGTTCCTGCCCTGACACTGCTACCTCACCAACAACAACTTTCTTGATCCCCGACAGTCTGGCTTCCGTCCACAACATTCCACAGAAACTGCCCTACTAAAACTCACTAATGACTTACTAACTGCTAAACCAACGGCCATTACTCCATACTCATACTCCTTGACCTTTCCGCTGCCTTTGACACAGTCAACCACCCACTCCTCCTCAGTAAACTCCACTCCATAGGCCTCCGTGACTCTGCTCTCTCCTGGTTCTCCTCTTACCTTTCCCAGTGCACTTTCAGTGTCACATACAACTCCTCCTCCTGCTCCGCTCCTCTTTCTGTTGGGGTACCCCAAGGTTCTGTCCTTGGGCCCCTCCTTTTCTCTCTCTACACCTCCTCCCTGGGCCAACTGATAACTTCCCATGGCTTCCAATACCACCTCTATGCTGATGACACCCAGATCTATCTCTCCACTCCCCAGATCACCCCCTCAATCTCCTCACGTATCACAAATCTGCTAAGCGACATATCAGCATGGATGTCACATCGCTACCTTAAACTCAATCTTTCAAAAACTGAGCTTGTAATATTTCCTCCTCCCCGATCCCCCCACTCACAACTTTACCATTAAGATCAACGGCACAACCATTGGTCCTTCCCCTCATGCCAGGGTGCTAGGCATAATCCTAGACTCTGACCTCTCCTTTGGGCCACACATCCACTCACTGGCTAAATCCTGCCACCTCAACCCCCGGAACATCTCCAAAATCCACCCCTTTCTGACCAATGACACCACAAACATCTTATCCACGTCTTGGTTATATCCTGCCTTGATTACTGCAACTCCCTCCTCACTGGTCTACCGTTACACAGGCTATCCCCCCTTCAGTCTATTATGAATGCTGCTGCTAGACTCATACACCTTACCAACCGATCAGCGACTGCTGCCCCTCTCTGCCAATCCCTTCACTGGCTTCCACTAACCCAACGTATAAAATTCAAAATACTAACCACAGCTTACAAAGCCATCCACAACACTGCCCCTAGCTACATCGCCAACCTCATCCACATATACCACCCAAATCACCCACTCTGCTCCTCCCAAGATATCTTCCTCTCTAGCTCCCTCATCATCTCCACGCTCGCCTCCAGGACTTCTCCAGAGCCTCACCCATCCTCTGGAACTCCCTACCACAGCATGTCCGGTCAGCCCCCACCCTGTCTGCCTTTAGGCGATCTTTGAAAACTCTCTTCTTGAAGGAAGCCTACCCCACCTCCACCTAAGAACTGTACTTGAATCACCTGCACTGGATCATCCCCCGCAGCTATCAGCTTTTGTATCACCTCCCCCTTCCTTTAGATTGTAAGCTCCACGAGCAGGGCCCTCACATTCCTTGTACTGAAATGTATTGTAATTGTACTGTCTCCCTTATATTGTAAAGCGCTGCGCAAACTGTTGACGCTATATAAATCCTGTATAATAATAATAATTGATGATGTTGCACTGATATGCAGCACTGATGGGCACTGATAGGCGGTACTGATGGGCACTGACTGGTGGCACTGACTGACAGCCCTGACTGGTGGCACTGACTGATGGCACTGACAAGCGACACTGATGGGTGGCACTGCTGGGTACTGATGGGTGGCATTGTTAGGCACTGATGGGCGCCACCGCTGGGCACTTTTGGGGCTGCACTGATCATCAGGGCACTGATAATCAGTGCCTTGATTATCAGTGCAGATGTCCTCTGTTACACTTGCCGGTTATCGGCAGTACTTTCCTCATGTGACAATGTGAGGAAGGTGCTGCCAATAACTGGCTACTGTATTTACTTTATGGTCAGCTGTGATCATGTGGTAAAAGGCCACTGTAATTGGCCTTTTACCTTGTCATGTGTTCAGCTGTGTCCGTAGGACACAGCGATCACACACAGCACTGGGTGCATGCCGCTGGTGGCGCGTTCTGGGAGGACGTCATATGACGCCCTTCCAGAACTGGACAACCGTGCTGTAGCTGTCATTCAGCTATAGCCCAGTTGTCAAGTGCTTAAAGCTGTCTGTGAGGATTACTGAATTATGCCCCTCTTTGTTATGAAGAATATTAGAAGGGCAAGGTTATGCAGTCCTATCTTGTTTCTGTGATCCTGTATAGAACAGTGAGTGAGTGTTGTCACCATTGGATTGGAAGTGTGTTATTGGCAGGATCACAGAAGAAAATAAAGGAAAAAGCAAGAAAGATAATTACTGCACTACCACATCTAATGACTGGTAAGTTGGAATATGTCACATTTTTCTTTTTGGGTTTAGATGCATTTTGAGACCCACTTCTGGTAATGCAGTTAACACAGGGTCACCCACTTCCCTTTCTGAACACAGTAATAATCAGTCAAGATACGTGAGACGTCAGAGCAGTGTGCCTATTTTGCTAATTCATTCACTCCCTATTGTCAAACCTTAGCAGTAAAAGCTGGGGAAGTCATTGCTGTGTTTGGTTAGAAAATATTTACACATGAAGATCAAGTTATTAGTATCAGGAACAAGGAAAATACGCTTATCTGTATCAGCAGTGAGAAACAAACTTTACTTAGCGCAGTCCTAAGCTGTATTTTGTGGAAAAGTAAATCCCGGAACTTTTTTTTATAAGTGTCTGCATATGGTGATATGCAGTGACGAACATTGACAAGGTATAGTTGCTCTACGTCGCTGTCATCATGCATGACAATTACACTTTGCTACCTAATCTAAGGGTTTTTTTTTATTTTTGCTTAAAGTGGTTCTAAAGGCTCAAAGTTTTTTACCTTCAAGTATTGTATGCATGCAGGTAAAAAAGCCACCTGTGTGCAGCTGCCCCCCCCAATCCTTACCTGAGCCTCCTCAGATCCAGCAATGTTCACGACAGCCTCTGCTGTCTGGGGACTCTTCCTCCTCATTGGCTGAGACATTTGGCTCCCACTGCTGTCAATCACAGCCAGTGAGCTAGTGAGTGGGGGGATGGGGCCAAGCCACGGCTCTATGTGTTTTATGGACCCATAGAACAGTGGCTCGGGGATGAACACGGGGCTGTGTCCCCAAGGTGAGCGGTTTTCTCTGGGGGCACTGCTCAAGGGGGAGGAGCGCCAGCAAGGACCCGAAAAGAAGAGGATTGGGGCTGCTCTGTGCAAAACCACTGCACAGAGCAGGTAAGTATAGACATGTTGTTTGTTATTTTTAAGGGGGAAAAAAATTAAGGTTTAGTGTCACTTTAGTACTGGTTTGCAGTATCTCTTCATTTCCAGACCATTTCTTAATTTCCAAGTTTTAGTACTGTGATAGTTTGATTGACAATTACTAAACGTCCCCTCGCATCTATTGCCTGTGCGTGCTCCCTAGGAGTGCGTGGCTCTGCGATCTCTGTCTGCTATGCTCAGTAAACACTGATCGCTCTACGGGACCACTGTGTGAGGTCCCAATTCATGTGATCAGTGAAGTTAAAGTAGCACAGTGCTGAATGGAAAAAAATGTCATGATAATGAACAGGGTATAATCTTCTAGAGCTGGCATGGTTAAGAATATATTTTAGTTGTTTGTTTAAGTGTTAACACAAGTGATCTTTATGGGACGAATGACGCTTTATTACGTAAGGGCAATCCTAAAATAAACAGAGTGAATGATAGGAGTTTGCACATACTGTGAACGTTTTCTGGCTAACTTGTATCCCAGCTGTTGGACAGCATTATTGCAGGTGGAAAGTGCAAAGCATGTATATAAATAGCATTGATGCTTTGAAAAGGATGATTCACCTGGAGGAAACATATTAGGCAATAAAGCTTGCTGGGAACAAATTTACATATTTAAAGTGGTTCTAAAGCCTTACATTTTTTCACCTTAATGCATTCCATGCAGTAGGTAAAAAACCTTCTGTGCCAAAAGATTTCCCCCCCCCCCAGGCCCCCTTATACTTTCCACCAGCGATGTGCACAAGACCAGAGGCTCTCTCAGCTCTCTCCCTCCTCACTGGACAGACTGATAGCAGTGGAAGCCATTGGCTCCTATTGCTGTCAATCAAATTCTGTGACGAAGGAGCAGGGGGTTGTCCGAACCATGCTGTCTGGGTGGCTCAGAAGAAACTTTCAATGGTGGGCACTCACTAAAGAGGAGGATTGGGGCTGCTCAGTGCACAGAGCAGGTAAGTATAACATGTTCATTACTTTAATAAAAAAATGTAAGTTTTACTATCACTTTAATTTATATTTAAAACAAAAATACTAAAACAAATGCCATGTGATTCCTTTGACAAGCCATTTATTTAAATTATACCTAAAAGCAAACCCTTTTTTTAGTTTTGGGTAGAGTGGAGAGGGGTTAGAATGCCTGTCGGTTTTTATTGCTGTCTATGCTCCCATTAGAGAGATTCACCCTCTCTATTTTTCCTGTTTATCATTATTATTGAAAGTGGAAGTAAAGAAAATCCCAAATTTTGGGTTGCCCCAGAAACGTAAAAGAGAGAAAATCTTCCAATGGGGACACTAGTTCTGGTGACCTGAGGGCCCCAGAGGATTCCTTTAGTTTGAAGGGAAATCTCCCCAATGGGACAAAGATGGCGAAAAGATTCTGACGGGTATAACCAGTGTTAATTTTGACTAAAATGCCATTTTAGTTTTAGTCATATCTTAGTCATCTGATTTTAGTTTTAGTTCTATTTTAGTTGACTAAAATCTCCAGTAAATTTTAGCTGACTAAAATCTAATTGGTTTAGATAAATTGGAATGCATTATTTAAGCATTTCTCTAGAATTTCCAAAATCCTCAAGTAAAAATCTAATAACAGGTTATTATTTATGGTATTAAAGTGATACTAAAGGTTTTTTTTTTTTCTTTTTTTTAAATAACGAACATGTCATACGTACTGGAGAAGCTGTCAGAGAGCCCCCACAGGAACCTAGGAAAAACTATCAGATGGAACTGTCAAAAGCTAGTTGCCAATCAGGAAACAGTTCACAGGCAAAATCACGCCTTCTTCATCAGCTGGTGAAGGAGGCGGGACAATTACCACTACTGATGGCTTCACTTGAAGTTAATTATATGCCTGTTTCACACTGAAGCTTGTGAGTGCATTAGCATTGTTTTTATACATTTCATATGAATAAAATCTTGCTGCACTATTGGCAGCCTTGTGCCTCTCTCTAACTAAAAAAATAAAAGTCTCTCCCTCCCATTTTATTTCATTTGTTGGTGAACTTTGACATTGATTTTTGTCATAGTTTTCATCAATTGACAAAAATTCTAATTGATTTTCATCTAGTTTTCACTGAAAACATGCCTCTGATGAGAATGATGACGCAAATATTTTTGTCAATGATATTATAACCCTACCTTGCTCTATCCAAAATAAAAAAAAATGTTTTGCCTATTCTACTTTAAGATTATTTTTTTTATTCATCCACCTGCCTCTCCACCTCAGCCAATCAGAAGAAGCCCTGTGTTAATTGATGAAGTACAAGGCCTCCTGTGAATGGCTGAGCGGTGCTCAGCCCGACTTGATTTAGGTCTGTGAGTGGAACTGGAAGTTTCCATCTCACTGTTGAAACACAATTCTAAATAATGTATGTGGCTGATACTACATACTGTTCATACATCACTCCTGGTATACTACATATATATATACTGTATATACACACACACTATATTTCCAAAAGTATTGGAGCACCCCTAAAAATCATTGGATTCAAGTGTTTCACCTCCATGGCCACAGGTGTATAAAATAGAGCACCCAGGCATGCAGACTGCTTCTACAAACATTTGTGAAAGAATGGGTCGCTGTCAGGAGCTCAGAGAATTCAAGTGTGGTACCGTGATAGGTTGCCACCTGTGTAATAAGTCCATCCATGAAATTGCCTTGCTACTAATATTCCACCGTCAACTGTTAGTGGTATTATAACAAAGTGGAAGCAACTGGGAACAACAACAACTCAGCCATCAAGTGGTAGGCCACGTAAAATGACAGAGCGGGGTCAGCGCATGCTGAAGCACACAATGCGCAGAAGTTGCCAACTGTCTGCAGAGTCAATAGCTAAAGACCTCCAAACTTCACGTAAAAAAATGTATACAATTGAGTACAAATAATGAAGGATCAAGAGCAAAATCAGTTATACCAAATATGGTGACAATATATAGGCAGAAGGGTAAGGTGAGGTCTCAAAATGCCAGTATTTTGGGGTGAGGACCCCTTTATCAGGAGTTACTACAAGAGACAGAGTGGTGATGACTAGCAAATGATCTGGGGTCTAACTATTTGGTAAGGAACAGTGTGTTTTTTGGGGTGGTGGGCACGAAAGTCTCTATTTCACTACACAAGAGGAGAATTATTGTGGATACAGCTGTTCATCATAATCAGAATTTTGTCATTAAGATACTTTTTCATTGTTTTGTGATTCATGCTTTTTGACTTAATATTGGCTGGATTACTTTTAAAGTATAAATGACTAACTATTAGCATCTTTTTTTATCAATAGCGCAACAACTGGATATCACTTATTGAGTATTTGTATTGGTATTTTTGAGTGTGGCTATTGTTTCACTGTTTGTTTGTTTTATGGTTCACAATTTGGATTTTTTTGGCACTCAGCACAGTTACATCATTTTCACATTGGTGATAAATAGCAGCCTACATTTTTTCCTAAATACAGATTTGTTTTAAAGTGGAACTTTAACTATAACAACTTGATAAAAAAAATATTTTTTTTAGCAAGGAACATGCATTCCACAATTATAATTTTGCTACCAAAATTAGTGTGTGCTGTGAATTGCATCCATGATTGCTGCTGATTGTGATTGCTGGAAGTTGCCATTTTGCCATTTTACACGCTGGTGGCCCTGGGATTAGGTAATATATGTATCTTCCTTCTACAGGAGCCTGTAAAAGATGCTTCAAAAGGTTGAAGACCTCTCCAAAAAGGTACAATGTGTTGGCAAGTCCAAAAAATGTGAAAGAGAGTGCCAGTGTCCTAGCCACATCACCAGCACGTAGAAGGAACACCCCGATTGTGAGCATGAAGAACCTCAGGGGTCCTATACCAAAACATCAGTATTTTGTAAGTATTTTCCTTATACACTACACAGAAGATCTGGAGGCAGCCTGCCAAATCCTGCTCCATTAATCCAAAGCAATATCACATTGGAGGATCTGGGGCCATTTGCGCATATAAAAGTGTGTATCAATAGAAAGGGGGCAGGCATCTTGAAGAAGTTTATAAGTAGAGGAAATGATGCCCTGCTGATGTGGACCTTGAATACAGATGCGTTCAAAGGGGGTAGATTTCTCAAGAGTTAACGATGGAGCTTTGGAGGAGAAAAAATGTAAACATAATATTGATGAGAAGGTAAATGGGCAGCTTTTTGAATCTCAGAAAAGGATTTTAGCTTACGAGTCACTGGATGGACCAGGTGACGCAACTCAAATAAATTGGCTTTAGCCCATGAATTCACATGAGCCAAAGCCAAACCATCTGGGAGACTGGGATTGAATATGACATTGGTCAGGGGAGAACACTGAGAAAACAGAGCGAATTTAACCCTACACCACCGCCATATAGACATTGTGAATTGCATGGACCCAAGTAGAAAGTATCTGTGAGAGGTGCTTTCAACATTGGACTGTGACCAGAGTAGGGAACAAGGATACACTGGACATAATTGTAGCCATTCGATCTCCGCCCATTTATTAGGGGGGTGCTGAGAGGACCACGAGATAAGGGCACGTAGGTGGGTAGCAAAGTAATACAACACAATGTCTGGGGCCCCCAAGCGTCCCCTAGATTGAGGGGCGAGAAGGACAGTTCGGGTAAATCAGTGAGCTCTGCCATGCCAGATGAAGTGGAGGAAGGATTTTTGAGTGCAACCTGGACATGGGCATAGGAACAGGAAGCATCTCAAACAGACACAGAAGTTTGGGCAATATGGCCATTTTTAGCACATTAACCCGTCCAAGGAAGGAGATGAAAAGATTGTCCCAAGATTTTAAAGACTGGGAAATTGTATGAAACGGGGGCAAAATTAGCTGCATAAAGGGAATGATATTAGGAAGTAAGATTGGTGCCTAGATATTTCAAGGTGTGGGGACACCACTGATAGGGATAATTTAGCTGAAGGGAAGATAAGATTGTAGGTGGTATATGGATTGGCAATGCTTCCGTTTTAGACGCGTTTACCTTTTAACCCAACAAAACACCAAAAAGCTGCAAAGTGCGATGTACAAGTGGGTTGTAGCAAATATTTAAATGAGATTATTTTAGGTCAAAGTTCAGGAAGGTTCTTTGTGAATGGCAGTTAAATATAGGTTGTTTGGTCTGAAAAGATCTTCTAGTCATTAGTTCCAGGTGTATGATACAGAGTGAACAAAATACCCCTTTCAACCTTTACAGTTTTGACATGGCTTGGTGGATATGGCGTCTGAACTCATCAGTTTGTTACTAAGGCTAGCTAGTTTATTGGAATAGGGGAATTAGGTGTCAGAAGACAGCTGGTCTAGGGGTATAGGCCGTATAAATTCAACCCTTAATGCAACAAGCACAGTGAAAGAGAAGACAGAACTCTCTGAGGTACCCTGAGCCTCAATACTATTTGGAAAAAATTGACTAGTACCTAGATATGTGCAGCCATTCCCCTTTTTTTAGCATGTAAAAGCTATCATCAGCCAAGAAGGACATAAACACAGTATGGTTCACATTGAGTCACAAAGATCATAAAAGATCACTCCACTCAAAACGTATTTAAATTTTTGGAACTTTTTGTAAAGTATATCTAAAACCAAAGCTTTTTTAAATTTTGAATACAGAAGGAAATGGTTAAAACCCCAATATATTTTTTATTCCATCTGTGTCTCATTGGGGAGATTTCCCTTCACTTCCTATCCTGAAGGAATCTTTATAGTGAGAGAAATCCACTATTATGCTGACCATACATGGCTTAAATTTCAACCAAACTCTGCTGAATTAGCCTAAAATTTGAGCTGATTCAGCAGGGCAGCAGTTGTGGTGGCCCTAAGATTGTTCTTGTACAGGGGTCTCCTTTTTTACTTTGGCTGGCACTGGTTTTGTCCCTTCTATTTAAAATAATTATAAAATAGTGTGTATTTTTACTTCAGCACCCTAAATGTAAAGCCAAGGTTTTTCAAGCACCCAAGGCAAAGATACCAAAGCGTGCACCTATATTTTCAATGTAAAATCTAAAAATTATTTGCAACTGGGGATGGCAATTGAAATGCAGCAGTTTCTCTGCTCTGCCAGCCTTTTTTCTAGACTAACTTTCAGTTCCTCTGCACAGACTGCAGAATACCTTAGGGCCTCTCGGGATTCCTGGGCCCCCTACCTGTGTATGGGTTGTTCCCCCTGATGGTGCCTCTGAATGTTACCGATCTGGATTGCCCTGAGATTAGGTAATATATTCATCTTCCTTCTACAGAGTAGTAAGAATAGGGGTTAGAAGAGTGGCAGGAGCAGTCTTAAGCTTAGTTAGTTCTAGCCTGGAATTCCACTTTAAAATGATACTAAACACAGTACCATGTGATCCAGTTATGGTGTATTTTTAAAAGTAGTGCATCACACTGAATCCCACAGGAAAGTAGAGTGCATTCCTCTGTGATTCTGGTGTGAACCGGCACCCTAAGCTGAACTAAGCTGGATATATGAAAAAACTACCCTTGCAGTGGGATGTCATCTTTTGATTCCCTAACAGCTGGTGCTTACCTCTTCTCTATGAAACACCGGCTTGAGGGTGGGCTGTCGGCATCCTGTGACTGATGGCCTAATAATCATATGTGCTGACATTGCAGCTGCAACCCCTGAGTGGAGTGTAAGCTGTGTACTGGGGTGGGCTCCCCAGGATACAGTGAAGTCACGGACGAGGAAAGCAACCCCAACACCAACTTTTGCCACAACAGAATTTTACTTAGATGTGGCAAATAAACACAACCAGAAATGCTGAGAACATACAATAAATTTACATACACCCAGCCCAAAGGCTGAGACCCTGCACAGCACAGCACCTTCTGATGGATGAAGGTAGAAAGTGTAGTAATTTACCTACTGGCGGGCACAAAAAAGCTGCCACATCTTACCCGTTATTACCCTAAAAGAGCAGGAATCAGTGTATGGGTGTTTGGTATGGGCTAGCCTGTGGTGCAGCACGACAGCTTACATTCTTACACAAATCTACAGTATTCCCCCTCCCATAACTGGTCCTGTAGCACGTGCCTGAGTATTCCTTCTGAGCAAAACGCCAGTCTGGCTTGAGTTTGTGGGATTTTATCAGCTCTCCAATGTGAAATGTCGCTTTAAGTTATAAAGTCCTTCCAATGATCAGTAATAACACTTATGGCCAGACATAGAGACCCTAACTAACTAACTATAGGCCTGGTCTCAGTCTCTAGGTGCCAACACTGAAATGAGGTGCGTGCACGATCTTACCGACCCGGGTCTGCTTTGCATCAGCTGGTGACTCTGAACAGGACAAATGTCTCTCCAAAAAAGCATGCGGTATCGCAGTGTATGTTGCTTTGTTCCTCTGCTCTCATCAGCATTCCTGGCAGCAATCTTCCTTTCTCTGAACAGGATCAGGGTCTTGGACACGATCAGCTTCACTTAGCTGCAGCTCTGGTTACTGAGGGATGCTCTCACACCTTGATGCCATCAGATTCTCTGCTCACCCGGCTCCTTCATTCACCATCCTCCAAACATGGCTCCTCTCTCTCTCATCTTCCTGTTCTCTCAACTCTGAGTGAAAACCCCACCTCTTCATGAATATAGAAATATCTATGCAGTCTGAGGCTGTGTTAGGAAAACAGTGGCATCTTGTGGCTAAACCGCAGAATGTCAGTCCAGAACATTTAATTTACTCCACACAGTGTTCAAACAATGAGAGCTGTTTCCCCATCTCACAGGAGCACCAAAGATAAGAGGCTGCAGGGGACTTGTCTCATGGAATGTTAGACTATGGGAGCAAAGGATGAAGTAAATAAATGTGTTTTTTACTAGTTCTCTAGGTAAGAATAAGGATTTATCTCTTAAGCTGGGTACACGCAGACTGAAAATCATCTGCTGCCTATCCGATAGGAAAACCAGCATCCAATTGGCAGCCGATGACTGTGAGTGCTGATCAGTGTGTTCTGGTGGGGAGGGGGCAGTCTTCCATGCCAGAACACAATAGCACAGCAGGGCAGATCGCTGCATTAACATCGTTTGTATTAGTACAGAAATCTGTCAGTTTTTTTCATTCAGCCCTCTGGGTTCAATGAAAAAAAAATGACTGTGTGTACCCAGCTTTACAGTGTTGGGGGGGGGACCCCACCACAAGGGTATTTATTCTTTCAGCTGTAAGCCCTTTTGTGGGCTGACAACACTCAATAATTTTGTGGAATTAAGTGTTGTCATTCCTTCCATCGTCTTTGCTACACTTACCAGCAACTGTCTCTCTAGATCTCAACATAATAACGGTTAATCAATCTGTAGTTAAACATATGAGCTAGGAGGGATAAACAGGCTTTTTATGATAACATAAGAAGTTTGCAGGGAACACAGAAAGGCTCTAAATTTATGATATGATCAACAGGTATTTTTCTGCATTTATTCAACAAATAAAGCAAAATGCTTCCAATGATACACTTTATCGGCTCATTTTGCATCAATATGTACTTTGTATGCAACTCTAAGAAGCTCCCTCTAGTGTTTTAAAGAGTTTTCTACTTTTAACTCAAATGTTGATTCGCAGTCCAGAGAAGCCTCTAACAATTTATTCTGCACTTCGTGCAGTCCCTGACCAGGAGAATTATAATAATTGTATCTTTGTATAAACTATATACCATCTGATTATATTGTGATTGCTAAAGATAGGTCAAAGTTGTTCTATTTTCCAGCATTTACCATTGAAGTATATTAGCAGTTTCTATACTCCATAAAAGCAGGAATTGTTTTCAGCAGGAACTTGGTGGAACTCAGTTCCACCATCTCTGGTTCTCACCCTCCACTCCTAGTTCACCACTGTCATTTGTAAAACGGAAGCCTGACTTCTGTGCTTACAAGGACAGCTTGCCTCTCCCAGTGGCTCCACAGATCCCTCCTTGCCCTACATTCACAGCTTGGACAAGGGAGATGCAGGTGCTAGTGTAGTGGGGTTATGGGTGGGAGGGGGCATTGTGTGGTCAGCTGAACCCTCTATGTTCATCATCTGTTCCTAGGTCCATGGATGCCGATGCCTATAGATGATCTTGCTGCAAATAAGGGAGGTAGAGCTGCCTACAGTACAGGGGTAAAATGCATAGACATTATGAAGGAATGGGGAGGGGGAAGATGAGGGCAGTGAAGGGGTGTGTGCAGAGTTGGAGCATGGGGGCAGTGGTGCAGAGGTCAGAGCTGAGAAGGGGTGGAAATGAGATGTTCATGGGAGGATGCAGAGGTAAAGCACTGTGAAAGAGAGTTGAACCCTGCACTCTGTATGTGGTATACCCCTAAACCCTGAACCATGTACATAGCTCACTAATGAATCCTGTGCTCTGTACATAGCACATTCCTGAACCCCTGAATCATTCAAACTGTGTGTAGTGCACCCTTGAAATCTGCCCTCTGTACATTGCACACCCCTAAATTTTGCACTCTGTACGTAGCACACTCCTAAATTTTTGCACTCTGCACATAGTACACCCCTGAACTATGTATGTAGCATGTCCCTGAACCCTGCACTCTGTACGTAGTGCACTCCTGAACTCTGCACTCTGAAAGTAGCACACCCCTGAAACCTGCAGTCTGTACATAGTGCACTCCTGTACTCTGCATTCTGTGCCAGTGTACCCCTGAACTCTGCACTCTGTACGTAACACACTCCTCATATATAATACCCCTTAAAACTCTCCCACTGCAGTTTGGACACACCCATTATTTGATGCGGTTTGGTGGGAAGGGGGGCATAGTTGAGTTCCTGCACCTATTCTCTGAGAAAAAAAAACCTGCGTAAAAGTATATCTAAACTCACAGCTCCTAACTCATAGTATGCAGGCATGGTACACTGTTTTCACCATCAAGAAGCTGTATGTAGCTGATGTAGGAGTGAATCCATGTAACCAGGAATGTCCATAATGTTTTAGCAAACTGAGGGGCCTGTTTATAAAAAATTTGCTTTGCGAATGTCTCAGCATTCGTGCTAGCATAACACATAACGCAATGTTTGTAATATGTATGTAATAATTTCCTTGTTACCTTTTGACAGGCAAATGTAACAATTCCCTACATTCAGTCCTAATAGAAAAATAACTATTAGAACATGTGCCCACGAGAGTTAACATCCACCAATAGAGAAAATAACCTAATACTATAGTTGGTAAATGACATCAAAATAATCCCAGTGATGTCATGGACCAAATAAAGTCATGGTCATGACTGGTCAATGATGTCACTCATCATTCCTTTGCTTATATTGTGGCAGCAGGGACCAAGAGATGACATTTGGTGGGAGTCAAGTGATGTGTCAATGGGTGGCAGGTTTTTTTCATTTGGTTAGTGGGCATTGACATGTATCCGCATCGCTGAACTAAGTGATTGATTTGAGAAAAGGTGTGTGTGTTTATTTACCATTGTTTTTTCTTCATGAATGAATAGGGATACTATGTACCTCTTATTCATGGAGGGGGGATGAAATATCTGGGTGTCCTGGTTTTTAAAAGGGGCTTCCAGATTCTAGCAAGCTCCCGCATGCCACCACAACCACCAAGCCAGGGTTGTGGGGAAATGGCTCTTGTCCTAATCAATCTGGGAACAAGGTGCTTCCCCAGATAAAAACATGAGGCAGAAGTTTGTCTTTTTGCCATAGTACCACTTACCGCTGCTAAATGACAGGTTCCTGTGGGCTTCTGTTTGTAAACAAACTGGTGGGGGATACAAATTGATGTCATGGACCAAATGAGGAAGGGTCCTTGTGTGGTCCTGAAACATAGCTTTTTCTGTGTGATCATATAAGAAAAAAAAAACCTTTTCACCTTGAAACATGCTTGTCTGTGTGTTGGAGACACGTTGCATCTATGCTGTAGACTCTAACCAGATGGGAGTTGTTTCAGTAACCTTTTCATCACATGGTTTATCCCAGTATGGTATGCACGAGGACATTACCACAAGTATGACACAACAACACATCCTTGCATTGCAAATCCTTCATTCATGAAGGTGACAGAACGTTCAATGCTGTGGGGCTGTGTGATCCATCAGCCAGGGCTGTGTATGTGTATGAGCAGCTGCAGATAGACATACACGGCACCACAGGCTGTGTAATCTTTTGTGAATGGCAACACTGATCTCCAGAGCGATCCCTGCTGCCAGAGAACAGAGCTATCACTAACAAATCTGTCTCCATCTTAGCAGGATTATCAAATAGCAGAAAGAAAACTGTCCAACTAATCTGTTTAGCAAAAGCAGGACAGATTCCAATGAGACCAAGTGCTACATGCACTTGGTGCCCCAAAAAGTTAAATAAAAGTCTCTGGCACACGTTTCGAATGTCATAAAATTTTTCTGTTCTATGTTGTGTTGAAGAGTTGTTTTACAGAAAAAATAATTCAAAAAATTTGTGCCTATGCAGTTGATTGCTGATTGATACATACAGATTGCTTATTGATACATTATATTGGCAGTATTAAACAAGAAGGCTTTATGAGTGAGGGTAAAATGACAAGGATTTATGACTACATTTCAGCTTTTTTTTGAATACTTGAGAGAAACTGACAGCTGAAAGCCACAGTACAAAGGATTAATGAGTAACCACTTAGCACACGTACAATAGAAAGTGTGTGCTACTGATTATAGAATATATCACTATATTGACTATAGAATATACGTCGACTTTCACATTGTCACAAAACAAAGTTTTATCAAAGGAAAGGGCTTCGATATCTTGCAGTTCCCTTTCTACAGCTGTGTCGTCCTCTTAACTTCAGCCACACCTAAACCATGCACTGCTTTAAGAACCCGGATACAGACATAAATGAGTGAAAAAGCAACACAATCAACCACCGCCTCGCAGAGCAGCTGTCAGAATGTGTACCAGGAACTGGATTTGTTCCTTTAGGTATCTAGGTGGTAGCTGTATTAGAGGAGAACTGAGAGAGCCCTACTATCTGATAGATGATTTTTTTGCAGTGTGTATATACAGGAAGAGCTGGGAGGATTACAACTATTATATATGTCAAAATATCTTTGCTACAAATAAAGAAAGCAACCTCTTTGATTGTAAGCTCTAACGAGCAGGGCCCTCTGATTCCTTGTGTACCAAGTTGTATTGTAACTGTAATGTCTGCCTTCATTTTGTAAAGCACTGCGCAAACTGTTGGTGCTATATAAATCCTGTATTATAATAATATTGAGCAAGAAACGTTTGGGAGTGCGGTGACTCATTGGAATGGTATAGTAGTGGCAGTTTGCAGCCTGCCTGTTCCCAGCACCCAGTACACAGGACGTGCAGCCCACCTTCTTGACAGGTATATATTTTTTCCCTGCAGGGCACATTGGATCATGCTTTGCTGGGTTTTTTTTTGCCTTCCTCTGGATAAAATGTGGGTATATGATTATAACTTTTTTTTTTTTCTGTGTAATGGTTGAACTGGATGGACTTTTGTCTTTTTGAGCCAGACTAACTATGTAACTATATATGTGTATATATATATATATATATATATATATATATAGATATAGACATTGGTGTATTTTGGTTTTGTGCTGCCCTAGGCAAGACTAAAATCGGGCACCCCCTGCATCTAAATGTGTCCCACCCTTTCATCTGCAAACTCCACCCCTTCCTCTTTAGGCTACACCTCTTCCTATTAGAGCCCCGCCCACTGACAACGATGGGCGCTATTCCTCCCACTGACACCAATGATGGGGCACGATTCCTCCCACTGACACAAATGATGGGGCACTATTCCTCACACTGACACTAATGATGGTGCCCCATCATTAGTGTCAGTGTGTGAGGAATAGTGCCCCATCATTAGTGTCAGTGGGAGGAATCGTGCCCCATCATTGGTGTCGGTGGGAGGAATCGTGCCCCATCATTGGTGTCAGGGGGATGAATAGTGCCCCATCATTGGTATCAGTGGGAGGAAGTGCCCCATCATTAGTGTCAGTGGGAGGAATAGTGCCCCATCATTGGTGTCAGTGGGAGGAGTAGTGCCCCATCTTTGGTGTCAGTGGGAGGAATAGTGCCCCATCATTGGTGTCAGTGGGAGGAATAGTGCCCCATCATTGGTGTCAGTGGGAGGAATAGTGCCCCCTCATTGGTGTCAGTGGGAGGAAAAGTGTCCCCTCATTGATGTCAGTGACACCAATGAGGGGGCACTATTCCTCCCACAATGACACTAATGATGGGGCACTATTACTCCCACTGACACCAATTATACTTACATTGCTGTGCTGACCCCTGCTCCAGCCTGGGCTCCCTCCTTCAGGCACAGACACTTACCCATCAGCTGTCTTCTTTCTCCAGCCGCTCTCCTCCTCTTCACCGGCTCCAGCTGCTCCCTCACTCGATCTTCAATCTTTGCGCTGCCGCTCAGCTCCTCCTCTCCAAGCTCCACCTCCTCGCCGGTGATTGGCTGCCTGTGTGCCTTTTCTGAGCTACATCTCTGGCGACCAATCACCGGCGAGGAGGAGGAGCTTGCAGAGGGAGGGACAGGCTGCCATAGGCTGCCCAGTGATTCCAGGTGTTTGGCCAGATTCGAGGGGCGGCTATTGTATATATAAACCCCTAATGAAAAAAAATGATAATCATAAAATATGTGAAACACCAACAACCAAAATTGCTGCTGTAATAGAACACCCCCAAAATGTATAAAATAAATGGTCTATAATGCCTCGTATAGTACATTGCAGTGATATATACAGGTGAAACTCGAAAAATTAGAATATCGTGCAAAAGTTAATTTATTTCAGTAATGCAACTTAAAAGGTGAAACTAATATATGAAATAAACTCATTACATGCAAAGCAAGATAGTTCAAGCCGTGATTTGTCATAATTGTGATGATTATGGCTTACGGCTCATGAAAATCCCAAATCCACAATCTCAGAAAATTAGAATATACATGAATCAATAAAACAAGGATTGTACATAGAACAATATCAGACCTCTGAAAAGTATGCATATGTACTCAGTACTTGGTTTGGGCCCCTTTTTCAGCAATGACTGCCTCAATGCTGCGTGGCATGGAAGCTATCAGCCTGTGAGGTGTTATGGAAGACCAGGATGCTTCAATAGCGGCCTTCAGCTCTTCTGCATTGTTCAGTCTCATGTCTCTCATCTTTCTCTTGGCAATGCCCCATAGATTCTCTATGGGGTTCAGGTCAGGCGAGTTTGCTGGCCAATCAAGCACAGTAATCCCATGGTCATTGAACCAGGTTTTTGGTGCTTTTGGCAGTGTGGGCAGGTGCCAAATCCTGCTGGAAAATGAAATCAGCATCCCCATAAAGCTCGTCTGCGGAAGGAAGCATGACGTGCTCCAAAATCTCCTGGTAGACGACTGCGTTGACCCTGGACTTAATGAAGCACAGTGGACCAACACCAGCAGATGACATGGCTCCCCAAATCAACACAGACTGTGGAAACTTCGCACTGGACTTCAAGCATCTTGAAGTGTGTGCCTCTCCATTCTTCCTCCATACCCTGGGTCCTTGGTTTCCAAATGAGATGCAAAAGTTGCTCTCATCAGAAAAGAGGACTTTGGATCACTGAGCAACAGACCAGGTCTGTTTTTCTTTAGCCCAGGTAAAACGCTTCTGATGTTGTTTATTGTTCAGGAGTGGCTTGACAAGAGGAATACGACATTTGAAGCCCATGTCCAGGATCCGTCTGTGTGTGGTGGCTCTTGATGCACTGACTCCAGCCTCAGTCCACTCCTTGTGAAAGTCCCCAACACTTTTGAATGGCCTTTTCCTGACAATCCTCTCCAGGCTGTGGTCATCCCTGCTGCTTGTACACCTTTTTCTTCCACACTTTTCCCTCCCACATAACTTTCTATTAATGTGCTTTGATATAGCACTTTGGGAACATCCAACTTATTTTGCAATTACCTTTTGAGGTTTTCCCTTCTAATGGAGGGTGTCAATGATGGTTTTCTGCACAACTGTCAGGTCAGCAGTCTTTCCCATGATTGTGATTCCTACTGAACCAGACTGAGAGACCATTTAAAGGCTCAGGCACCCTTTGCAGGTGTTATGGTTTAATTTGCTGATTAGAGTGGGACACTTTGAGCCTAGAATATTGCACCTTTTCACAATATTCAAATTTTCTGAGATTGTGGATTTGGGGTTTATATGAGCTGTAAGCCATAATCATCACAAATATGAAAACTCACGGCTTGAACTATCTTGCTTTGCATGTAATGAGCCTATCTCATATATTAGTTTCACCGTTTAAGTTGCATTACTGAAATAAATGAACTTTTGCACGATATTCAAATTTCTGGAGTTTCACCTGTACCGCACAATACAATAAAACATTTAAAATTATCCAAATAAAATTGAAGTTGATTTAATAAGAATAAGGTGAAGCAATAGATGTTAGACACCAAACTTCACATAGGAAAATTGCTTTTAGGAAATGTCGAATTGGCATAGTCATGTTTACATAGTAGGCAATGCTAAACTTGGACCCTAGAGGGCGTATGAGCGCAGGATTAAACCAAGATCCCTTTTATTTGTGTGTGTGTGTAAAAAGAAACAATTGGCAGGTTTGATATGTTGTCTTGCTTCTTTTGATGCTAATTCTATTGTTAACTCTTTTCTTTTGTAGTGTTTTTTACATGTTCTGCAAACAAATGCATTTATTTAATGAATGTTACAGAGTAATGCATACTATTTTCTAATTATAAATATATTTCTAAAAATTACAATTATGTCTCCGTTACATGACAAATCATTTTTAACATCACAAGTGTAATAAAAGCGCCACACCCTTAATACTTTAAAGCAGCAATTCCACCTCAAAGAAACCAAATAAATTTCTTAGTGCTATAACTTAAATAAAGGAATGCGCTAAAACCACAAACTATTCCTAATTTAGTGTAGAAACATTAGTGCAAAAGATGTATATATTTGTTCTCAATTAATATCAAAAAATATAAAAATTATGTGCAAAACTATTTTTTAGTGCATAAGTAATTTAAATAATTAAATTTGTGAATATAAAAATTGTCCAGTTCTGAATTTCTTCAAATGTCCAAACAAATCCTTTTCAAATTCAGGTGCTCTCAAAGAAATTGTGGCAAAATCCACCACCAAAGTAAAGTTGGGTAACTCACCAGAGCTCCATGCTGATCAATCTCTAGATCAGCAAAAAACGCTTTTTGCTCTGGGAGCAGATGCAATAAATCAACTTCTCAGGTGTGATGATCAATAGCTACACAATCATCCATAAGGTAGGTATCCACCACTCAATATAATGGTTCCAGGAGCATTATATCACTCTCTCTTTTTATATCTCTCCACCGAGGTCATGTTTGGGAATGAAAGAAAAAATCATGGTGCAGCCAGTTTTTTTATAAAAGTATCCAACAATTTAATAAAGATTTACACTCACAAAAAGGGTGTCTTCACCGACACCAGTATAACAGCATAAAACAGCGAATGGTATAACAGTCTCCTGTTCCCCGCACACTCACTACAGCGCTCGTGACTCAATCCTCTCCACAGACGTCAGCATCCAGCAAGCCAAGCCCTACTAGTTTCGTCATGAATGACGTCTTCAAGAGACCGCCCCTTGAAGACGTGATTCATGACGAAACTAGTAGGGCTTGGCTTGCTGGATGCTGATGTTTGTGGAGAAGATTTAAGTTAAATAATTTTTAATGTCTAATTCGAATTTTCTTATAATATCTACTTATATATCTTAATTCTTGAATAATGGTACTGCTATATACTCTACAGTATGGTCAGCATTGTGGCTTAGCCTACCACCACTAAGGTTGCTGGTTCAAATCCCATCCATGGTACTAAATGTGTGGAGTTCGCATGTTGTTCCTGTGTGGGTTTCCTCCCACACTTCATAGACATGCTGGTAGCTATTTTGGCTCCTGTCGAAATTGTTCCTAGTATGTGAATGTTTGGGATTTTAGATTGTAAACTCCTTGAAGGCAGTGCCTGATGTGAATATACAATATATATGTAAAGCGCTGTGTAAATTGACAGCGCTATATCGGTACTGTGCTGTCACGTGCCCACAGAGTTGCAGTCTATAGGCCTGTGACAGCACAGTGACTTTGTGGTTAGCACTGCTACCTATCAACACTAGGGTCATTGGTTCAAATCCCAAACATGTTACCATGTGCCTGGAGTTTGTATGTTCTCCCTGTGCCTGTTTCTAACCCACATGCCAAAGACATGCTGGAAAGTTAGTTGACACTAGTATGAATGTAAGCTCATAGAGGTGTATAATTGCCTCTTCCCTAAGCAAAGCCAGTAATGGACATCCACGTCCTGCATGTTTTCCAAGTATACACATGGTGCAAAAAAGCTGTGGCTGGGGAAGGCACTTGGCTGTGCTCCTCCTATCTACTTGCTGAAGGCTCTTGCAGCACCTCCACCTCTTCAACTATGATTACAAGAAGGGGTCGTTTGCACAAATAAATACACACAATTGACGTCTGTTTGGTGTTCCTGCATTTTTGAGTTTGGTAAGTGTCACCTGCCTCCAGCTGCTGTGTGTTTACTTTTGGCAAAAGAACTGAAATTTCTTGGTCTCTGAGTGCATGTGAAAATACTCCCGCAAATGTGAAGATGCAATTCCAGTCAGGGAGCTAGTCCTGAGACCATTTGTGCATGGTAACTAATTTTTATGTGCGATCGTGGCCCCCACACATGCAAATAAATTTTCTTTTGTGTGCAATACATTTATTGTAAAAACCATTTGACTTTATTTCCAAATTGAGTGGTATTCCTCAGATTGCAACTGGTGAATTAAAAAAAACAAAGGCCCAGTTTGACATGTTAAAGACTATACCTATCCACCAGCTGAATTCAATGAAAGCTGAAGTTCAGCTTTGGAGCTGTTAAAGGGTTTTTTTTTTTAAAAGGGGAGGGGTTATTTTTATTTAACACCTTGCATGTGTACAAAAAAATGTGTATTTTGTAAACTATTATTTGTATGGATGTTAACAATACATTCTACTTGAGAAAAAAGCTTTATAAATCTATCAAATACAGAAATAGTTGAATATTCTACATTTATTTTGACAGCAGCAACACAATTCGGTACATTCATTTATTTGTGTAGAAACCCCCCCCAAAAAAAAACGGTATTTATGGTGCTACATTTTGCACAGCACTTTACAATAGGGTTAGAAGGGCCCTGCTCATAAGAGCTTACAGTCAAAAAAGGGATCACAACTTAACTTACACAGTATACAGCTGGGGACAAATAAGGCCAATATTAACTAGGCAACACATTTCCCAACAACATTTACAACTGATCTCACCATTCTACTCATATCAATTTGTTAGGTGCAAGATTTGCAAAAACAAAACAGGCCATAAACAACACCCACCGCCCCCCAATTCCCACACATACACATTTCTGATTATAGTAAGCAGGAAGCTGCATTTCTGTCTACATGATTAGGCAAACTATATCAAAGTTAGGAGTTGTAAGAGTAGAACAAATGACATTTGTTAGTAACAACAAGGGTTAGCAGATGCTCACAAACCATAAAAGCGTGGTCAAACTGGAAAAATACACGCAAAATTGAAGTCATGCCCACAAAAACCCACAATTATTACCTCAAACATGCAAAACAAACATCAAACATGGCGTGTTTGTCATTACGCACTAATTCCTCTTCCCCACAAAAAAAATCCACCAAGGACTGACAGCAAATAATCTGGCCTTTTCTCAGGCCAAGCAAACCCCACTACTGCAGTCCTATCTATAACATAGGCTGTATTGTTAGCATGCCCAATGAATGACGCGCCCAATCATACTGTCTCTTTATGAATGCAGCAAGTGATTGCAGCTGATTAGCAGGCAAATACTCCTCCCAAATGTGTTATTGCTTGGCTATGTGCATCAATTCACAGACTACAGGCCAAAGATCTAAGTCCATTAGCATGCATGGAAAGAAAGCAACAGTTACCTGAGCATATGTACCTGTGCAGCATACAACAGAAAATGTGAAATATAGTTAATATATCTCAAAAGTATAAGTCCCTGAACATGTTCAATGCACATAGCAGTACATACATAGGTATATACTGTATACTGCAGAGAATATATATAAAGAAAAAGATGCCATTAAAGACTGGGTGTAATCACCCCTTCATAAATATTCCCCAACTCACCAAGATAAAAGATGTGGATTCTTAAACCAAAAACCTTTTTTTGATGTAAAGGAGAATATACCATTCTTCAACTTAAGAATTTACACAGATTCATATTTCATCAGTGACAACAACATGGTCTCTATTATGGTAATTATTTAATGAGTTGGTTATTTCCACGTTTTTTTCCAGCAATTGGTACATTAACAAATGTTTGTTCATTTTGGAAACCTTATCACTGCAATCCTATGAAAATACTTCATTTAAGGAATATCTGCCGATTGAGATTGGCCATACACTGTGAAACTACTATAATTCATCTGTATGATGTTGATGATTCGTTAAGAAGGTAATATTCCAATACATCATTTATTATATGCCCTTTGTGGTCATTTAGGATTCTTCTTGATTTAGCTAGCCTATGACAGCAGTTCAACTTTTTCTAGGACTTCATATATTCATTATTCAATTTTTTCTCCAGGAGTTTTGATGCTCATACCTCTATTACTACACTAGAGGTATTTGAAGGAATTTCAGATAATCCTAAAATCAAAGATATAGATTGAAAATTGGAAGATTTACATATACCTGGATTTTTCTACATGGACTTTTCATAATGAATACAGAAGTAGTCTTTACCTATTTTGTCTGGCTTATTTGTCACATATGCAGCTAAGTGGAAAATGCTGAACAGTTTTTTGTTTTTACATTTTGATTTTATTTTTATGAATGACATATGTTCACCATGATATAATGTCTACCTTTTCATGATCCATGTGATCTTAATAAATAAAATTTGCATTCACTAATGTAGTGATTATTACTCCGCATAGGATTTGTAATGCACCGCTTTATAGCAGGTTTGCACTTGTCAACTGCTAACATTTATTCATACTGCAGAGCATACATGCTCCCAAAAAAAAAGAATAAAACATGGTACTAGCATTATTTCATTATTTAAAAAAATGAGAAAAGATAAATATTGTATAAGAAGCAAAAGACACAGCTATATAAAATTACAAAGGAAATGAAAAAGTTCTTCGAATATATATGTTGGTGTTTCTGTGTAAATATATATATATATATATATATATATGTTAGCCTGTTTAATATCACGCTTTCACAAAAACAGGTTCACTCTTTTCAAGGACATTTGTAAGCTTGCCAACAAAGGCATTTACTATAGCACTTCACAAAAAAACAACAGAGTGAAGGAACTCTTTAGTTTTCCTGGTCTGGGCATGCTCAGTTGTGTCACTACTGAGATGTTTGAACTAGGTGAAGTCAATGCCTGTTTGGATTTTTGTAAATATATCACTTTATACAGACAAATTTAAATGTCTTTTAAAGTAGTTATTCTTTAAAATGTTCAACATATGTATATGAAGCATAAATTGCTTGCGATTATGGCATTAAAAAGATTTTTCTCTGCTGTTCACCTGGTTCTAAGAGGTGAGCTCATTTAGACAGTCATAAGTGTTGTGACAATTAGTAAATTCTGAATCTCTCTCTTCTAAAGTAGTTGGTCATGCACGGAACTGCAACCATTTGCAGACTTTAGTAAATTAACCCCATTGTGTCAATAAAAACACACATAAAGGTGAAAATACAATGGTGTCCCTTGCTTACAATAAAAAAACAAACCCAATAGTAATACAAAATGTTTGATAAACAAATGTAAAAAGAAACAGTGTCCACTTCAATCCTTTATTGCCTTTTTTTGTGAAAAAATATAATGCGTCTTGTAACATTAAACTTTCACCCTGTGATCAATGTCCTCTTGTGCACAACCCCAGAACAATCCACAGTGATCCTTTTCACCACAATAATCAGGTCCTCATTCACCAGATTAAAATGCCTTTCTTTCTCAAGAAAAGGTATACAATTGCAAGCTGTCTCACAAGGAATCCTCATCTGTTAGCATAAATGGCTGCTGGGAACTCCAAACTTTAGTTTTCCCTTAAGGCTAGGATCACATATGTGCAGGTGGTGCGGCTGCGGATCCGCTTCTAATGGCACGCCGCCCGGACTGGAAAACGCAACCGTACTGGGAGCAGAGGTTCCCGTGCGGGCTGCGTTTTCAGAAGAAGTGCAGGGACTTCTTCCCTGTGTGTCACGGGGCACGGGAGTCCAAAAACGTGGCCCGCACGGCCGCTTATATGTGAATCAGGGGTCACAGAGTTAAACCAGGCTCAAGTTGTCTCTCAAGGAATCCTTCTCTGCCTATGTGGATAGCGATGTTCCAGACTCCAAAGGAGGATGATTTGCCCACAGAAAGGAAATTATCATATAGTATATAATAAACTTTATAAAGTAATTTTATAAAACAACTATTACAAGTATACAAGTAACAGTTTTAAAAATAAATTTTCAGTAGGTCTATATAAAGTATTGATTAAGTTTATTTATCTACATATATATTATATATATAATTTTTTTTTTCCCTTGATTTTTTTTTTTATTAAGCATGCAGCTGAGTGTTTTCTGTGTTAATTATGCCAGCCCTGTAGGTTTTCTTGTTCATTTGCGAGATATGCAGTGATGGTATAAAGTTGTACAGTATATGGCAATAGGTAGTCATGAGAAAGGGGCAGATGCATGGCTTGCCATAGCTCATCCCTCAGCACAGCGATATTACTGTAGAGTATAACATTTTGTTCAACCTGATAGCTCAAGCTTCAATTATATATAACACCCAGCACTGTCATCTCTCACTGTTCCTGTGTCTCTGTGCCACTGACTGCTGATCATCACCTGTTGCACCTGATCAAACCGATCTACTGTATCTCAGTTTGATCTGAGGAACCCTAGGTTCACACCTAAGCATTTTCCGCAGCGTTTTGCAGTAATGCACTACAGTCCATTTACCATGATTTCCTATGGAACACGTCACATGTTTACACCGGGTGCGTTTTTTGGAAAGGGTCAGGGACTTTCTTGAACGCTAAAAAGTTGTGTTTTTGGTTCTATCGACTTCAATGGAAATGCTGCAGAAAAGCATTTAGTGTGTTTTTGCCAATTTTTTGTGGCATTTTGCATTTTAAATCAACAAGAAAAAAAAACACAAAACGCAGTAAAAATGCAAGTGCAAAAATGTGACTCAAAACGCACTGCAGAAACGGAGCAAACGTAAACTGCATAGTTGTGAACCTAGCCAAAGGCAAAAACCCCAGTTAAGCATGACCCAGTTTACTCCAGCAGGGACAAAAAATAATTCCTGATCCCCCAAGAGGCAATTAGATATTTCCTGGAACAACTTTACCTGTAAATATTAGTATCCAGTTATATTTTGTACCTGACAGATCTGTGTACCTGCCCCGTTTCCAGTACCATGTGACCTGCTGTGACCAATCACAGCAGATCACATGACAGTTGTATACAATAGATGGCTTCCTTTCATGCCATCCATTGTATGCAAGTGTGTTTAGCTTTGAATGGTCACAGCGATCACATGCACAAGCTGGGCTAATCACAGCCCAGCTGTGTCATGTGCTTAGCCGTGGCAAAATCACAGCTAATCACAAAAAAAAACCCTGAATGAATCGATGTCATTCAGGTAAATGCTTGCTTATAGCAAAGTAATTCTTTCCTATAAGCAAATTGTGTAAAAAAAAATACTGATCACTTCCCCAAAGTAGTACAATGTTACTATGGTAACTTTATACTACTTTGGTCATAGGGAAATAAGAAAAAAAAAATCTTAAAAAAAGAGAAAACATTCATGAAGAACAATTATTTATTTGGAAACTTTTATAACAGAAACAAAGAAAAATGTGGGGTTTTTTTTTCAACATTTTCAGTCTTTTTTTGTTAATTTAGCAAAAAAAAAAACCCCAGTGTTGATTAAATACTACCAAAAAAAAGCTCTAGTTGTGTGAAGAAAATTTTAAAATTTTAGTTTGGGTACAGTGTTGTGCAATTGTCATTCAAAGTGTGAGAGTGCTGAAACCTGAAAAATGGCCTGGGCAAGAAGGGAGTAAAAGTGCCCGGTATGGAAGCGGTTAAATGATCTACTGAGCTGGCCAGAGCCAACTCTTGAGGGAGTCCAGTCCACATGTTCACAACTCTTACTGTGAAGAAATATGATGTGTGCAGGATGCACAGAAAACACAGTGCTCCTTGCAGTGTTGGCCCAGGGACGTAGATAAGGAGGGGGGTCAGGGGGTTCAAACCCCCCCCAGGGCATCTTGCCAAAATCAACTGAATGATGTCCCTGCTGTGCTGCTTGTCGCTAGTGGAATGTGTGGCTGGCAGCAGAGCAGGGAAAAAATGCAGTTAATTTCTGGACTGACCCCAGTGGCAGGCAGCAGAGACGAGTGTCTCTCTCTACAAAGAGTACATTAGCACTCTCCTCCACTCTGAAGTCTGGGCCGGCAACAACCACAGGGCAGTGTGTGCTCTGTACTGAGCCTGTCAGGCTTGGGTTGGGCCATGGGCTGAGTTCCTCTTCCTACCTTTGGCTTGGGGAAGGAGATTGCCTGGGTCCTTCACCAGTGCAGAACGCTGCCTGCCATGTGGATGAAGTGCTCCAGTCATTCCAGACTCCAGGTATGTGACCAAGGGCGGACTGACAACTCATGGGGCCCTATTGTCTCCTATTGACATTTGTTCTGTTCTGAGTTACCAGTGGATGCAAGGCAGACCCAGGTCGGTAAGATCGTGCACGCACCTCATTTCAGTGTTGGCGCCTCCAGAGACTGAGACAGGCCTATAGTTAGTTAGGGTCTCTGTTTGTCAGGCCACAAGTGTTGTTACTGATTATTGGAAGGACTCCACAACTTAAAGTGACATTTCACATTGGAGAGCTGATAAAATACCACAAACTCAAGCCAGACTGGCGTTTTGCTCAGAAGGAATACTCAGGCACGTGCTACAGGACCAGTTATGGGAGGGGGAATACTGTAGATTTGTGTAAGATGGTAAGCTGTTGTGCTGCACCGCAGGCTAGCCCATACCATACACCCATACACTGATTCCTGCTCTTTTAGGGTAATACCGGGTAAGGTGTGGCAGCTTAGTTGTGCCCGCCAGTAGGTAAATCACTACACTTTCTACCTTAATCAATCAGGAGGCGCCGTGCTGTGCAGCACAAGGGTCTCAGCCTTTGGGGTGGGTGTATGTAAATTTATTGTATGTTCCCAGTGAAGGGAAATGTATGTCTTTTAGGTCTGTCATTTTGTTTCCCCCCCACTCCATTCTATATTTTGTACTAACATGTTGATTAATTGTTTTGTATTATACCCAGAATGAGTTAATGAAAATATGCTGTGTCAGTTATGTGTTATAGAATTATACTCACAATATTCTTCTTCTAGCTTAGCCCTGGTAGAGACGGAGATAGTATCCAATTATTTCTTTATACTAACAGCACCTGTTTCTGTTATGATATAATTAAAAGTCAAATACTTCTGTCCCATGGGAAAATAATTGTTGGATACTTGTAACTGATTTCAAGGCCTGAGAAAGTCATGTTCATAGCCTTGACAAGTATCTAGTGAGATTCTATTGTATGTAGTAGATAAGTGTTTTAAAACAATGTAGAAACTTTCTTTATTCCTGGGAAAGTGAAACTCCACTTCTCATCACTTTTCAGAATTGACGTCAATGTTGTCTTTTTGTATTCAGCCAATCAATTACTGACAACTCAGCTTTTTGATACTCTGTGCCCCCCACCTTTCTTTTTTCTGTTATATTAATTTTCTTCCCGCTAATAAACTTGAGAGATTGATTTCACCTATCGCTGTGTGTATGTGTATGTTGTCTCTTCTGAGATGAAGTCAATCTTCCCGACGCGTCGTACCTTCAACAGCCTGATAAAGACTGATAGCCAGGGGCTATTGACAACCTTTCATCCAGCATTTGTGGTTGTGTTTATTTGCCACATCTAAGTAAAATTCTGTTGTGGCAAAACCTGGTGTTGGGGTTGCCTTCCTCGTTCGTGACTTCACTGTATCCTTACAACTGCATTGTAGTGATTTGGAATTGAGGCGACTCCGCACAGCACACAATCCCAAATCACTATATGTGAACAGGGCCTTAATGACTGACTGAGGCTGGGCTGAGTTTTAAAATGCTGTTGTGTTAGGTCCTGGGCCAGTTCACATCTTGCGATTTGAGATCGTGGGTGGAAATGCTGTGATTCTGCCTGTGATTCCAAATTGCACTGCAATGCTGGCAAAACGCAGCACACATGATGTGTTTGTGCTCCATTCATTTTTAGTGGCACCAAAATGTAGTGTTGTTTTTGTTGTGATCATTAAGCGATTTATCGCACAACAAACACTGAAAAACCACACCGCATTTGTGGTGCCACTAAAAGTGAATGGAGCGCGTCACGTGTGCGGCATTTTGCCAGCATTGCAGTGCGATTTGGAATTGTGGACAGAATCACTGTGATTCCACCCACAATCCTAATTCGCTAGATGTGAACAGGGCCTTAATGAAAGGCTGGGCAGAGTTTTCCATTGCTGTTGTGATACTGTGACATTCTAATGTGACCCTAGGCTAATGGTACCTCCATGCATTTCTACTAAGTAGCAGCGTGTTTTTCTTTGCAGGTGCAGAAAGGTGTGCGATTACCGGCTCAGATGTGAAACAATAACATTATGTGATTGCTTGAAAACATTTTTTTTTACCCATGCAGTGAGGCTGTGCCCAAACTGCACAGGTTAATGGCTCGTTTTTATCTAAGGACTGCAGAGCAGAGATATACTTACATAATCCTCCAATTCTCCCAGGCCAAGAGCAAGACCAGTCCCTGCCACTCTTGCCTCCTGCAGTCTAGTGATCTTGTGCAGTGGACTGTTCCTGATGTCATCACACCCATAGACCGGTTCTGGACGGGAGAATGGCAGGATCAGTCCACTGCCAATCATGGCAAAGCGCCATTTCTAGAGGATCAAAGGATTGGGTGAGTATAAACTCTATGTTCACCCCTGGAAAAATCAAGCAGTTAACCCATGCAGTGTGGGCACAGCACCACAGTATTTGGCAAAAGAAATGTTCTGGATTTCTGCATGCGTGAACACTACCTAATTTTATGAAATTAGTGGTTGGTTTGTGGGCTGGGTAAAGTCCTGTGTGCTGTAATTCTCAGTATCTGTCCTTATTCTGTACGTATGGACTCTGCACAGTCCCACTTCTGTCTTGCAAGCCGGGTGTAATTCTCGGTATCTGTCCTTATTCTGTATGTATGGACTCTGCACAGTCCCACTTCTCCTGTCCTGTAAGCCGGGTGGCATTCTCGGTATCTGTCCTTATTCTGTATGTATGGACTCTGCACAGTCCCACTTCTCCTGTCCTGGATGCCGGGTGTATTTCTCGGTATCTGTCCTTATTCTGTATGTATGGACTCTGCACAGTCCCATTGCTCCTGTCCTGTATGCCACGCTCATAAAAACTGGAAGAAGGAAAAACCGAAAGGATATTTAATTTTTAAGAGAACTTGAGAAAATAGAATTAAGTATGTGATTGCTTACTGTGGGCAACACATTTAATTTTACTTTTTCCAGTCTTTATGAATTTGGCGCGATTTATGTTATTTAACCTCCCTATTCCTGAGTGTAGCTCTGGGTAAAATTTCAGTACCAAAATCGGTAACCCCGAGCTACACTCGGTCTTACCATGCGGCGCTGCATAGGGATTCCCTGCAGAGCTTACCTTGTCCTGCGCTCCCGCGATGTGTCCCCTGCAGCGTCCCCGGCCATCTCCTCCGGCCGATGCCGGCATCTGGCTTCTGTGTTCCGGTCCCTGTGACGTCGGTACGTACGGGCACTGCTGGCGGCGGGAAATTTAAAAATTTTCAAAAATGTCATTTTTTTTCCAAACAAATTTTACATAGTAAAACATTGCTGTTTCAACCCATTTCACATACATTTTGTCCCTAGCGCTTTGTCCTGTGCCCTGCCTGCATTTTGTCTGTTCTTTCTGCCTGGAAACTGAGAAACGTCCATGGCGTCCAAAGAGCGTCCCTTTAGGTCAAAAGCGGTTTTAGACTGGCTAGAGAACAGCGATATTAAATCAGAACTACTTGCAGAATTGAGTGATAATGATTCGTGGGGAAATTCGTCATCAGACACTGAAAACGATTTTGCGACTTTGCTCAGCAATGTGTTAACTTGGCGCTCTATTTCAAATTTCAGTGTTTTCGGTTTGATTATATTATTGAATTAAATGTATTATTATTATATTATTATTTTTTATGATTATTTATTAAATTATAATTTATGATTTCGTGTTTCAAATTTTATCATACCCGGGATGTTTAATAGACTCTTGTTCGGACAGATTTCAGTGAGTTATTCCTAAAAATTACAGCGTACAATAAAAAAACTACACGTTTCCATGCAAAATAATGGTACCACTTTCAGCACCAAAAATCTGAAACAATCATACCTCTAGGGAGGTTAAAAACATTTACTTGGTACCTGCTGCTGAACCCGCCCCCCCCCCCCCAGACCAAAAAATTATCTACGGCAAGTCAGAGGTGTCTGAAATAAAATCCATGGGATGGATGGATGACTGAACTGTAAACCCCTGAAGCTCCTTTGGGGGACTTGGGATGGATCCCCTCAGCAAGAAACATCACCTGTAACCACCGTAAGGCAGAGCAGCACAATGTAAGTCATCCAACATTTCAGTTGTGATATGAAATTTATAAACCAATTTCATTCCAAATTCAAACAAATGGAGAGAGTTATTTCTCAGCATTGGGGTATCCTGCTTAAGGACCCCAAGTTGGGGCCTGTGCTCCCTGATAGACCTAGATTTGGCTATAGGAGAGCCCCCAACACTAAAAACAATAAATTACCCTTCTTAAAAAATCTACTCCTCATCCTCTATCTACTTTTTATAAAATTGTCAGGATGTTTCAGAATAGAAAATTGAAGTGTAAGATGTATAAATTTGTCAACCATTGCCAGAAATACTTTCTGGATACGAAGCACAAAAGGTATCCCATTAGTTCTTTCTTTTCTTGTGCCACTGAATATGTGATCTCCTGCTTCACATGCCCCTGTGGTCACCTTTATGTGATCTGAATGATACATACAGTCCAGATATGTTTTGGCAAGCACAGGAGGCTCATTGAGGAGGGCAGTACGGATCACAGTGTCCCCCATCATTTCAAGTTCAAACATAATTGTTCCACGGAGGGCCTCAGAGTGTGGGTGACAGAACTTGTTCCCCCCTGTGTAGTGATGGGCTTGATGTTCAAGTTGAATGTAAGTTCAACTTGAACATCGGCTGTTTGTTTGCTCGGCGAACACACAAATGGTAAGGACGTTTGGCAGGCTATTCGCCTGCCGTGCCCCACAGTGCACTGCGCTCTGATAGTGCATTGTAATTGTCAAAAGCAATGCACCACACCACAGGTCCGGTGCAATGCTTTGGCCAATCACAGCACAATTGGGTGGAGCTAGTGGTGACGTCACGGCTAGCTCCACCCAATTGTATACATCTGACCGGCAAATGTCAGATAGCGGCGAGTGCTCAGCAGGTGCGGACAGGTTTGTGGGCGTAGTTTTTTAAAAATATGTTGGTAAGTTGGCATCATTGTACCAATGCTGGATACCGTTATTGATGATGGATTACGATGGAACCATTTTTTAGCTTTTTTTTTAACAAAGGACTTTTAAAACACTGTTGTGTTTTTTTCACATTTTACACTTTTTTGGTAAATGGGTAGGGGTACTATGTACCCCATACTCATTCACAAGGGGGGGGCCGGGATCTGGGGGCCACTTTGTTAAGATAAGTCAACCCCGGCAGACTCCCACAACCATAGTCTAGGGTTGTGGAGAAGAGGCCCTTGTCCCCATCAAAATGATGATCAGTGCCCAGCAATGCCACCCATCAGTGACAAGCAGTGCCACCTATCAGTGCCCAGCAGTTCCACCCACCAGTGCCCAACAGTGCTACCCACCTGTGCCCAGCAGTGCCCCCATCAGTGCCGCTCAGCAGTGGTGCCAAACAGTAGTGCCCATCAGTGCCACTAGTCAGTGCTGTCAGTGCCGCCCATCAGTGCCACCTATCAGTGCTCATAATTGCTGCATATCAGTGCAGCATCATCAGTGCCACCTCATCAGTGCCGCTTATCAGCGCCCATCAGTGCTGCCTATCCATGCCACCTCATCAGTACCCATCAGTGCTGCCTATCAGTGCCCATCAGTGCTGCCTATCCGTGCAGCCTCATCAACGCACATCAGTGAAGGAGAAAAATTACCTCTTTGCAAAATATTATAATAGAAACAAAGAAAAACTTTTTTTTTCATATTTTTTGTTTTTTTTGTTTATAGTGCAAAAAATAAAACACCCATAATCCAATGATACAAATTTCATATGGCTACAATATTGCATGACACCGCAATTGTCATTCCAAGTACGACAGCGCTGAAAGCTGAAAATTGGCCTTGGCAGGAAGAGGGTATAAGCGCCCAGTAGGCGAGTGGTTAAAGGAATTTTTAATTTTTTTTCTTTAAGCAATGAAAAATGACTGCCTCTTTAAAAACAGTACTTTTAATAAAAAATTTTTCACTCATTCATGTCCCTCAGGGCAGTACCCGAGTCCCCATACCCCTTTTATGGCCAATACTTTGCATATAAGCCTTTAAAATGGGCACTTTTGAATTTACAAGTTCAAGTCCCGACTTGCATTATGTTCAAAGTTCGCAGTCAACTGCAAACCAAACAAGGGGGTGTTCAGGCCATCACTATCCCTGTGACTGCAGTAGAGAGATTTCATAAACTTTGCTGCAGGGAAAATGTTTGAATATACAATCTCAACACCCTGACCCCGAGTGTGGGGTGGGCTTAATGAGGAGCTAGAAGTGTGCACTATCCTCTAACATGTTCATTATTTTCATTTATTTTAAACTTTCTCATTCAGCCCCATCATCCTTCCCGGTTTTATTAGGTTCACATGCTTTTACATTTGTATACACGATACATATGCGTTCGTTCAATTTTTTATTAAGTGATATTAAAGGCAATTTTTAAAAAAAATAACAAACATGTCATACTTACCTGCTCTGTGCTTTGCATAGAGCAGCCCTAATCCTCCCCTTTTTGGGTCCCCCGCCGGCGCTCCTGGCCTTTCCCTCCTGCTGAGTACCCCCAGAGTAAGCAGCTTACTATGGGGGCACCCAAGCAGGCTCACTCCAGAGCCACTGCTCTGAGTGTCCATTTACACATAAGGCCATGGCTCGACCCTGCCCCCTCTCTCTCCTCATTGGCTCACTGTCTGTGATTGACAGCAGTGGGAGTCTCAGCCAATGAGGATGGAGAGTCCCCGGAGAGCTGAGGCTCTTGCACACATCACTGAATTGCGATGGGACTCAGGTAAATATTAGGGAGGGCACACAGAAGGTTTTTTACCTTCATGCATAGAATGTATGAAGATAAAAAACCTTGAGCCTTTACAACCTCTTTAAAATTGTTGATTTTCCTATTGTAACCATCCTATAGTATTTTTGTGCTCATATGCAGGCTTGTCAATTGTTCTTTTATTATATATGCTTTTATTTACATACACACGTTTTACATGCATTTAATTGTTTTTAACTTTTTACATTCTTTTTACTTTTTAGTTTCCCTTTGTTTTTTGTTAAATATTATAACATATGCACATCATTGACATTTACAGTCTAAACAGGGCCATTCAAGGCTCCACGCAGGGAGAAGCAGGCTGTGGCCCATGTCAGGTATGAATTAGAGCGTTGGCATTACAACAGCATAACAAAAGGCAGTGAATGGTTTGTGTGGGACTCTATTTCCACAAACAAATAAATAATGTAGATATAAGATATCAGGTGAATGCCAAATGCCCCTTCCCAGCCATAGCTTGGGGTGTACTCAATGCAAGAACAATAATGTTTACGTGTCTTTTTGTTGTAATTTTTTTAGTTATCTGGGAGGTTTTTGGCTATTTTATGTAGTACAGGTGAAACTCGAAAAATTAGAATATCGTGCAAAAGTTCATTTATTTCAGTAATGCAATTTAAAAGGTGAAACTAATATATGAGATAGACTCATTACATGCAAAGCAAGATAGTTCAAGCTGTGATTTGTCATAATTGTGATGATTATGGCTTACAGCTCATGAAAACCCCAAATCCATAATCTCAGAAAATTTGAATATTACATGCAATCAATAAAACAAGGATTGTACATAGAACAATATCGGACCTCTAAAAGTATAAGCATGCATATGTACTCAGTACTTGGTTTGGGCCCCTTTTGCAGCAATGACTGCCTCAATGCGGCGTGGCAGTGAAGCTATCAGCCTGTGGCACTGCTGAGGTGTTATGGAAGACCAGGATGCTTCAATAGTGGCCTTCAGCTCTTCTGCATTGTTCCGTCTCATGTCTCTCATCTTTCTCTTGGCAATGCCCCATAGATTCCCTATGGGGTGCAGGTCAGGCGAGTTTGCTGGCCAATCAAGCACAGTAATCCCACGGTCATTGAATCAGGTTTTGGTGCTTTTGGCAGTGTGGGCAGTTGCCAAGTCCTGCTGGAAAATGAAGTCAGTATCCCCATAAAGCTCATCTGCGGAAGGAAGCATGAAGTGCTCCAAAATCTCCTGGTAGAAGGCTGCGTTGACCCTGGACTTAATGAAGCACAGTGGACCAACACCAGCAGATGACATGGCTCCCCAAATCAACACAGACTGTAGAAACTTCACACTGGACTTCAAGCATCTTGCAGTGTGTGCCTCTCCATTCTTCCTCCATACTCTGGGTCCTTGGTTTCCAAATGAGATGCAAAAGTTGCTCTCATCAGAAAAGAGGACTTTGGACCACTGAGCAACAGACCAGGTCTGTTTTTCTTAGCCCAGGTAAGGCGCTTCTGATGTTGTTTGTTGTTCAGGAGTGGCTTGACAAGAGGAATACGACATTTGAAGCCCATGTCCAGGATCCGTCTGTGTGTGGTGGTGTCAGGGCTCCCAGGTATGACCAGAGATGTGTGACTGATGCAGGGAAATGCAGACTTCAGAAATGTGATAAACAATATAATTTATTAACACTAACCATACAAACATAAACGCAGTGCAATACTAAACATAATACAGTGCAAACAAACCAAACCAACCACCCACAGATAACAGTACATACAAGCAAGCGTCGTCAGGCAGGCCGGGTCAATATCAATTGGGCAGGTAGGTACGGGGGGAGCAAGCAGAGAATGGTCGGGGTCACAGGCCAGGTTCAGCAGGTAGCAAGCAGCGAGGTACAGAGGGTCAGACAGAGGGGTGGTCAGGGTCACAAGCCAGGATCAGAGCAGGAGAAGTCAGCAGCAGTTCAGATCAGGGTCAGCAAAGGAACAGAAACAGGATGCAGGACAGATACAGGGCCCAGGACAAACACAACACCAAGGCAGAGTCTGCAAGTCTGGCCATCCCTTAAATACCCCAGTATCATCAGTTCCAGGTGTTAGCTGGCTGAAAGGTTGAGTCTCTGATTGCTGGGAGCACCCGCTGGCCAGCCCTGGTACTGCAGATCAAAAGGCAGGTGAGTCCCACCATTGCTGGCCAGTCCATTCCTAACAGTACCCCCCCCTCAAGGAGCGGCCTCAGGACGCTCCAAACAGTCCTAGCTGGGCAAAATGTTCCACCGCCCGGGTCTGGCAACTGGCGGGATAGCAAAGACTGGCACACCGGGCAGGACTCCGGGCAGCGGCACACCGGGCTGGACTCCGGGCAGCGGCACATCGAGCAGAGGCACTCCGGGCAGAGGCACACCGGGCAGAGGCACATCGGGCAGGACTCCGGGCAGAGGCACATCGGGCAGAGGCACATCGGGCAGGACTCCGGGCAGAGGCACACCGGGCAGAGGCACATCGGGCAGGACTCCGGGCAGAGGCACATCGGGCAGAGGCACATCGGGCAGGACTCCGGGCAGAGGCACATCGGGCAGGATTCTGGGCAGAGGCACATCGGGCAGGACTCCGGGCAGAGGCACATCGGGCAGGATTCCGGGCAGAGGCACATCGGGCAGGACTCCGGGCAGAGGCACATCGGATTACCAGGCGAAGCAGCAGGCAGCGGGCCACCAGGCGGAGCAGCAGGCACCGGGCCCCCGGGCGGGGCGACAGGCACCGGGCCCCCGGGCGGGGCGACAGGCACCGGGCCCCCGGGCGGGGCGACAGGCACCGGGCCCCCGGGCGGGGCGACAGGCACCGGGCCCCCGGGCGGAGCGGCAGGCACCGGGCCCCCGGGCGGGGCGACAGGCACCAGGCACCGGGCCCCCGGGCGGAGCGGCAGGCACCGGGCCCCCGGGCGGGGCGACAGGCATCGTGCCCCCGGGCGGGGCGACAGGCATCGTGCCCCCAGGCGGGGCGACAGGCATCGTGCCCCCAGGCGGGGCGACAGGCATCGTGCCCCCAGGCGGAGCGGCGGGCGCCGGACCCCCAGGCGGAGCGACAGGTCTCGGGCCCTCAGGCGGAGCGGCGGGCGCCGGACCCCCAGGCGGAGCGACAGGTCTCGGGCCCTCAGGCGGAGCGGCGGGCGCCGGACCCCCAGGAGGAGCGACAGGTCTCGGGCCCTCAGGCGGAGCGGCGGGCGCCGGACCCCCAGGAGGAGCGACAGGTCTCGGGCCCTCAGGCGGAGCGGCGGGCGCCGGACCCCCAGGTGGAGCGACAGGTCTCGGGCCCTCAGGCGGAGCGGCGGGCGCCGGACCCCCAGGCGGAGCGACAGGTCTCGGGCCCATAGGCGGAGCGGCGGGCGCCGGACCCCCAGGAGGAGCGACAGGTCTCGGGCCCTCAGGCGGAGCGGCGGGCGCCGGACCCCCAGATGGAGCGACAGGTCTCGGGCCCTCAGGCGGAGCGGCGGGCGCCGGACCCCCAGGTGGAGCGACAGGTCTCGGGCCCTCAGGCGGAGCGGCGGGCGCCGGACCCCCAGGTGGAGCGACAGGTCTCGGGCCCTCAGGCGGGGCGGCGGGCGCCGGATCCCCAGGCGGAGCGGCGGGCGCTGGACCCCCAAGCGGAGCAACAGGTCTCGGGCCCCCAGGCGGAGCGGCGGGCACCGAGTCACCAGGCACGACAGTGGGCTCCGAGTCAACTGGTATGACCGCGGGCACTGGGTCAGACATTGGATCGTCTGACCGGACAGCGGGCATCGGGTCACCAGGCATCAGGTCATTTGGCTCGACCGCGGGCACCGCGTCATCTGGCAAGGCAGTGGGCTCCGAGTCAACTGGTATGACCGCAGGCACTGGGTCAGACATTGTATGGTCTGGCTGGACAGTAGGCATCGGGTCACCAGGCATCAGGTCATTTGGCTCGACAGCGGGCACCGCGTCATCTGGCAAGGCAGTGGGCTTCAAGTCAACTGGTATGACCGCGGGCACTGGGTCAGACATTGGATCGTCTGACTGGACAGCGGGCACTGGGTCACCAGGCATCAGGTCATTTGGCTCGACAGCGGGCACCGCGTCATCCGGCAAGGCAGTGGGCTCCGAGTCAACTGGTATGACCGCGGGCACTGGGTCAGACATTGGATCGTCTGACTGGACAGCGGGCACTGGGTCACCAGGCATCAGGTCATTTGGCTCGACAGCGGGCACCGCGTCATCTGGCAAGGCAGTGGGCACCGGGTCACCAGGCATTGGATCTTCTGGCTCGACAGCGGGCATCGGGTCACCAGGTATGACAGCGGGCACTGGGTCACCAGGCATCAGGTCATTTGGCTTGCCAGCGGGCACCGCGTCATCTGGCAAGGCAGTGGGCACCGGGTCACCAGGTATGACAGCGGGCTCTGAGTCAATTGGCACGACAGCGGGCACTGTATCAGGTACCGGATCATCTGGATCAACAGCGGGCATCGAGTCAACTGGCCTAATAGGATCGTCGGGCTGGATCAGTTCATCATGCTGAGTAGCGGCATCAGGCTGAATGCAGGCATCAGGCTGAGGAGAGGCTTCAGGCTGAGGAGAGGCTTCAGGCTGAGGAGAGGCTTCAGGCTGAGGAGAGGCTTCAGGCTGAGGAGAGGCTTCAGGCTGAGGAGAGGCTTCAGGCTGAAGAGAGGCATCCGGCTGAAGAGAGGCATCCGGCTGAAGAGAGGCATCAGGCCGAGTAGAGGCTTCAGGCTGAGTAGAGGCTTCAGGCCGAGTCACGGAAGGCAGGCTCACCGGTTTGGATACTGGCAGGATGGTATTGGTTGGAAAGAATTTTCGCTTTTTTCTGGTTTTAACTACTGGAGCACTGCAAGTAAACGCAGGTCTGCAAACGAATGGAGCAGCTGGAGACAGAGAAAAACTGGAGGATGGAACAGGAGAGGGAGCAGTTGCTACAGAGGGCTCTTTTACAGGGTTAAAGGCAGGATAGGTGCAGCGAGTGGGAACAGGGTACTGACATGCGGTAGATAGCAGGGCAGGAGGAGCTGGTGGGAATACAGGAGTAGAGTTAGAAGCAGGACTGGGTCTTTGTAAGCTGACTGAGGCTGGGTGCAACAAATCTGTCCATGTCTGCAGTAGGGGTTGAACAAAGCTGAGCTTACACAAAGTCTGTCTGGTCAATGACTGCACTGCGTTGATACAATCTCTTAGTGTCTGTGGTGAACATGTGGAGTAACGCTCCAAAAGGAAACCCACATCATCCTCTAATAACCACACCAGGGACTCTACCTGGTCTGCACTAAATGGTGGCAAAAATTCATCCCTGCATTCGGGGGAACCAGATGAAACCAACTCAGCACAAACCTCAATCAATGGCTGCACCTCAGAGAACACTGTGCCCTGATCTACTAGAACATGAGCGAGCCGTATACATTCTAGCAATTCATCCCGCGTATACTCCTTCAGAGTTTGATAAGCATACTCCCTGTCATCAAACACTAGCAGATATAAATACTCAACCTCATCAAGATCCATCCTTCCCATCAACAAGCCAAGATGGCTTCCCTGTGCAGCCACTTCTGGTCAGGATTGGCCTTGGTGTAATGTCAGGGCTCCCAGGTATGACCAGAGATGTGTGACTGATGCAGGGAAACGCAGACTTCAGAAATGTGATAAACAATATAATTTATTAACACTAACCATACAAACATAAACGCAGTGCAATACTAAACATAATACAGTGCAAACAAACCAAACCAACCACCCACAGATAACAGTACATACAAGCAAGCGTCGTCAGGCAGGCCGGGTCAATATCAATTGGGCAGGTAGGTACGGGGGGAGCAAGCAGAGAATGGTCGGGGTCACAGGCCAGGTTCAGCAGGTAGCAAGCAGCGAGGTACAGAGGGTCAGACAGAGGGGTGGTCAGGGTCACAAGCCAGGATCAGAGCAGGAGAAGTCAGCAGCAGTTCAGATCAGGGTCAGCAAAGGAACAGAAACAGGATGCAGGACAGATACAGGGCCCAGGACAAACACAACACCAAGGCAGAGTCTGCAAGTCTGGCCATCCCTTAAATACCCCAGTATCATCAGTTCCAGGTGTTAGCTGGCTGAAAGGTTGAGTCTCTGATTGCTGGGAGCACCCGCTGGCCAGCCCTGGTACTGCAGATCAAAAGGCAGGTGAGTCCCACCATTGCTGGCCAGTCCATTCCTAACAGGTGGCTCTTGATTCACTGACTCCAGTCTCAGACCACTTCTTGTGAAAGTCCCCAACACTTTTGAATGGCCTTTTCCTGACAATCCTCTCCAGGCTGTGGTCATCCCTGCTGCTTGTGCACCTTTTTCTTCTACACGTTTCCCTTACACATAACTTTCTATTAATGTGCTTTGATACAGCACTTTGGGAACATCCAAATGTCAATGATGGTTTTCTGCACAACTGTCAGGTTAGCAGTCTTTCCCATGATTGTGATTCCTACTGAACCAGACTGAGAGACCATTTAAAGGCTCAGGAACCCTTTGCAGATGTTATGGCTTAATTAGCTGATTAGAGTGGGACACTTTGAGCCTAGAATATTGCACCTTTTCTCAATATTCTAATTTTCTGAGATTGTGGATTTGGGGATTTCGTGAGCTGTAAGCCATAATCATCACAATTATGACAAATCACGGCTTGAACTATCTTGCTTTGCATGTAATGAGTCTATCTCATATATTAGTTTCACCTTTTAAGTTGCATTACTGAAATAAATTAACTTTTGCACGATATTCTAAATTTTTGAGTTTCACCTGTATTTTTATTTTTAAGATTTGTATGCATTATATAGCATCTCACTGATACTGTATAATTTTTCCATTATTTAGTCTAGCTGTGACTTGCTGTCCCTCTAGCCTTTGATGCAGCAGCTTAGTTTTACACACCTATTGTTGTTCCCCTCCCACATGATCCAGTCCTGCTTATAAGCTGGTCTTTTCTTTCTGTTTAGATTCCTCGACAAAGGGGGTGAGGCAACTGAAAGGCGTTGTGCCCCGCTCACACCCACCTATTCCTGACATCATCTTAGCAGGTTGACAGCTCTGTTGGCCATGGACACTGTGACTCCCTCCTGCCTAGCAGGTTTGTTAGGCGCTCTGCTCCTATTGATGCTGCATCCCCAGCTGCTTGTTGGATGACTCAACATTGTTCTGCTCTGCCTCATGCTAGTTACAGAAAGTTTTACATGTAAGTGTGTTGGTTTTCAATAAAGCCCCATTCACATGATGACGTTTTGAGTTGTGGGCAAAATTGCTGTGATTTTGCCAGCGATTTCAAGACGCTTTGCTAAAATAACATCGCACAACAGCGTGTTCTGCAATTTGGTATTTTAGCAAAAGTTTTGAAATCACTGGCAGAGTAGCGGCAATCCTGCCTGTGAGTCAACACTGCAAAGTGTGAATGGGGCCTAAAGGTGTTGTTTCCTGCTATTAATCCCAGTGTCCTGTTTCTATTCCTGTTTCTTTCTCTGAAGAAGACTTTCAATACTTGGAAGTTAAATCTCTTTTCCTCCAGATGTAAAGAGTGCTCCCTTGTCCCTTATGTTGACCTGAAAGTGAATAACTCTACACCAAGTTCACTATATGGACCACCTATGTGTTTATGCATGTTGATAATATTCCCCCCTAATCTTCTCTTCTCAAGAGAGAATAAATTCAGTTCCTCTAATCTTTCCTCATAGCTGAGCTCCTCAGTGCCTCTTATCAGTTTGGTTGCCCTTTTTTGCACTTTCTCCAGTTCCCCAGTATCTTTCTTTTGCTCAAAATTGAACTGCATATTCTAAATGAAGTATTACTAATAATTTGTACAGGGGTAAAATGATATCTCTCTCTCCGGAGACTATACCTGTTTTAACAGTAAAACCCCCCATATCTGAAGAAAATGGACCGCTTCAATTCCACCCAGGTTCCATAATAGGAATTTGCAACATTATTTTGGAATATATGTTAATGCAATGTATATATTTTTTAAATCACTGATATTGTTTTAGACAAGTTATATGAATAATGAAATATATGGTTTTATATACTGTGGTGCTGAGTATATGTGCCTAGAAAGTCCATAATTGCTGTACTTAGAATTTATACCTCTTTTAATACAAGGGAGGATTTTGCTCGCTTTGGAAACTGCAGCTTGGCATTGCATGTCATTATTAAGTCTATGATCTACCAGAACACCAAAGTTATTCTTCACTGTTGATTCCCCCAGTTGCACTCCTCCTATATAGTATGATACATGCATGCTCTCAATTGTATAACTTTACATTTATCAAGATCAAACTTCATTTGCCCAATTAAACAGTGTATTGAGGTCGGCTTGTAAGTTGGAGACATCCTGTAAGGACGTTATTCCACTGCACAGCTTGGTGTCATCTGCAAAGACTTAAAAAATATTTTTAATCCCAGACCCTATATTTTTATTAAATATAAATTTATTAAAAAGTAAGGGTCCCAACACCGAACCTTGGGGTACACCACTGATAACCATAGACCATTCAGAGTATGAATTATTAACCACTACTCTCTGAATATGTTCTTTAAGCCAGTTTTCTATCCATTTAAAAACTGATTTTTACAAGCCAGTCAAGGCCTGGACTGAGCGAAGCTAAAAGGGAGGGCCAGCATGACTGGGGCGTGCAGACGAGGCGGAGCGTGTATTTTGGGTGGGAGTTTATGCAGGAGGTAAAGGGGGGGGTTACTTACCTGATTGGAGTACGCAACATTGAGGGGTGGTCTTGCCAGGATTTGAAGGGGGGTTGGGTCTTGTCGGAGTTCAGTCGGAGCTTGTGCCAGCACGGGGGTGGTTTCTCCCATCCTCCCTCCCTGGAGTTGTTTTCGTATTTTTGTTTTGCTGTGTTGGTTATGGTTTGTCCTTTGTGTTTGTCCTGGTGTTGGTTTTGCTGTTTGGTTTGTTCGTGGTGTTTGTTCGGTGTTTGTTTTGTGTGGGTTCATTGCATTTGTTCCTTGTTCAGGACAGCTTTTTGTGTCCCGAGGTGTTTGTTTGTTTTGTCATGGCAGCCGGCAGGGGTGGATGGGTCTTTGAAGGCAGTGTTGGAGTGACAATTTGGTGAATTATGGGTTGGGCCCATCGTAGGTATGGGTGTCCCTTCCCAATTATCAGGTCATATTGGTAATTTGGGAGTTCATTGGCTGTATCTGGGACTACGTAACTGTAGTATTGTCCCCAAGGCGATGTAGTAGCAGCTGGGGGCCTTTCATTGGGTGTCAGATACAGCCGAGTTTGTGATGGGAGTTGCTGACCCTAGCTTTTACTCTGACTACGCTTGCGGCTCTGATTTTGCTGTAAAGTCCTGCCGAGTGCTTATCCTGGCTATCTATTATATCATCTCCGGTTGTCACGGTGTGTTCCGGCCTCATACTTATCAGAAGTTCCTGCAAGCCATGTACCCAGATCTTGCAGTTCCAGTGGAGTGCTTCCTTAACCTCAGCTGGCCGTTCTGGCATCTCCTCTGTTTCTGACTGGATGCCCTGTTTGATTTACCGAGGTTACACCTCCAGCCGCAAGTTCTGCAATCAATATCCACAGGCACTCGTGTTTCTCCTGTCCCTCGACACTATCTGTTCCACCTTCAGTGGGGCCTGGGTTGGGGATACAAGAGAGGCTGACCTTGTCAATTCAGACCTCTCTCAGCTACGTGACATTTAGTTACATTACCTACCTTTCACAGTCCAAGTCCTTAAAGGATAAGTTCACCTTACATGCTACATATTACACCCATATTCAAGGTATAACATGTAACATGTTACAAAAGGACCGCCCCCCCCCCCCAAAAACTCTGTATTGACAGCTGGCAGGGGATCTTCTCTCCCCTGCTAGCATTCACAAATTCAAAAAAGAGGCACTCCGCTCACAGGGCAGCATCACTCATTCAGTTTTCTGCAGTATAGTGCAGCACTTCTCTAAGACTCTGAACCAATTTCATAAAATAAAAAGTACTCCCCAAAACCTATCACTGTGCTAAACCACATAATCCAGCTTAAAAACAGGCATTTAAAATGTTTATACAAATATAAATGTCTTGTGGACACTACATAAATCATCTCATGTGCTCATACAGTTTGTAGAAAAAACAAGTCCAACAAAAGTCCCAATGTATTAATTGTGAATCACACAGGAACTGCATTAAACAGAAATGTATTCCAAAAAACATGAATCAGCAATGTTGTGATTCCTTCCACATTAAACATAACACACCGTGTCATCCAGGTGCTCTTATACATGTAGACCTCAGTGTTAAACAGAAGGTCAGGTACAGCTTTAACAAAACAGGTCCCCCAGGTCTCCCTCTTGTATTGGGTCCTCCTTCTAATGCTGCTTGAGTGCTCATACAATTACACAAAAAAACAAAACAAAAATATCCCATTCACATTTACAGTATGTATGTATACACATATTTTCACAATGTAATCTTGAGTCGGCAATAGTTACCAGGCTGTAGTTACCAGACTGAAACACTCCTTGGTGTTGTTACTGGCCCACCCAGTGTGATTATGTCAATAGACCATGCCCACCTGACTCATTGTACCTCTGGACTTGCATCCCCCAGACTCTGAGAAAGTCCGGAGGGTCGCAACCTGCCAAGTGGGCATGGCCTATTGATGTCATCACGCTGGCAGGGCCTACAGCGATACCGAAGAGTGTTTCAGCAATTTTCACAGGTAAATTTTATGAAATATTTATTTTATATATTTATTGATTTCTGCACTATTTATTTGGATTCGCCACATTTTAAATACATTTTGGAGATTAGGAGAGAGTGCAGTCACACAATATTTTATATGCTAGGATATAGCACCTATTTTAGAGATTGAGTGACTGTAGCTGCGTTATTATTCCAATTACAGAAGCTTGGCACAGACTTCTTTCTTATTTTTCAAGAAAAAATATTTGGCTAGAACTAGGTTTAAAAGGAAAAACAAAACTCCATTTCAGTGAAAATTGATCAGCACTTAATAAAAATAGAATAAGATCTTGGACATTTTGGAACAAGCAATGTATATTTAATATATTATTAGCATATTACTCAAGTATATTTAACAAAAGAAATCATAAGCCTTATACAGTCATCCAGATTTGTAGAGTAATCCAGCCAAGGAAATAACTGAAGGAGAGTAATGAGGCATGTAAAGGTATCAGGATGAAAGATAACACGAAAAAAGCCAGGACACAGCAGCAAGTATATTTATAGTATATTTATTACAAAGTGAAGAAACAGCTCCAGATGATCATACTGTTGCATTTCTGCCTACAGAGATGTCTTAGTAATAGGTATGACTAGTTGCTGTGTGCTGGCTTTCTTCGTTTTACCATATGATTTATGGGTTGACAAGAGTCTAGGCTGAGCACCGGGGTTTCTGAGCGGTCCAATTGGAAAAGAGAGATATAGCGGTTTCATTTTGCCTACTATTTCAGAATGAAAGAATTCTTTGTTCAGAATGGATTGCCTCTTGCCTCTCTGTTCTCGACACCTATCAGCTTGTTCGAAAATGGGCACTGATTGACCCCTTTTGACACTTCTCCTTCTCTCTCCTTCTGCTGTACAGACAACTCCACTCATATGTCTGCAGTACAAGCATGCATGTTTCTACCATGATCTCAACAGTTGCTGCGTAGAATAATTAAAAGGTGGTCTGATCTGTATTGTGAAAGCACAATGGCTACATGTTTGGAGCTTCCACATGGCAGTACTAGGATCGTTGGTTCAAATCCCAACCACGGCACCACCTGCCTGGAGTTTGTATGTTCTCCCTGTGCCTGTGTGGCTTCCCTCCGGGTACTCCGGTTTCGGGTACTCCGGTTTCTTCCCACACTCCAAAGACATGCTGGTAGAATAATTGGAAGCTGTCTAAATGGGCCCTAGTATATGCATGTATGAATGTAATTTAGGGATCTTAGACTGTATGCCCCTTGAGGGTTAGGGACTGGTGTAAATGTACAATATATACCGGTATGTAAAGCGCTGTGTAAATTGACAGCGCGATAAAAGTACCTGTAATAAATAAAATACATATTTACATAGTTAGAAGTCATCGCTCTCATCACAATGAGCCACCTCATTTACCTCATTTACCCGGATGGGCGTAAAAGATCAATAAATATATGAATGATATGCAGTGACACTAATTTTAAGCTTGCTCTGAACAAAGAATAGATTTTGATTAGACAAATTGTAAATGTATTTTTCTGTGGCTGCCTATGTACAGGATAAACAGTGATGACTTGCAAACAATTCAATTTGCTTAAGGTGCACCAAGAACAATGCTTTACTAATACTGTGTTTGTATATTAAAATTGACTGCCATTGCTGACCACTGCTTTGGCTTCAAAACCTTGGGTCATTGACCCAGGACAAACTAGAGAATAAGAATTCTGATTTTCTCTGGCTTTCATTTGCTACATGTATAGATTCTGGGTCACTGACTTGTGAATCCAGTAAGACCCCTGTTACGCTGGCAATCACATCTCTGGTATTAGCTAGTCAGTGGCAGGATCACTATGCAGGATACAGCAGGGCAGTGAAAAAATCACCTACTTCTATGTGTTATTCCCAGCTGGATGAGTGAGGCATCCCTGTCTTGCTGGAAACTTACATTTTGCAGCATTTTTGTCTACGAGAAAGCAAAGCTTCACTCATCCAACCAGCTCATCACTCATCCAAAAGAACAACTCAAGCAAGCATGTGAACATTTTCCCTGTACATCCTGTTGCTGGTGAGTTTGCATCAGTGACAGGAACGCTATTGTGACCTGGGGATAACAGTCAGACAACTAGCATTTTATGAAGGATGCCAGCAATGGCATGGAAAGTTAATGCTGAATTCCAGGCATGTTTTTTTTTAGTACATTCAGGGTTTTTTTCTCAGAGAATAGGTGCAGGAACTCCCCTCTTCTGAGTCAACCCTTGTCTCTGCCCCCTACCCACCTCCCAGTTTGAAAATACAGAGCCAAGTATCATTTTGAGGTGCTAAGTGATTTGTATGGAATTTGTTAATGATAAAAAGAAAAGCAGTACAGTAGACCCTCCCCAGCAACATTAGATGCCCCCCCCCAGTAACAATATACCCCAGCAGCAATAACAGACCACCCAACATCCAACAGTTGATCTCTCTCAGAAACAACGGATCCCCAGCAACATAATACCCCTCTTCCCAGCAACATTAGATTCCACACAAGCAACAATAGACCCCACACAAAAATCGATGACAATAGATCCCCCAGCAGCCAGCATCAATAGACCCTGCAGCACACCCCAGCAACCCTTGCCATTACATACATTCAGTACTGGAGGTACCAGAACTACGTTCCCCCATGTTCCTGCTGAAAAAAAGCCCTGATTACATTGATCTAGCTTGGACCATTGTTGGTATACATATTCCATATTTTCCCCATCCCTATGGAAGTAGATCAGTGATCCTCACTATTTTCTGGGTCCTATTCACACCTGAGCAACTTTCTGCTTGAAGCTTGTAACTCTAAAACGCTCAACAAGTCAAATCCCATTCATTTCAATGGTCCCTGTTCACATTTGAATGTTCTGTCGCCTGAAGCAAAATGCCTGTTGCCCAGAAAAGTACATGAGCTTCTTTTTGGCAGGTCACAAAGCGTTTATGGCCACATAGACTTCAATAGAAACACCTGAAAATGTGTGACTTGAGCATTTTAGGAGAATTTTTTCACGCGTTTTCTGCTCAAACAGCAGATCTCCACCCCTAATTTTCTCCCCCTCTCCCCCACCTAGTGCTTTCTATTGGCTAAACAAAAACTGTGCTGTGAAATGCTTGTAATACGCTTCTAAAATGCTTATAATATGCTTCTAAAAACACTCAGGTGTGTATGCAGACTTAACAATTATTTTTTTGATTTTGTCTGTCCCTGGTAAAGAGATTTGCTAGCACTGCCAGTCCTGACAAGAAAAAGAGAGGAAATCTCCCCAGTAGATAACTAAGGTTTTATCCAAAATAAAGTACAACATTTTCAGTGGAGTTTGGGCTTTAAAATAAATGTAACTTTGTGACTCAGGCCCCTTTCACACGGATGGACTACAATCAGCGAATCTGCCTACTCAGCCGGGGATCTGTCCGCTAATCCTTGCTGAGGAGGCAGATGAAAGAGGTTTGTGTCCACTCCGCTTATGCTGTGTGGATACAGATTCTTTCTTCTATGGGCAGTTGGATGTACTATCAATGGACCGCCTGTCTGTTTACATCTGACGGTCATCCGGTCTGTTCTGCTAGACTGTTGGTGTGATCTGTCTCTTTTTAGCCTGCTTACATCCACCACTCCATAGAAGGCAATGGATAGTTCCATCTGGTCTGCCTGAAAAATGGACAGGTGGATCCAATGGGCCGTTCGTGTGACAGGGGCCTTAGTCCCCCCCCAAACACACACACATGCACTTTCTGAAGCAAGGAATTGTGGCTGAATTAGCTGTTTGTTTTACAGATGTATTAAGATAATAGGTTATAGCATCATTTAAATCAGTTGAATTGTTACCATGTTGAAAATCTAAGACAGTCCATCAGTCCTTATTTGACATGTCTTTGTTTAGTATTAATAAAGAGTAAAGCTGGCCATAGATGGATCAAATCTCGGATGGTTCAGCAGGGACTGGCCAAGATTTGTTCCATCTATGGGTAGGTTGGGTACAACCAGCCTGTTTGATTTGTTACCTGTGATTACTGCTGGTGAATATAGCTTATAGCAGTAATCATTTTGTTCTGCCAGCCGGGAAGGCTCCCTGCCTGGAGAACACAATAGCGCTGCGGGAGGGATTCCCTCATCAACAATGACTGTGTTGATGTGGGAATCAAATGATTTTCTTTCCTTTTACCCGTGGTGGAAAGAAAAAAAAATCAAATCATCTATGGCAGAGGTAAGAATGCAAAAAAGATGTGCATGTATTATTTTTTTTAGGTGAACTTATCCTTAAATATAGTAAAGAAATTTAACAAAATATATCTAAGTTTCTTGAATGAGTGCGTGAATAATAGCAAAAGTAGGACAGACATGAGTAAATCTAGAACCCAGTGATTGTGGCCTGCATTAATAAGTATGCTCATAAAATATTAATTCAGCTTCCTTTTACAAAAATTGGAAAACTTATTCATAGAGTCTATATATCCCTTAAAAATGTTTTAACAACTAAGTCTTTAAATGTATGTTTTACATTTTCTGTAATAGTTCGAGGAGTGCCCTTTGAAATTGTGAGTACTCCACAGTGTTGAAGTTTATTTAGCGCTTATATAGGGGCGGACTGACAACTCATGGGGCCCCCAGGCAATAGGGGATCATGGGGCCCCTGTGTCCTTGCCCAAACTCAAAAAAGCCTATGAAAAAGGTACCAGGAGCATCTCATGGGGCCCCCTACTGACCCCGGGCCCTCGGGCAGTTCCCGAGTTTCCAAATGGTCAGTCTGCCCCTGCGCTTATATAAAGCTCACATATACAACTAGCTTTTTTCCCAATACAAGCAAAACACATACTGGTGTGTGTATATACAGTGAGGAACAGAAGTATTTGAACACTCTGCGATTTTTCAAGTTCTCCCACTTAGAAATCATGGAGGGGTCTGAAATTTACATTGTAGGTGTATCCCCACTCTGAGAGACAGAATTAAAAAAAAAATTCAGGAAATCACATTGTATGATTTTTAAAGAATTTATTTGTCTTTCACTGCTGAACATAAGTATTTCGAACACCTGAGAAAATCAGTGTTAATATTTAGTACAGAAGCTTTTGTTTGCAATTACAGAGGTCAAACGTTTCCTGTAGTTCTTGACTAGGTTTGCACACACTGCAACAGAGATTTTGGCCTACTCCTCCACACAGATCTCCTCTAGATCTGTCAGGTTTCGGGGCTGTCGCTGAGCAACATGGAGTTTCAGCTCCCTCCAAAGATGTTCTATTGGATTTAGGTCTGGAGACTGGCTAGGCCACTCCAGAACCTTGATATGCTTCTTACGGAGCCACTCCCTGGTTATCCTGGCTGTGTGCTTCGGGTCATTGTCATGTTGGAAGACCCAGCCACGACCCATCTTCAATGCTCTGACTGAGGGAAGGAGGTTGTTGCTCAAAATCTCACAATAAATGGCCCCATTCATCCTTTCCTTAATACAGTGCAGTCGTCCTGTCCCCTTTGCAGAAAAGCACCCCCAAAGCATGATGTTACCACCCCCATGCTTCACAGTAGGGATGGTGTTCTTGGGATGCAACTCATCCTTCTTTTTCCTCCAAACACGACGAGTGAAGTTTACACCAAAAATTTCTACTTTGGTCTCATCTGACCACATGACTTTCTCCCATGCCTCCTCTGGATCATCCAGATGGTCATTGGCAAACTTCACACAGGCCTGGAAATGTGATGACTTGAGCAGGGGAACCTCCCGTGCAATGCATGATTTGAAGCCATAACGGCGTAGTGTTCTACCGACAGTGACCTTTGAAACTGTGGCCTCAGCTCTCTTCATGTCATTGACCAGCTCCTCCCTTGTAATTCTGGGCTGATTCCTCACCTTTCTTACCATCAGTGATACCCCACGAGGTGAGATCTTGCATGGAGCCCCAGTCCGAGGGAGACTGACAGTCGTCTTTAGCCTCTTCCATTTTCTAATAATTGCTCCAACAGTTGATCTATTTTCACCAAGCTGCTTGGCAATTGCCCCGTAGCCATTTCCAGCCTTGTGGAGGTTCACAATTTTGTCTCTGGTGTCTTTTGACAGCTCTTTGGTCTTGCACATGGTAGTAGTTGGCGTCTGACTGACTGTGGGGTGGACAGGTGTCTTTAAAGAGCTCAGACAGGTGCTACTAAGTTAGATTAATGAGTGGAGTAGAGGTGGACTTTTTAAAGGCACAGTAACAGGTCTCTGAGAGCTAGAATTCTTGCTGTTTCTTAGGTGTTAAAATACTTATGTTCAGCAGTGCAAGACAAATAAATCTTTAAAAATCATACAATGTGATTTCCTGAATTTTTTTTTAATTATGTCTCTCAGATTGGGAATGCACCTACAATGTGAATTTCAGACCCCTCCATGATTTCTAAGTGGGAGAACTTGCAAAATCGCAGGGTGTTCAAATACTTCTGTTCCTCACTGTATATATAGAGATATATATATCTATATATATATATCTATATATATATATATATATATATATTTCTTTATCCAAATTACATTTGTATTTTTCATAATCATTATTCATAAATCATGTAGACCACAATACTCAGCACCATAGCAGTCTCATGCTGTGCTATAGCCATAGATGCGTTCCCATTGATGAGTATTTAGGTAGTTCTGTAATCCTTATTATACCTACAGTATATTTTGGAGCTGTATTTTACTAATTGCTATGAGTTACTTCAAATTATTATTATCATTAATAATTATTATGATACTATTATTAATATTATTATATTGCATTAGCTTTTGGATTCCTATTGTGTTATAGTAGGTGTAGAAGGTACAAAACGTTTTTGGAAGCATCCCAAATCCACATTAAATAATGAATGTAGCATTCTGTCTGCCATAATTTGTGGTATTATCTGTCAGCTGTATGTAAATAAAGTAACATGTTAGCCTGGCTAATTATCACACCTTAGTTTACTTACACAGTTCATACTGTCTTGGGTAAACTCACTCACTAGTCTGAATTTAAAGAATAAACAATGTCCAGCAATGACCTGATTAAGGAAATGAATACCATCATTAGATCCCTCCCAAATATCTTAATATGATAAATGAAAAAAAGAGAAATAAAAAAGGAATGCTTGTTTGTAAAGATTAAACATTTTCCTCCCTCTTGATGTGATGTCATACATATACTACATAATCCTATAAAAAGCAAGTTTTGAATGCCTCCCATACTTCTCACCATTCATTTACCCTGGGGCATACAATGGGATACCATCCTGCTAGCCTGGGGGTGCTGTGGATGGTTGTGGCTCTTTCAAATACAATTGATGTGATACCAGGTAAATGTGTTTCCTATAGCCTACAGCTTTTATTTCCTCTGATATCAATGCATTGGCTCCATTGTACCAAAGGCTATATTTAGCCATGCTTAGGAATTTTAAGCTATTTAAACATCTATTTTATTTTATTTCAATACAATAAGCAAATTCTCAATTTATTGAATATTAAACAGGCTTTCCATAGGCAATGGAATGTAGAGCAGGCTCACTACAGCCTAGACAATAGAGAATGGGGAATTAAATAATTGAATACTGATAAACCATTTCATGTATTTGCAGCCGCAAAAATGTCTGAAGGCCATATATTGTTGTTGCCTATACCTCTTAAAATGTCTTAGGGCTAATTTTGTCCTTATGGCTTGACAATCGGCCTACGTATATGCTTATCTTATGGGTTTTAGCAGACTATAACATCTCAGAGTAAAATGTCACTAAAGTGAATGGATGGAAAATTATGGGCTCACCATTTTAGCTAGCCTTCCTTATACTTAAATCTTACAGAACTTTTTGGTTACAATTTGAATTTAAAAATATGGTAATATGAGCCTGATTTATTAAGTCTCAACAGAATTGAAGCGCAGTAAAGTGAACACAAAAATCAAATTGCTTGCTAGGAATTAAAAAACAACACTTCTCTTTGAAGTTTAAGATGAACTCAGATTCATTTCACTCACATCACACTTTAGTAAATCGGCCCTTATTTGCCTTTAGGTCTTATGTTTAAATGTATTTAAAGGAGTATAGATGTGTCAATCTTAACAGTGTTTCTGTAGGTGGTTTAAATTTATGTCTTGGAACAGGTATTATTTGATGCATACTGTGAAACAAATAAATAATTTTAACTAATGACTGAATTTGTTCTTAGGTCGGAGACGTAATCATGGTCACGACGTCTGCAGTACATGGGGGAACAATCATTTTAAGACATTTGATGGGGACTATTACCAGTTTCCTGGTGGCTGCAGCTACAACTTGGCTTCCGATTGCCGGGACTCTTACCAGGAGTTCTCCGTCCATATCCACCGGTCAACTGACAGTGAGCACCCGCTCATAGACAAGATCACTATCACCATCAAAGATGTCATCATTCAACTGAAAACAAACTTAGCAGTTGTAGATGGAGCCATGTAAGTCACTATAACAAAACTGTAAATTTTATGTTAATATGATTTTGTTTTCTGGTTATTTTATGCAATTTTTGCTTTGTAAAATATATTTATCATGTTCCCTGAGATGCACATTTTCATTCCCAAACTGTACAATTTTGACTTCCAACTTGTCCACACCATTTTATACAATTATATACATGAAACCAGTTCAAGTTCAACCTTAAAAAATCTGTATATCTTCAGGAACCCTAGTGGTTTAAAGGGATACGTACTGTAAAAATGTAAGCTGCCTTTGCTGGCCTACTTCTGTAAATGCTAATTGTCTATAAGTCTCTGGTTTCGATTGTTACTCAGTCACTGATCCAAAAAAAGTATGCAGTGTTTAAAGTCACTGTAAGGTTAAATCTTCTGATCCGAAAGTACTGAAGACAGTGACTTAGTGTGACAGCCAGGGAACTAGCTTCTTAGATAAAAAGTACTGAGCAGTTTGTACATTAGCACGGTTCCTTTAGGACATTGGCAGACATCTTGTAAAGCAGAGTCTAGTGCCATAGTGCCAGTGGTCCAGCATAAGCCAAAATCTTTTTTTTTCATTTCTGGATAGAATAGGGAAGGTTTAGAACCTCTTTTATGTTTTTATTCCAGGGTTTGTCCCCACTGGTGAAATTAACTCCCTATTGGTCCTAGTGACTATTGCCAACAGGACTAAAACGGGGGAAAACCAGCATTTTGAATTGTGGCTACAAGAGGACTTGAACAGAAATCTTCCAATAGTGACATTTGTAGTGGTGACAATTTTCTAAGAGGGTTTTTTTCCCCCCCCAGCAGCTGTGTTTTCTCCACCCAGGCAGCTCAGATGCATATAGGCATATGCAAAAATTAGACCTTTAGGAGATACTGTAGGCAATTGAAAGATACTGTAGATAGACATGTGCTCTAAATAGGTGTATGAGTAGCCTGTCAAAAATGTTTCTTTAAAAAGCACATTGTTATTACAAACTCTACTTCAGTTTTTTTTACAATAACCAGTAAAACCATGACTCAGATTTTATTCTTTATGTTGAAATACCTTCACCACACCTTGAGACGTGACAAGTTGATTTAAGGTCCTGAGTATAACCTAGAAAAGTGTTTTGTTCAACAATCTTTCCTGACCTTTTTTAACGTATACTGTCAGCACTGTAGTAATTTGGAGATTTGTAGACATTTTAAAATATAAAAAGACTGGAAACGACAATAAAAGTTATGCTATGCAGGTGTCCAGCTGAGTAGCACACTTTAGTGCTTAAAGTGGCTGTACAGGCCAGAGGTTTTTTACCTTAATACATTCTCTGAATTTGTGTAAAAAAAATTTTCATGTTCGGTTTCTCCCCCCAGCCCCCCCTGAAATACTCACCTGAGCCCGATCTCAATCCAACACTGTGTCGAGAGCAGCAGAACCCCTTTCTCCTCAAAGGCTCCTGCTGCTGTCAATCATATCCTGTGAGGAAAGAGTGGGGTTAGGGGCCAGGCCAAGGGCACACATAGCCCTGCTTGGGAGCAAGGCCACACATCTGACCCCACAGCAAGTGGGTTGCTATGGGGACAGACAAAGAAGAGGCATGGATAGCACCAGTTGGGGACCCCAGAAGAGGAGGTTTGGGGCCGCTCTGTGCAATACCATTGCACAGAGCGGATAAGTGTAGCATGTTTTTTTATAAAAATAAAATGGCTTTGTAATAAGGACATTTATTAGTAGGTCTGTCTAAATATATCCCATATTGTATTTTCAAGGATTAATTGAGTCCTTAGATTATGTTTCTTGATTTCACACATTTGCCAATTTACAAAACAATCACAGGTACAACAGAGTTTTATCTAAATTTTTATAACCCTTAATAAATTTGTTTTTGTTGTCTAATCAGAGCTCTTGATCTGCATTCCTAAAAATTTTGGATGATTACATTTCATGATCTCCAGTTTTCTGAAAGGGTAGTTTAAATGGAACTGCATTAATTATTGGCTGAACTGTGTGTAATCAGTTTTAATCTTATTGTTATCTGAGGCAACCTGAGATGTTGTGTGATATGACTAATTTCTTTCCTCCATCGTCCTGATTATTGTTTCCCAGGGTCACTCTGAAATCCCATATTGTGTTTTTTTAATAAAATATATTATAAGTATTATGATGGTAAATGTTTAAAAGCAGTACATACTTTGTTCTGCAAATTTTAATATAATTTAGAGCTCTATATTAATCATCTAAACCAGGGGTGACCAAACTGCAGCCCACGGGCCACATGTGGCCCAAGATGGCTATGAATGTGGCCCTACATAAAATCGTAAACTTACTTACAAATGTTGATTTTTGAGGGATTTTTTTTTTTTAAAAATGCATTTACACCTAGCGAACACATGCAGCTGAAGAAAAATTTGACAGTGTTTCTTTACTGGACTTGAATAACTTTTATCGTCCCAAAGAAAAATATCTCACTCTTCACAATCACCTATATTTGTGAGCAACTATTTTCAAGGATGAAGCACAAGAAGGGCAAAATTAGAACCAAAATATTTGATGAACACATTGAGAATTCATTGAGAATTTCCACTACCTCCATAAAGCCAAATATTGATGTGTTAGCTTATTAGAAACTGTGTCAAATATTGCACTAGTTTTATGTTGCCCTCTTTTAATTTTATAATAAACAATATTAAAAAAAAAAAAAGGTTTTATTACTCAGATAGATACATTATCTATTTCAGTGATTGTTAACATGTGATCTGCCCGAATTGTTCTGTCAAATATTGCACTAGTTTTATGTTGCCCTCTTTTAATTTTATAACAACAATATTTAAAAAAAAAGGTTTTATTACTCAGATAGATACATTATCTATTTCAGTGATTGTTAACATGTGATCTGCCCGAGTTGTTCTTCGCATCAGCTATCCCTACTGTTAAGGTTTTGTGTGTTATATCAGGGACAACAATATTGTCAATTATAAGTATGACCTTATTTTATTGGTAGACATGGGTCTCACAAAAGGAGTGAATATTCTATTCTAGGGACACCACACATATCTTGGTAAATTTTGTTCCACAATACACAAGCAATCATATATCAGGACATTCAGTGTGGCAATGTTAGACCCATAACAGTATTAAGCATCCTGCATTCAAATTAATTATGATATTCACAGGAATTCCATTAAAATTCTTGTTCCACAAATGGTACTTTCATTCCAGTACTGTAATTGAATTCTTTTATTTTTCAATAATTTTTAAATATTTTTTTGAAGTAGACCAGCGTGTCATGAAGAATAGCCGACATATGTTCGTTGATCATAATCCATGTCAGTTTGGCTTTTAGGAGTTCTAAGGTGATCATAGGGGATTTCCAGGATCTCAGTATTGAAATTCTGGCCGCTGTGACAATGAATGTGATCAGGCATCTCACATATCCCGGTATCCTCTCCACTGGCCTCCATGAAACAGCCTGCTGTGGAGGCTTCATTAGGATCACCTGAGTGAGTGGATAAATTCAATTATATATGTGTATTCAAATCCCTTCACCTTCAGGTAAGAACCCAATAACCCCCTTTCAAGATAAAATTACTGTGAATATCAAAATTAATGTGAATGAAGAATGTTGATGCTTATATAGCACATCCAGTGACATGAAGAAGATGAATGCAGTGCTATGCTCACCCTCATACTGTAAACTTTCCAAAAAGTCAGCCTAAAACAAATGTTATTAAAATAGCTGATTAATTTACAGTTTTTCCTCCAGTGGGTAAACACGTTGATCTCAGTGTGCTGTTTTTTTTTGTTTGTTTTTTTTTAAATTTAAATAAAATGGTTGCTTATGCTACTTTTTTTTATTATTTTGCAGTGCCAGGACTCCTTTCTATATGTCTGGCATCCTCATTCACAAAAATGATGCATACTTTAAAGTCTACACAAAAATTGGATTGACAGTCATGTGGAATAAAGAAGATGCTGTAATGGTGAGAGAGATTTATAGTTCTAAAATTATAATCCGACAGAAGCTTATATTTTTAGTTTTCTAGTTAATATAACAACTTAATATTGAAATCTGTTTAGCAGATCCTGGCATTATGTCCTGGCTAATAACATCTGGGTATTCCTAAATATAATCAATTTATCTGTTATACATTGTCCTTTTAATACATTTATCCAAATACCAGGGCACGTCTGCAAATGTAAAATGTTCAGGTATACTTAGTAAATATGATAATGATCCATGATGAGGGTAATAACTTAAAAGCAACCTGTATCAATAGAATTATGAGAACTGCTGCAGCGTAGGCAATCAGGGATCACCTAAATATAAATGCTTCATAAGAAACCTGCTATTAACAAAAATATTAATAATAGTTGGTTTTAAAAATCTAAATATTCCTTTTCTCCCATAAACCTATTCTTGTTAGGTTCTCTTTATATCAGCTTCTGTTTGATATGCCAACTTTCCTTTCTTTGGCACCATTTGAGAGTAATGATAGTTTTATGACATATGAAACATTCTGTAAGGGTTGTAGTGCATTGTTAAATGTAATTATGCTTGCGTAATTTCTCTTTCTTAGCTGGAGCTCGACCCAAAATATAACAATCATACCTGCGGCCTGTGTGGAGATTACAATGGTGTGCCCATCTATGATGAATTCCTCTCTGGGGGTAAGTAAGATTGAATTACCATTTCATTACAATACTTCTATTTATTGTACCACTCTTGGGCAAATATGAGAAGACAGCAGAAGATGATACATGCTATAGCATTGGTATATGCAGTTAAAGTAGACAAGGGAGATCTTTTAAAACCATTATGAATGCCATGGAAATAACTACATAGATATCGTTACCATTCATTATTACAACTTAGATCAGTCTTTTCCAATCAGGGATCTCTGGAACCATAGGCTTTCTCCAGAGGTTGCTAGGGCTTCCTTGAGCAGTAAGCAACAGCAGATTGACCTCTTGACTACTGGTGCCTGCATAGTTCCAGGGCTAGCATGAGACCATTTATTTATTTATTTTTATTACAGGTACTTACTGTATATAGCAAAGTAAATGTACACAGTGCTTTACATATATATTGTACATTCACATCAGCCCTTAACCCTCAAGGAGCATACAATCTAAGGACCCTAACTCACACTTATACATATACATACTAGGGCCAATTTAGACCGGAGCCAGTTAACCTACCAGCATGTCTTTGGAGGGTGGGAAGAAACTGGAGTACCCGGAAGAAACCCACACAGGCACAGGGAGAACATGCAAACTCCATGCAGGTAGTGCCATGGTTGGGATTCGAACCAATGACCCTAGCTTTTTTAGCTGTTTGTCAAGGTTGAATTTTTTTCACTTACCAGGGGTCAGGGTAAGGGATAAGGGGCATTAATTTCACTGAACACCAATGTAAGGGGCACTCCTTCTACTGTTCTCCAATGGAGTATTCTTCCCACTGGCTATCAATGTAAGGAGCATGCTTCTCAGTGACAAAAATAAAAGAAACATTCTTCCCACTGATCCCTAATTCTTTCTCTGACCACCTATATAAGCGGAATTCTAACCCGCACTGACCACCAATGTCAGGTGCATTCTTTTTTCTGGCCACCAATGTAAAGGGCTGACCACCAAAGTAAGGGGCATTCTATCCACTGACAAAATACATTAAAAAAATGACCAATTGTGGGTGTCTGATATGCCAGGTACACTATTATTAACATTATTTAAGCTTTTAATTAAAATTCTATTTACAATGTATTGGTCACACAAATGCATCCCAGACAGAATTCCAGTTGTCAGCCATGCCACTCCATGGAAGCCTTACAGCCTGACACTGAGTAACTGGGAGAGAATACAAGCAAATATGCACCTACACCTATCACTCAGAGGTAATTCTGCACTAATGTATTAATGCAATTACTATTTCTGATTCTTACATTGCCCTTTAGAGTTTCTAGAGTGTTTGCTGTTTACCTGTCTGTGTGATAGCATCACTCATAGTAGTAGCGGTTTTACATTGAATACTATTATTGCTTCTTTTTTTGTTCCTCAGATATCATTCTCAGCCCTGCCCAGTTTGGAAACCTGCAGAATATTCAGGACCCAAATGATGAGTGCACCGATGTGGATGAGATCCTTATTCCAAGCACAGAGCATTGTTTCCAATATGTGAGTATTTAATTTTTGATATGAAAAAGTATATTTTATGTTAGGAAGTGACTGCAGTGTTATTCACTTAAGTAGTTATTAAACTGTATTTCTAATTTTGCAGCTAAATTGGGAAAACACCTACTTCATATTTGTTACATGTTCCCATTCACATAGGATAACTTGGAAAAATGTTTACAAATTGCTGCTTACCTTTTCACTTGCTCTTTATGTGCCTAAAAATCATAGGAGTGGCGATTATTACACAGGCATGCAAAAAGATCTATGTCCCAAGGAGAGTGGCTGTGGAAGATTTTGAAGTGGCTCTGGCGTAGTTTCAAGACACTTTAGTGCAGCACCTCTTGAGAAACTGAAGATCCTCTAGAGCAGTGATCTCTAAACTGTGGCCCTTTGCTTGCCTTCAGCTGGGCAATATTCCTTCCACTGACACCAACGATGGGGTACTATTCCTTCCACTGACACCAATGATGAGACACTATTCCTTCCACTGACACCAACAATGGGACACTATTCCTTCCACTGACACGAATGATGAGAAACTATTCCTCCCACTGACACCAACAATGGGGTAGTATTCCTTCCACTGACACCAGTGATGGGGCACTATTCCTTCCACTGACACCAATGATGGGACCCTTTTCCTCCAACTGATACAAACAATGGGGCACCACTCCTTCCACTGACACCAGTGATGGGACACTATTTCTCCTACTGACACCAACAATGGGGCACTATTCCTCACAAGGACCCCAGAGATGGGGCACTATACCTCTCCTTAATACTATAGATACCATTGTTTACTTCCACTAACACCAGGACATCTTCTACTCCTACTGGCTACAGTCTGGCCCTCCTAAAGTCTGAAGGGCAGTAAACTGGCACTTTGTTTATAAAGGTTGGAGACCACTGCTCTAAAGCAACACATATGGACAGCATAGAGAGCATCTGAGTGTAGTGGTCATTAAAAACATTTATTTAAGAAGACAATTGATAATTTACATGGTACCCATGGTGATAACTGGCATGTAAACACACATATGCCAGCCTCTGGGGGTGAATCTTCTCATGACAGGATGTGCTTCCTTAATGGAATTCCAGCATCTGGACTTTAATGTAAGAGAACACCACCGGGGTAGCATACTAAGTGTAGCAGTACAGCAAAGGAAGACATGCTATGTTATTGGCAGCTCACAGATATAGATAATATAGATATATAAGTGCCTTGTGGTAACATGGATGAGTCAGGCTCACATAGGTTCATCAGTCTCTCAGCTTCCTCTGCAAATAGGAAGGCAAAGCTGGGTTCCACAGCAGCTAGGATCCTGTAAATTTCAATGAAAGCCTTGGAGAGCACAGGAGGACTGAAAATCGGCCAGCAATGGAACACATGTGGCTATGGAAGTGACGTCATGTGTGCAGGGGCATGGTTACGCATTTCGAAGCGGGGCACCTTTTTCCCAGACCAATGGGGACAGGAATGGACAAGGCTTGCTTATATACAGAAATAGGACTACGTGGCCCAGCATGTATACAGAAAGAGGACCTAACTTTCTCCTCAATGTGTGCTAAAGAGAATCTTCAGTCATTTTTAAAAAAATTAAACAAATACTTAGCTGTTGACTTTTAACAAAGAGACACTTACCTGTCGAGGGATCCAGCAGTCTCCTCACCCGGGCTGGTTCTTTGCTGGTCTTTGGGTCCCCAGGACCACTATGCTGACCTCACTGCAAGTGCGAGAGCCGTGCTGCACTCTGAAAATGGTTTTGCAGCCTCCAGGGACCTGTGACATGTCCCAGGAGGTTACAGGCAGGGGAGGAGGGGGGAGAACTTTTGTGGAAGTGGGAGCAGGTACCTGACAAAACAAGGTACCCGCTCCCCCCCAAAAAAATCTCCAAAAATGGAGATGAAGAAAGGGGATGGAGGAGGATCAGGAGAACTTCCCTTTTAAGGTGAAGTTCCGCTTTAAAGAGGGGGCTGCGGTTTTATTTATTCCATAATTAACCCTGTCTGTACTGTGCTGACAGATCTTCACTATCAGTTGTCAATTACATTTCAACACAGTCTGTGCTAACAAAGGGTTAAAAATCTCAAGGCTTGGGTAGTGTATATATGTTGATGCACTTTATCTCAGCCTGCCCTCAGTGTGTCCTCAGTTTCAATTAGTTTACAGACCTGCTCTAAAGAAATAACTGGAAAGGTAAGGCATATTTGTTCTAATAATTTTTTTAGGCATGCCATGTGATTGGGAGCACATGACAAAAATATAGTGAGAATTTCTCAAATCTGACTGCAAACAGGGAACTATACATTAACCGCTTTACCACTGCCCTATAGCAGAAGTACTGCTACATGGTGGCAGGGGTGCGCAAAATCACATTATATATATGTGAGTTTGCATTTCTGGGTAGGGGGCATGGGCGAGCCCTACCTGCACCGCTATTCGCGGCCTTGGCTGTCAATCACCGGGTCCCGGCTGGTGATTACTTGCTGGCATCTAGCGATCGCTATTACCGATGGGGGAGAGAACTGCATGTAAATAATACAGTTCTCTCCCCTGTCAGCTCCAGCACACTGCTTTGTATTGCTTTGCATAGCAGAGCCATACAAAGCAGTGTGCTTACAGTGGAAAGAAATTTGATGGTAAAGTAATCTGATTATACCACCATTGATTTCGAAATTCTACCAGGCGAGTCTTTAATTTCACCTCATGTTGCTACAGAAAATAATTTTTGTGGCTAGGAATCTTTTTTCTTTCCATGTCACAGCTCATACTAATTTCATTTTCGATTATATTCCTTGCACAATTCTCCCATCATTGATTACAAATTTGTTTGTTTTTAAAAAAAATTCCAACATGCCTGATCACTCAAATTCAATGCTCAAAAAGCTGCGGCCCACTAATGGTGCGAAATTTAAACGAAAATTCTAAAGAAAATTATTTCGGAATTTGACCCATGTATGGCCTGCATTTGTTTTTACTCAAGTGACACTCTGTGGTATTTTCCCTTGCTCAATCCTCCATCTACATTAAGCCCTCATTCATACCAATGCAGCTTTGAAATTGTGCTACTTCGGGCAACTTCAAAGCTGACTATTCAGTGAGACTTCATTGTGGCTTGCTGACATGTTGTGCGACTTCATTTATCAGATGTCAATGCACGTTCCAATGAAACCACAAAAAATAGTGCAGGAACCTTTTTCAAAGTCGCTGCGACTTGAGTCGCTCCGATTTTAATGGTTCCATTCCCGGTAATAGGGTGGGACTTGAACTCTCAAGTCGCATGACAAGTCATACTGGCGTGAAGCAGGGCCAAAGTAAGTTATGTAAGAAGGCAAATGGAAGAGCTGGGCTGACACAAACAGTAATAAACACTTCCATAGAAAATGACAGGGCTATAAAATATGTACAGAGGGAAGAGGCTGTGCTAGGGAATGAACTCTACTGGAGTAGTCACATTTTCAAGCAAAGGCACATTGAAAGTGAATATAAAGCCAATTATGAAAAGGAAAAACACTTTGGCTTTATGCACACGGGGCATCTGGAAAAGACTTCTCTGAACGCCAGAACTGCTGAGAGTAAAATGTGGCTTAAAAAAACATGCTAAAAGCTGCGTATTGCAGATGCATTCATGCCCGTTTAGACGCTTTATAGCATTTGAGCATAAATGCATTGTACTGCATTTTCTGCTCTTAAACTCCTCTCAAGAACATGCCTTTGGTGGGAACTTTTCTGGCAATGCTCCTCTCCGAATACACCTGTAAACAGCTATGTGTGCATGGACACTTACCCTAGATGCACACATAAGTGTTTTCTGCAGCTTTTTGCGTTTTGCAGAAACGCACTACTTTCCATTTAACATGATTTCCTATGGGACAGGTTCACATCTCTGTGTTTTCACCCCGGGCATTTTCGGAAAGGGACATGGACTTTTTTAAATGCAAAAAGTTGTGTTTTTGGTTCTATAAACTTCAATGGAAAAACTGCAGAAAAGCTTGTAGTGCATTTTTGCTGCGTTTTAAATATGCCTAGTAACAAGGAAAAAAAAAACACAAAACGCATTAAAAATGCGGCAAAAACGCATATGCAGAATACACTGATCAGTACTGCAGTCGCTGATTGAGTTAAACATTTCCAACAGTCATTGGATCAACTTCTGTTGAGTGGGAATGGGCATAGATGGATTAACATTCAGCTACTCCCTGCTGAACTATCTGCATTTTGAACTATCTATGGCCAGCTTAAGCCCCTTAGGCTGGCCATACATTATACAGTTTCTTTTGGATTTAGCTTCAACTGTGTGCTTAGGTTTGACCTCATATTATATGGTTTTGGCAAATGTAAAGGAAAATTGTATAATGTATGGTCATCCTTACAGCCTTCCTGCTAATAGCAGTTGAGATAAGATAGGATTCACTTAGACAGAGCATTGTCAGTTGAATTGTGAGAAAGTGCAGTAAAGCACAACCAATGTGTAGCAATGCAAACTAAATAGCTGAGGCTGGATCTGTAATAAGCAACTACACCCCCCCCCATTATTCTATCGGTTTAGGATTCTTTTAAAATTGCCTTGGATTTAAAGCTGCCATGGCTTTAATTTTATCAGATGTTCGCTGAATCAGCTGAAAATCAAGCCATGGGTGCCCTTGGCGGAAGCATGTGGCTTGACAGAAGTTGATTGTTCGAACTTGGGAGGAAAATTGTCACATGAACAGTGAGAATACATCCAAAGAGATGAATTCGCTACTCAGGTATTTTGACAGCTGTGGATGCTAGCTGTCAGGATACAATAACCCACAGGGAAAATTAGTTCATCCCAGGGGCGGACTGACAACTCATGGGGCCCCCGGGCAATAGGGAATTATGGGGCCCCTGTGTCCTTGCCCAAACTCAAAAAAGCCTATGAAAAAGGTACCAGGGGCATCTCATGGGGCCCCCTACTGACCCCGGGGCCTCGGGCAGTTCCCGAGTTTCCAAATGGTCAGTCCGCCCCTGGTTCATCCTCTCTGTTTAGCCTGGATGGAGGAACCTGTTAGATGTCTTTTGTTAAGCCAGTGTATGGTCAGCTTTAGTCTCCATCTGTTTTCCCAAAATTCCTAATTTGATTTACCCAACTGCACCTATATTTACCCAAAACCATGCCAATGTTTTTAAAGCCTTAGCTCTATACTGTATGTGCTTGACATAATTGTGACAACATTTATAATCATGTCTCTACTGGATATACGTAATTCAGATATCTATCTTATGATTTTAACATTGTTCTTTTTCCCCTACAGCGCTCAGTGTGTGAAGAACATCTGGAAAATGCAGCGTTTTCTGGCTGCAAAGATCTCCTCAATGTGGATGCTTACATTATTGCCTGTATGATGGACATGTGCTCCTGTAGCCAATCCCAGGATTCCTTCTGCCTGTGTAGCACTATTAGTGAATTTTCCAGGCAGTGTTCACATGCTGGAGGTCACCCAGGAAATTGGAGGACTGGGAGCTTCTGTCGTAAGTATGCTTTCCATATTGTAAAAACGACTAGAGTGCAGAACCAGGAAGGGATAAGTTTGATATCTTTTTTACATAGCAAGATCAAATTCTTGTCTTCAAGTACTTTCTAAGGTTGGCAAAAAATAAGTCTGTCACCTTACTATCTTCTCTTCCAATGAAGAATTTGTATCACTCTTCTGCTTCATATCAAGCATATACTACATGTTAAAGCGGAGTCCCGGCCCCTCGGCTCCCCCACCAAAAAAGATTCAAAGTCAGCAGCTACAAATACTGTAGCTGCTGACTTTTAATATTAGGCTACTTACCTGTCCAGGGATCCATCAGTGTCCTCACCCCAGGCCGATTCTTCAATCATCTGTTGGGTTCTGGCATTGCCATCTTCACAGCCGGTCTCCTACTGTGCATGTGCAAAGCATGCTGAACGTTTTGAATGAGCCGCAGTCCTCTGGGACCTGTGAATTGTCCCAGAGGGCTGCAGAGAAGGGGGGGCGGAGAGAGGAGCTGGTACCTGTCAAATCCAGGTACCGATTCCCCCCCAAAAGGTGCCAAATGTGACAGTGGAGGAGGGAGCCTTTACTTTTTAAGCTTTAAGCATATTGAATTTCATTCAAAAGTTGGCATGGAAATTGTGAAACATTTTTTTGTCAGAGCATTTCATCTGCCATCATTGAGCCAACTAATTTTGTTTGAAAACCCTTAAAATATAGTCCAGATATTCTATCCAAATAGAATCCCAGACATATTAAACAGGTTTCATGTATGCTTTTCCCAAACAAAAACCACACTCACTGTTAGAATTTTGTTTGGTGAAAAAAAGAATGCCATCCTTCTGCTTTGAATTTTCTCATCACTGCAACTGAAAAAGATAATCACTTTGACCCCACTAACCACAAGAAATTCAAACAAAATTCTGAACAAAAACCATTTCTGAGCTAAATTCTAGTGGTGTTCGACCAACTTTAGTCTACAAATAAAGATGTAGCATTTGGCATGAACAAGGCTTAAGCAAGCCATAGATTTTACAATTTTCTTTCCTTCTAACACGGGAGGAAGAAAAGAAAATTACTCGATTTACTGTGTTGATGGGGGATTCCTCCCGCAGCTCTAATGTGTTCTGCTGGCAGGGAGCCTTCACTGCTGGCAGAACACAATGATCATTGTTGGTGGCTATATACTGCAGCTATAACCAGCCAATAGATCGACTTCAGTACAACCAGCCTGCCATAGATGGATCGAATCTCGGCTGGTCCCTGCTGAACAGGCTGAGATTCGATCCATCTATGGCTGGCTTTAGTATCCTGCATGGGAAATGCAGTATTAAAAGGTCTGCTTCAGGCAGACAAAGCAGCAGAATACACTTTCTCTGGAAATGGAGCATAAGGTAACAAAAGGCACATTAGGTCATACTGCTTTATGGGGCTAAAAGCAATAGAGACATAGTATGAGATGCCTGCATAATGATTTATCTGGCCAAAAAGAATTTGGCAAGTCTGTCTGGAAATAATCAGTTCATGTATTGTTCACTGAGCTCTATCAGATTGCTATAAAAGCACATATTATGCTGTATTGTTCTTAAATATTTTGGAATGACTTGGATATCACTAGTGGCATAGAGCCAGTCACAGGTGGGATTAAAAAAGAATCGTAATACATTTTGTTTACACTATTATAATTCTGCAGGCTTATCTATAAAATATTTATATTGGTCCTGTTATTTAGTTATCCTACTCAGACCATGCAACATAGCTCACTCCATTAGGTACAAAATACCCTGCTGAACGTCAGTGAACTCTTGCAAACAGTCCATTTAACAGTCAGACCCTCCTATCTTTTTTTGGCCAAGGAAGCTGCCATCTTCGCCTCTGTTTGATCTGCAGTTTCCATGTTGCTGCACATGTGACTAACCTCCTTGGCGGTATTCCCGAGTGTAGCTCGGGGTAAAGTTTCAGTACCACAAGCGGTAACCCCGAGCTACACTCGGGCTTACCATGCGGCGCTGCTCCACGATCCCTCGATCACTTACCTTGTTCTGCGCTCCCGCGATGTCCCCCCTGCAGTGTCCCCGGCAATGTAATCCGGCGGATGCCGGCATCTGTTATCTGGGTTCCGTCCCCTGCGAAGGTCGGGCCTGCGGGGGACGGAACGGCGGGAAATTTGAAAATTACAAAAAGTGACATTCACTAAAATCACTAAAATCACATAGTAAATCATTACTGTGTCAAAGCATTTCACATACATTTTGTCCCTAGTGCTTTGTCCTGTGCCCTGCCTGCATTTTTACAGTTCTTTCTGCCTGGAAACTGAGAAATGTCCATGGCGTCCAAAAAGCATCCCTTTAGGTCAAAATCGGTTTTAGACCAGCTAGAGAACAGCGATAGTAAATCAGAACTACTTGCAGAATTGAGTGATAATGATTCGTGGGGAAATTCGTCATCAGACACTGAAAACGATTTTACGACTTTGCTCAGTGATGTGCGAACTTGGCGCTATATTTCAAATTTCAGTGTTTTTGGTTTGATTATATTATTGAATTAAATTTATTATTATATTATTATTTTTATGATTATTTATTAAATTATAATTTATGATTTCGTGTTTCAAGTTTTATCATACCCGGGATGTTTACTAGACTCTTGTTCGGACAGATTTCAGTGAGTTATTCCTAACAATTACAGGCCAACAATAAAAAAAATACATATTTCTATGCAAAAAAATGTACCGCTTTGAGCACAGAAATCTGGACATAATCACACCGCTAGGGAGGCTAATTTTGACACCAGCCATTTGATGGCTAGACAGTTCAGTTGAGCACAAGCAACTGTGACAGTTATCATTCGGGGCATACTTTGAATCTTTGAATGTAACTGTTTGGGGAAAGACTTAAATCAAAAGGTTTAGTTTAGCTTCATCTTCTCTCAATGAACTGTTTCACAGTGTTTGTTTTAACTGTCAAGTGTATAAATCAAGGAGGATAAAGAGAAACCTTATGGAATATGTTGTACTTTGTGAAGTAGATTATTTTGGAGCGACTGTTGACTTTTACTGTTTTTTTTTGCACTGGCTTGGATTTACTAAAGGCAAATAGACTATGCAGTTTGCAAGTGCAGTTGCACTCATTTTCTCAAGGGCTTAATAAATGCGGTAAAGTTCTGATGATTTCCATCATCCAATCCTGTGTAAGCAAGAATGCAGTGTTTTTATTTACCTTGCACATGTTGGGCACACTTTACAAGGTTAAGCGTTAACACATTTTCCAAGCTCTGGGGAAAATGGGTGCGACTGCTTTTGCAAACTTCAGAGTCTATTTGCCTTTAATAAATGCACCCCAATGTGTTACAAAAAATGGTACATGCACTTCTTGGCGCATTAGATACCCAAATCAAATGAGAGCTCTTTGATTGGTGGAGTGCTGGTTACATGTCTTTTGACCGGACTCTCCTGACTTTTTTTTTCACATTCATTTGTATTGCATTCTGACAGCTTTGGACTCCTAAAGCCAGGAGAGCGCAATGCAGATATGTGAAGCAATAAATGTGCATTTTAAAAATATCTTTATGTCTACTATACGGCCATACCAATGCTTTTTAATTGTCTTTCTAAAAATTAGGTCTTTCTGCTAGTTCCATGTCAGCTGTCTACCTCATGCTACTAACATACCCCATGCCCCTGTCCTGAGTGTGCATGCAAGTTACAAATGACAGATCTTCTAAGTTCAGAGGAATGTTAACTAAAATGGCATTTGTGTTGGACACTTTTATGAGCACTTAGAAAAAGAAGACCAATGTTTAGCTAGTCTATTTTCCTTTGTGTTTCCCCAGGCCCCATGTTCCCCCTTTCCTTTACAGTTGAATATTTTTCCCAAATATATTGCCATATATTTGAAATACTACAATTTTGGCCATATTCAATATATTTCAAAATATATTTCAGTATATATATATATATATATATATATATATATATATATATATATATAGACTGCATGTTGAAATGTGTTTTTATTACAAAATATATGAAAAATATTTGTAAAAATACATTTAAAATATACTGTGTCTTTAAAAATTGTAATCTACATTTTTTGGAATGCATTTACAAATATATGTAAAAATATATGTTAGAATTATTTTTTCATTTGTTAACAAATCTGAAGAATATATTTAAAACATATATATTTTAAAAATAGTTTTTTTAAATATATTCTTCAGATTTTTTTCAACATATAAAAAAGTAATTTTAACATATATTTTTACATATATTTGTAAATGCATTCCAAAAATTTAGATTTGTGTTTTTAAAGACATATAGTTTATGTGAAATGTATTTTTAAAAATATTTTTCATATATTTGTAATAATCACGCATTTCAACATGCAATATATATATATATATATATATATATATATATATATATATAATATTTTTCTTCCATATGGGAGTGACTGACAACACTGTGTTACCTTGGGGATGGGACCCTGTGAGGCCCTTGAACATTGGCTGTATTTAACCTATGTAACGTGGCATGAATAAAACCATGTTAATCTTAGATCTACAAGTGAGAGCTGATGACTCTTCTTCTTCTATTTTGCCAATCCATGGTGTCATCCATTTCAGTCACTATGAACAGTCGAGTACCATCCTGTTAAACCGTTCACAACACTGTACAGAGTGTAGCCCAGAACCATATTACAGTAAGATGAATATTACATACTACAAGCACTAGGTTTAAAGGGTTTGCATGGGCAAGGTTCACTTTGATAACATGGTGCTATCACCAGTAAAGTACAATGAACTGTAGTAAACCAACCAAAGATTAAACTTCATTGGGCTAAAATTAAAATCAGTTAGTTACTTTGGGATACAGTACATTGATCTTTGCATTTCTTAAATTAAGATTACACGTACAGTATGTTAACAAAAAATAACTGTAGTAACACCTTGTTTTTTACGCTTTACAGCTAAGCAATGTCCTGCCAATATGATTTATCAAGAGAGTGGCTCCCCCTGTAAGAACTCCTGTTCCCGCCTAGAGATACACAGTCTATGTGAGGAACACAATATGGATGGCTGCTTTTGTCCTGAAGGTGAGTCACATGGGGCTGATATACCAATTAAGGTAGTTATGCTATTAAAATACATATCCAGCATAGAGTGGCTATACATGGCTAAACAATGTTTTCCGGGATACCCCAATCCTTGTGCTACCAAGTAAAATGTATTCCAATGAGAGGCAGGAATATCTTAAAGAGCCAGTCTAAACTAATTTTTCGGTTACATATGGAGTATGTCAGGCTAGGTCACCCAATGCTATTTTAATATCTCATGAGGATTCTGATGTTGTGATTTTCCAACCATAGTTCCTGGCTCTTTTCCTGTCCATCTTAAATTTTTGGGTGGTTCATCCTTCTTTGGAGGTGTTCTTGCTCCTACTATTGCATTTTTGTAATATACAACTATTGAAAAATATAGCAGGGAGAGTGGAAACCTATCATAATGGCTGCTTCAGGTGTGCAGACCAAAGGACTCAGTAATGCCAAATCTAACCAGATAAGTCACTTAAACATAGAAGAAGCCATTAAGTGCTTCAAAGTAAAAGCAGAAACCTTTTTATTACAACAAACAAGAGGTTTATACTTACCTGTTCTATGCAATAGTATTGCAGAGAGCAGCTGTTTACTTCCTTTTCTGGGGTTTCCCTGCTGGCACTTCTGTGTGTGCTGGGATCCCCTCATAGCAAGCACTCATGTTGGCATGTTTCTGAGCTGGGCTGTGTGCATCTATAGAGACACCCCCGTCCCCACTCCCTCCTTGCTGAATTTGATTGACAGCAGCAGGAGCTGAGAAGAGAAGATCTGCAGCCAGGCACAGCACTAGATATCACTGTTGGTGGACTGACCCTTTCATTACTGAACGCAAACAAGGTATAAATAAGAAAAATAGTGGCTATACATTTTACAAATACCATTGGAAAACCCATTTGGGATAATTTAAAGGAGCTGTCCACTTTCAATTCAATATGCTCGAATGTTATTATTTTCCTACTTAAGTCTACAGGTAGGTCACATCAAAAATAGTTAAGCTATAAGTACAAAAATTCTGGATTTCTATCTTTATATTATTATATTCAGGCACTGTGCAGGATGACTACACGGATAGAGGATGTGTTGCTGTTAATGAATGTCACTGCAAACACAGAGGAACTCTGTACCCTCCAGGAGAGACAATACAGAAAGACTGTGATGAATGGTAAGAACAATAAGGCTGCTTTACTAAAGGATAAGAGAACTCTTAGGCTAGCCATACACATTTAGAGTTCTCTTGTTCAGCCCCACAGGCTGATTGAGAGAAATCGCTTGATTCCCACACACTAACCTGCATTGAGGGAGAAATATTCCCTTAAGCACTCCAGCCATGTATGGTCAGCTTTACTCAATTAAAGAGATACTATATTAGCCCTAATGGACCTAAAGTGCATGCAAACCCTAAATCTGTTTTTCAGTATGTTTGGCATCATGCCTTACTGTATACACTTTTTAAAGCACATTTTTTGTTTGTAAATCTGTTGCAAAGTTTCCTACCTGGAGGCCTTGCAAGTACCAGCACTTTCTGTTGCCACATGCGCTCCATCAGTTGGCCATTGGACTGCCGAACAGGTCTATCAGATTGAAAGCTTATCGGCAAACAGAAACAGCTCACACAGCAGACTAACATCTCCTCTACTAATTGGGGGGGGGGGGGGGGAGGGCAGTAGCTTAGCCTTCAAGTTAGAAACTTTGTTCAAAATTGCCTAAAAAATTGATAACAGTAAATAATGACGACAACCATACTATAAAATACATTTAGGCTTCCAAACACTTTAAAGATATTAACAGTATTGATGGTGTGATTACATTTGGTAATATATTATTGTATTTGATAGCTGTATAATGGTATGGGGGGCTCAATACGTTTCTAGCCTAGCATACCAAAATGGTCACAAACTGACAGCACAAATTATTTCCCAATCTAGTTCAGACCTGTTGGAGTGGTTAGAAGCAGGGGCGGACTGACCATTTGGAAAATCGGGCCCTGCCCGAGGGCCCGGGGTCAGTAGGGGGCCCCATGAGATGCCCCTGGTACCTTTTTCATAGGCTTTTTTGAGTTTGGGCAAGGACACAGGGGCCCCATGATCCCCTAGTGCCCGGGGGCCCCATGAGTTGTCAGTCCACCCCTGGTTAGAAGGTAGTTGGTGGTAGAGTACTTCTGGTTCTCAATAGTAACCTATAGATATATTAATTCTCCGGTGTATTTGTTGTCCTGAAACCCTGATTGATATAGAATCCAATTAATCTTGAACACAGTACATATTTTTCTCTATTACAGCCGCTGTGAATTGGGAAGATGGAACTGTACAGATCATGCCTGTCCTGGAGTATGCTCTATTGAAGGAGGGTCCCATATTACCACATTTGATGGGAAAGCCTATACATATCACGGAAACTGCTACTATGTGCTGTCTAAGGCAAGTTTTTTACTTTTATCTTTGTTTAAAGTGATGAACTATGTTTGAAGTTGATCTCCTTTCTGATAAAACCTTATCCTTTTCAGATTTTGCTTGATATGTGGGGGAATTGTAAATATAGGTGTCTGCAGAATATTGGGGTGTTAATAGATTTTTAGTGTGCCGGGATATTGGAATACTTGACACTGATGTATTCTTGGTGTATCATTTCACTATGACAACAACTAACGTTTCTGAATTTCTCATAATAAGAATTAAGAACTTAAGTAGATGCTACAAGTAATAAATATATCAAGAAGTTGGTTTGTTCATTGTCCTATTTGGCAGTGAACTTGTGGGGGGAAAAAAGGTATATATAGGCAGCATAACCTGACATCTGACAGCACATGTTCTCAGTGAAGACGTTCAGGTTTATTCCTTAGGCATTACTCTTCTCCAAGTTAACATGCAAAGAGTAACTTTTTGATGTACTCCAGATATGTTACTTCAATTAATATTTCTTGTAACAACTTTCCAGCTGTCATATCATTGTCTGTAGATGCATCCGTGGTGGACAATAAGACTGCTAGCAAGTTGCTGCAATACATTTTCATTATAGTGACATATCCAGAGTGCAGCCTATTGATTTTTAGATAGGAAAGGAGTGAGGACAAGCATAAGGGCAAGCACCTGAAGTCCAGTTTCAGCTTGGTAGGGAGGATGTGTACATCTCAGAGCAGTGTGTTTTGGATGGTCTACCAACAGTATCTTTTTGACTATTTGCATAAGTAAATGCATGCATTTCTTGATAGGTTGCTTAGGCCTTGGAACCTGTCAGATGTCAAATCTCTACATTAACGCTGAACTCTAAGTAATTTTCTAAAATTTGCTGTATTACTATGGGTTAAATGGAACAAGGTTTATGCCAGCTCATGGACTTATCTCTTTAATTTGCAAATTAAATTTTTACTGTGTGCTGGGAGCGTAGCCATTGCTATACTCCTGACGCTCCAATGCTGGACCTTCTGGTTTCAGCTCTTGCAGTTGCAAACACATATGCATCTGCTATGCCTGTCTCTCCCCTCTTGCTGCCCAATCACTTTGTATTATGTGTATCCATTCCCAAAATACAAAGGCTTCTGTGAATGGACAGTAGATGAATAAATACAGACACGTTTGAAGTGCATACTATGTGAAAGCCATCGCTTCTTCCATAGAAGTGAAAAGAGGGAGCCTAAAAAAAGAAAACTAATTCAGTCACATAATTTAATGACTGGCACGCTGCAATATAATATATTTTCTTTGTTTTAGGATTAGACATGCATTCAAGCATTTGTGAAGGCAGAAGTTTTTTTTTTTTTCCTTCTATGCATTCTATGCATTAAGGTAAAAAAATGTCTGCATGCATCTCTCCTCCAGGCCCCCAGTACTTATCTGAGCCTGATCTCAATCAAACTATGTGCACGAGAGCAGCAGCTCTCTCCCTCCTCATTGGCTCAGAGAAAGCATCGTGAGCCACTGGCTCCCACTGCTGTCAATCACAGTCAGTGAGGAGGGAGCAGGGGGTGGGGCCAAGCCAGCTCTGTGTGTCAATAGACAGACAGAGCTGGCTCGGAAGTGAGGACACAGAACTGCCCCCAGCGACTAGGCGTTTCGGAAGGGGACCTGAGAAGGATTGGGGCTCCTCGGTGCAAAACTATTGCTCAGAGCAGGTAAGTATTACATGTTTGTTATTTTTAAAAATATAAGTTTTACCTTTGGAATCTCTTTAAGGCACAAAGTGCAAATGATTTATCATGGTTGACCTAGTTAGTAGATTAATACTATATGTCCAGCTCTGTCTTGGCAAGGAGTCTAACATAGCAGCATAAAATGTATACCCTAGAATACAGCAATAAATAAGAGCCCATTGATCATACAGCCTAACCTGGTCTCTAAATATACTGTATACGTCAGCAAATCAGAATACACTATACACAACATACATGCAAAAATTCACCAGTAATGTTCTTTTCTTTTATAGGGTCGCAGAAATGAATCCCATGTTGTCCTTGGAGAATTGGCTCCTTGCAGTTCTTCTAAAAGAGAATCCTGTCTCAAGTCTGTTGTTCTACTCACAGACAACATGCAAAATGCAAGTATACCAATAAGTGAAAAGTAAATAAAAAAGATCAAATACAAAAACCAATCAAAATAATTTGAAATGTATTGAAACTCCTTATATTTTCATTTACTTTCACTGCACTGCAAATTCCACTAAGAGAATTTTTTTTATTGCAGTGGCTTTTTCCGCTTAGTTTTTAAAACATTTCAGTACCAGATTGACTGTAACACTGCTTCACTTCTGCAGGTTGTGACCTTTAAAGCGGATGGGACAGTCTTACTAAATAACCTTGAAGTCACGCTGCCTCACATTACAGGTAATAGTAATCAAATATTTAAATAATACAATATTTTATTACTTATTTCTTTATTGGACAGTACCAGTAATTATGAGCTCACTGACCAGATCAACAGGTAATTGTTTGCACCCATTGAACAGATATAACAAAACACTTTTAAAGGTATATTTAACAAAGGAAGCAAATAAGAAATACATATTTCTTTATGTGAAAAAATAGTGTTCTGATGAATTTTAAATTGTTAAAGCGAATACTCTTGCTAGCATGTCATAACTGTAAAAACATTAGAACAGGCACACATAGAACATGCTTCTCTATGATCCCCAGTGATCTTATTGTGAACCTGTGCTTTGACCATAACTTTCCTTTGCTCTGATTCTGTTCTGTTTGATTCCTGGGAGCAATGAGAGGTAGTCCTGTATATGTTCCAAGTCAACACTTAAAAAGGAGTACGTACTATCTGCTCATTCTCTGTAAAAATGCTGGGTGCCTGAATGGCTAGTTGCCAAGCATTATACCCATAGGTGACAGTTATAAAGGCTGAACAGAGAAAAAAAGAAGGTAAGCATAGGCTGCTGGGCATTACCACTTTAAAGTAGGTTGGGAATAAATATAAAATTATTCTCAGAAGTAATTATTTACATTTGGAGATTTGTCACTAGAATTCTTTAAAAGATTAGCCACTTATTATAGACTTTGTGTGTTTTCTTCTACAGCCAGTTTTTCCATCATGCAGCCTTCTGATCCCTTCATCATTGCTCAAGCTACATTTGGACTTCAGATGCAGATTCAACTATCACCCATCATGCAGGTGTACATTACCATGGACAAATCTGCCAGGAGAAAACTGCAAGGTTAGTTACAACTTGGGTTGGTGGCAGACTCTGTGAGCCTGTTGCAGTTAGTGTGTATATAATATGAAATCAAACTAATAGAAGCCTAAACTAAATCACTAGAATCTCAAGTTTTAACATATTACTGTAAATTAAAGAGTTGTTTTCCAACATTTTAAAATCTGAGATGTTAAAAAATAATACCTGGTAATTCTGCAATGAAAGTTCTTGTTCAGTCACTTCCAGTTATAAGAGTCACAACGCTCTCTCTCTCTCTCCCAATTGTGTTCCCATGTTGTCACCCTGTTTACACAGCCTTGTGGTTGACACAAGTGGCCATTCCAGCACACCTTATGCAGACATGGTCTATTGTTGTCATTAGCAGCAAGCAGACCCTAGGAAATACCATGCAGACATTGTGGGGGTACATTCATGTACTGTATAGGAAATAACTGCAGAAAGGCTGTAGTAAATCAGCATCACTGAGCTTCAATAAAGGATGATAAAAGGTAAACACATGTATTTTATTACAAAATTACAATTGCTTATGATAGAATATGTGGTACTGGCCAGTTACTCTATATATTAACGGTGCTTATATCCCAACTCACAGAAGAAAAGTAAACATATATTTTTGAAAATGGGATTTGCAAGTACCAAAATATTACAACAAGGAAAATGTCTAAAACACCATTTTATTAGATCCAATCTTAAAAACAAAGAAAAAAAGAATACGCTGTACAGGGTAATATACACAAATGGCAATGGTTTGGCTGTATTCACCAAAAAAAAAAAACTTCAACGCGTTTCAATTCATAAGGTTTATATTCTGAATCTTCTTCAGGGGGGAACAGTAGAATACAGCAAAAGGGTTCTATAAAATAGTAAAATGTTGGTGATAGCATCATATAAATATATTTATTTACAAAGAGACAAATAATATTTGTGGTGCATGGAGCATGCACGATCTGGTGCAACTATGCAAAGAAACCAGTCAGCTTCCAGGTTTTATTGTCAAGGCTTAATTGTACAAGCTTAAGTTAAAAGCTGATTGGCTACCATGCACAGCTATACCAGATTCTGAGTGCTCCAGTTTTAGTAAATCCCCTACAGTTTTTTTTGAAATTCCTTTTTTTTTCTAAAAAATTTCAGCTTACAGACATATGTAAAAGTAACACAAACTAAATTTGGAGTAAAAATTGCTGATTCTGGTTAAATTTTGCCCTTGGGAAATAAAGTTTACTTTTGAAGTTACTTGCAATTAGTGAGTGGCTTTGAAAAAACAAATAGCATTGTACTCTACGACTTTATTATATAGACCCCATATCAATCACACTGTTAGTTATCTCCTTGGTTATGCCTTATTGCTCTTTGCATTATTTAATAAAAACGCTATACTAAAGCCGGCCACAGACGGATTGAAATTCGATCGAATTAACAGGAACCGGGTGAATTTTGATCCATCTATGGTGAGGCTGGCTGTACTGAAGTCGCTCTGATTCTATACCAAAGTGTTGCAGAAAAATTACACCACCTACCGTGCCATGAAATAATGATAATGATAAAAAATGTGAATAAATCAAGTAAAACCCCCCCAAAAATCTACATAAAATAATACACTCATAAACAGACAATCAAATGTAGATAGATTCCCATGGCTGCTGTCTTTCTTAAAATCCAAATTCTTACATCAAATCGCACATACCTGCAGTTGAAGGAAAGAAAATTGCGTAACATATGGTGAGCCTAAATGATGAACTAAAGGAAGTATGTGCATTATCATCTCCCAACCTGCACAAAGGAAGTGAATTGAAGGAAGTAAATTCTGTTTCATAGTATAGGCTATAATATGGCATAGTAGTGGTTTGGTAAAAAGGGATACCACATCTTGAGTGTATCAAGAATCACCAAAAGTGTAAATTTATTTATATGGACTTTTGGGGTTTCCAAGGATTATACCAAAGTATAAAAAAAAAATATTTGCACAAACATCACATATAAATACGTACATAAGCTTTAAAAAATTCAAATAAATTTCAGGCAATGAACATCAATGTTTAGTTTTTTTAGTTCTAAATATTGAGGTTAATTGAGGCCTGACAGCCTAGCGTGAATACAATTGTATGAGAAACTGCATATGGTGATCTGTCACAAATTTATGCAATTTTATGTGATGTTAATACAAATAAAAATGTAGTATTTTTTGATACTTTGGTGTAATCCTTGGGCACCTCAAAAGACCATATTAATAAACTGACACTTGCTATTTCATATTTGCCAAATATGTCCATCAATACAGATGTGGCTGTTCTGTGAATAAACTTATGATTCTGATATATTTGTTTGCAGAAACCACAGATCAATACTACCACAATTTCCAGGTATGTTTTTTGTTATGTACCAGGCATTTCAATAGCTTTTTTTTTAACTTTAAAGGCCTTTGTGGAAACTTCAATTCCAAGGAAACAGATGATTTTAAAACATCAGGCGGTCTTGTGGAAGCCACTGCATCAGCCTTTGCCAACACATGGAAGGCCCAGTCCACCTGTCAAGACATGCCAGACTTCCTGGATGATCCCTGCAGCCTCAGCATTGAGAAAGGTAACAATTTGTTTCACAATGTGTTTAACTCACAATGTTTTCTTATATTATTATGTCATAGCAGTCATCAGTATTAAAAGTACTGCAATGTCACTGATTTTGGAATCAGTAGTTGATAGCTCAGGTGGAGGACACTTGGGCATAGAGGATATGATTCACAGACACTGAGAGTTTTCGGAATTATTTTAATGTGGGTATTGGTGCCATAATACAGTTGTCATGTTTTTGTATTGATATTCCTTTTTTGGTGGGCTAAGGTTACGTTTAAGAAGTAGGTTTAGGTGGTTTCAGTTTAAGGGTGGGTTATTAAATACAGAAGCTAACAATTACACTTAGGGGTTAAGATTAAGTTTAAAGATGAGTTTTGAATAATTACTATAAGATAATTATGGGTAATTTTCTAGGGTAACTGTTTTAAAGGTAAGCACCAACCACCACAGCCACCTTTTTTGAAATAAACTGTCACTTGGCAGCTGTACTATAGGTAGAGATCACCTGGCACACATTCTGTTTTTCTTTTTTTTCATTGATAATCAGATAACATGGATTATGAAAGATTATTAAGCTATTGAAATGATCATTAACAATGTCTGGTTTGTATTGTGATTATTTTTTTTAATTGCAATCACTTTATTTTTTAAGAAAAATATGGAAGCTCTTGGTGCTCTGAATTGGAAAAAGATGAGTCTCCTTTTGCCAAATGCCACTCTACTATTGATCCAACTGAATATGTAAAGGTGAGTGCTGTATGTTGTAAACACTGTCAGATTGACAGTCCTATTTTACATCGTTAAACAATATTTCATTCATGTGCACTGTAGAGTTGCCTTTTTCCCGTTTAGATATTTGTATTGTATAGTATTGGATGGTCAGCTTGAGACCATTGTATGAGAGTATATGGAAAGTCATAGCCCTGCCTGTACCTGCTTGCCAACAACTTGGGACAGTTGGTAAAACGTATGTCAGGGCAAAAGAAAAAATATATTATTATCAATATTTTTAGCAATTGGCTACAATACATATGTATTTCAGTGTTTTAGCCCTTTAAAGATGCTGCAAGTATGGAAAAAAATTTGGTGATCTGCCAGGAATCAAGTGAGCTCCCTGTCTGAGCTGACAGCACAGTGGTTCTGCTGGAGTGACATCCTAAGCAACGTTGTCAGCCCTGCTCAGATCTTACATGTTGGATTACAGAACACCTCCCCTTTTCTTTATCTTTGTGTTATAATGGGGAGGTGTTTTGTAGTTTATTAGGGAAAGATTGACAGTACTTGGAATTTATTTCAGTGCAGCAGAGTTGTCAGCTTAAAAGCAGGTAAGGAGTTTATTTCTGACAGGATCAACAGGTGTTTTCCTGTATTTGCAGGGTTTTTAGAAAGAAAAAACATGGTGATGTGCATCTATTGTAGGGATGCATGAATATATATATATATACAGTGTATATATATATATATTTTTTTTTTTCCTCAGACATGCACTTTAAAGTAAACTTTGCATGCAAGATTTGTTTATCTAAAATAAAAGTTTAGAGTATTTTTTTCCCCCTTTACCTTGTGGTCATCCAACATTACCTCCATACTTTCTTTCAAACACCATATTCTTTTTTTGTCTACAGAGATGTCGTTATGACTCTTGTAGCTGTAAAGACAGCGAGCAGTGTATGTGTGCTGCACTCTCCTCCTATGTCAGAGCCTGTGCCGCTAAAGGGATCATCTTGTGGGGATGGAGGAATGGAATATGTGGTAAGTCTTACATGACCACCCACCACTACATACACTAGATCTGATAATATCTGAATTATGTTGGGGTCCCAGAGTAATTCATCAAATTCAGAGCAGCACTGCAAATAAAGAATTGGTTTAACTGCTTTTGGAAAACCTAGAAACAGGGGCGGACTGACAACTCATGGGGCCCCCGGGCAATAGGGAATCATGGGGCCCCTGTGTCCTTGCCCAAACTCAAAATAGCCTATGAAAAAGGTACCAGGGGCATCTCATGGGGCCCCCTACTGACCCCGGCCCTCAGGCAGTGCCCAAATTTCCAAATGGTCAGTCTGCCCCTGCCTGGAAAATTACAATTTCAAAATTAGAAGGGTGTGTAAGTGCGTCACAATATTTCCATATGTGAAACCACATCAGCTGTCATAATGTGTTGGGATAACCCCATGCCAGTTTAAATGATGTCATGAAATGAGTGAATATGGAAATGTGCAAAAAAAAAGTGTGGAAATAATTTAATATTGTTACAAGACATGAACAGTGACACTTTTATCTTTTAGTACACCTTGAAGCATCAGAGCCTACAGGATCTTATCAAAGCTAGTAAAGACAGTTGTGTGTGTGTATAGAGTTAAATCATTGATCTTTGTTGCATATTTTTATAGAGGAAAAATATTTTTTTAACATACCTGCCATATGAATATGTTTTGATCTTGTAATGATAGTTCTGTAAAATGTATAAAAATTACAGATTTATTTTTACATTCAGCTTCTTTCAACTTGAGTTAACAACTCAGACTCTAAACGTTATTATAGATCTAAGTATTATATCTATCGAAAATGTTATTATATTATAACTAAATATACAGTTAAATTGTACGGTATCTAAACACATTATATATATATATATATATATATATATATGTGTAAAACGTATATGCAAAAGTGATGAGCTGCACGTAATCCACATTCAGCCAGTAGTCTGACCGTTTTGTGTGTCCCTGCCTTTTCTCAACTTCACAAGTCACCCCTTCTATTTCAGTTAAGTTGTTTGGTACAGATTGGTTACAGCATTCTGACATCTTCTACTGATGCAGAAGTGATAAGCTGCTGCTACCGCTTGTCCATGTTTAGATCACACATATATTCTAAATGTATGTTGGGTTAATGACTCAAACTTGGCAACTAGGACTGTAGCATTTGCGGAATGAGAATTCAGCAATAACAGCTTCATGTTTCTTTAAGGATAGGTTTCCTTTCACAGTGAATAAAGAAAGCAAGCCAGTCTGTTAATCCTTTTTCTCTTTCTGTGGTTTGTGTACAGCCAAGCAAATGAGTTATATGATACTTGTGTATTGTAATATAAAGCAAGCTGCATTCTCTCCTTTATGCACTGCAGATCAGAATATTACTTCATGTCCTTCTACTCAAGTCTTCCTGTATAACCTGACAACATGCCAGCCGACGTGTCGTTCCTTGGCAGACGGAGAGAAAGCTTGTACTAGTGTCTTTGCCCCAGTAGAGGGCTGTGGCTGTCTAAATGGAGAGTTCCTGAATGAAAAGGGTCTGTGTGTACCCATCTCCAAGTGTTCATGCTATCACCGTGGTGAATATCTGAGACCATTGCAGATGATCCCTGTACAAGATGAACTATGGTAGGTTTTAAAACTGTAAATTGCATATAGTCAGCTATGGCAGTTAAAGCTAATCTTTATGCTGATTAAAAAAAAGCACAAAGTAATTAAGCTCTATATTAATTAACACTTAATCCGTTTTTTAATGCAGCAGTGTAAATACTTGAATTTTACCTGGTATCAAGTTCTTGCAATCCCTGCACATCAGAGATTAGACTGGCAAAGGGGTAAGGAGCCAGTTAGCTGTGCTGCAGTGCCAACAAGGAAAACACTAATTGGAGGAGAGAGCAGTGTGATGATCTCATGAGTGTGTTTTCCCTCCTTTATATGTTAAGCCACAGGTTGGTGAAAAGGACAAGACAGTGTTGATAAGGCAGAGATTGCTCGCTGGCCAGCACAAACCTGAACAAAGGCTAGCGCATTGTGAAGAATTCCTCCCAGTTCTCCACTGCCCTAGAACAAACAGGGGTTTATTTACTAAAGCTGGAGAGTCCAAAATCAGACTCCCTTCTGCATAGAAACCAATCAGCTTCTAACCTCAGCTTGTTCAATGAAGCTTTGGCAATGAAACCTGGAAGCTGATTAGTTTCTATGCAGAAGGGAGTCTGATTTTGGACTCTCCAGCTTTAGTAAATAAACCCCACAGTGTCCATATCTACATAACAGTATGACATGGACCCAGAACCTTCTGGCTCTACATATAGTATAAATGGACCCTAATGGCCAGGGGCCCTTGTGCAGCTGCACAACCTGCACAAATGGCATGTCTGTCCCTGAGCCCAGATATGGGTGCTTTTTTTCTTGATGACACTTTTATGATGGGACATTCTGCATTATCCTAGCTACTACATAAAATAAATCCACAGTGAAACAAATGTAAAGTATAGGTGGGGGCTGCTCAGCGTTTCTTATATGCAGCCTTATACAATTGCACTGGCATTCCAGCTGTCAGGTTGCTTCTGTTTTACACAATATCCAATAAAACAGATATCTTTAATCATTTTTGGATTTCTAATTTCCACTGTTGGATCCTAATTTATGATATGGCCTTCAGAGCCTCAATCCTTTGTTTAGAGTAGACATCAAACATGTGACCCATTTGACAAAATGATCTTTCTAAGCACATTGTGCCATTTAGAGATCTGCAATGTCTGACTAGCTTTTTGGCAACAGCAGGGCTACTGTGGACTAAATATAAACTATTCTCCTATATTTTAAAAGGTAAAATCTAAAGTCAGTAAAGTTCTAACAGTGTATATATTTTTTTTCTCTGCCAGTACCTGCCGTAATGGGAAACTAATTTGCACTGTCCATGTGAATCAAAGTAAGTAAATGTATAAAGTACCAGAGTTAGTTAAATAGCAGAGACTGAACTGAAGCACACTTTATTTTTCCTTTTTACAAGACTTTAATATATAAACTAGTAAATGTTTAGATGTTATTAACAAAATCATAACTACACATTGTTGCACTGAGCATTAAATTGTATTTAGGTTTCACTAAGGTAGTCACTTGTAAGATAAAATTTCATATATATATATATATATATATATATATACATATTTGTGGGAGAAAAAGAGGTGAGAAAGCACGAAATGCTTCATAGGCCATGACCTAGGGCAAGAGTCTTCAAACTTTCTAAGCAAATGGTCAGTTTTCTGTCCTTCAGACTTTAGGGGAGCCAAACTGTGGCCAGTGGGAGTAGAAAATGTCCCAGTGTCAGTCGGAGTAAACAATGCCTCATCATTCGTTTTAGTGGGAGTAATAGTGCCCCATTTTAGGTATCCGTGAAAGGATTGGTGCACTTATTGTTGCTATCAGTGGGAGGAACAGTGCCATATTGTTGGTATCAGTAGGAGGAATAGTGCCCTATTGTTGGTATCAGTGGAATTAATACTGCCCCAATATTGATATGAATGGGAGGAATGGCACCCCATTATTAATGTCAGTGGGAGGAATGGTGCCCCATCACTGGTGTCAGTTGTGGATGGAATAGTTCCCCTAGGCCCAAATCCAGCCACATCCAGCCCCAGGGCTGCATCTTGTATACCACTGGTCTAGGGTATCAAGGCTATCAGAAGTGGCATGCAGCCATTCATTAGCCATGTTGCTGACTGTCAGTGACACATTCCTGTGTATAAAAAAATGCTTCAGGCTTCTGCCCTGACTGCACAGTTTATGCATCTTTGCTGATGGACATATGTACAGGAACTATACTGTGATAGAACTGTATGATTAGGGGTTTATAGTTAGGCCCTCTAGAGTGTGAAACGTGAGTAGTGTTGCCTTCCCTGCTGCATTGTATTTGTTTTATGATCATATTACAATAAAGAAGTTGACTTTACTGTAGTGCAGTCCATTACCCCCAGCCTCCGCCACTGTATTATTCTGGTGTGGTGGGGGCCTAATAATACAACTAAGGGGCTGTCACAGACTCTCATCAAGAAAGCCCGCCTATGTATGACCTTTCTGCCCAACTGCTTCATTCACCTCTTGATGAGTGCCTGTCACAGCCCCTTAGTTCTGAATAAATAAGCACTTTCACAAGGAGCACATCCTACTGACTGCAAATTATGTCCCTTGTGCTAATTGTTTTTGTTTTTAAATTTTAGCTGCACTTAAGCCTTAATAGATACAGAAGTATCGTCTTCAAACTGATGATTTAACTAATCAAGCTAAATTATCTCAGGCTACTCATGATAAGCATAGATGTTTTGGGGTCTTTTAAATCATTCCACTAACACTCCTTTTTCCATTTTCCGCCTCATTTTTTGTACTTTTACTTCCTACAGCTTGCCCTCCAGGAAAGGTCTACTATGACTGTAACAAAGAACAGAAAGGTCTTTCAAAAACGTCCATGCAGAGGAGCTGCAAGACTCTTGGAGTGGAATATGTATGTTCATTGTTTTTCTATTTCTTGGTAATCTTTAAAAAAACTAAACTGTATGTTTCTATATTATGTAAAACTAAACCTTAGTCCTTTATGGATATCCTTTAATGTCACAGTCCCCTTAAATTGGTAGGTGGTGAAATGAAGTGGAGGTTCCCAATTTAGATGCATGCTAATCAGCTGTTTTCTTCTGCAGCATGCAGAACCATTTGATGTTCTTTAGCAATGAAGAGAGGAAACATAGCTTCTGCTTTCATAGCACATTGATTCAGCTGAAAAAAGGAGCTGTGTCATTAGATTTTTATACCAAAGAATCCTGAGTACCTTCCCACGCTTTGTTCTCAACAGCCTATTAAAAAGGTTTTCTTATTTTTAAGTGGGAGAACCTTTCATTTTCTATTGTGTTCATTATCTAAATGTGTCTGTCTGGTAATCTAGTTTCAGACAGAGTGTTTGCCAGGATGCATCTGCCCCAATGGACTTTATGATGATGGCTTTGGTGGTTGCGTTCCTGAAGAAAAGTGTCCTTGCTTCCATAATGAAGACATCTACCCACATGGGACCAACATCAAGGTGGACTGCAATACATGGTAATTCATAGATGTTCAAAATCTTACACCGAATTTTGCTATGGCAGGATGCATTTGAAAATAATTATATCACTAATTTATCTACCTAAATCATTACCTTGTGTTGTAAGGACATATAGTATATGACTTCAGTATAGTACTCTGTTCAAATAAAATCCCTGTCTATGTTTTGTATTATTGAATGTAGCATTTCTTTAAAGTGACTACCACCCCACGCTGTATAAAATGCCTCAATATACATATATGTATAAAATGTTCCAAAATCCTCCAATTCACTGGACTATGCTTTAATACATAAAGCCTAACTCCTCTGTGATTCACTGTCCACCTCCAACACTACAAAACACTCACCAGATTTGTAGACCCCAAAGTTAGAGAGGTCAAAGGACGCCTGTCTATTCATCCCCATATAGGATACCCGAAGGTACCAGCCGCAATACTGAATGCACCAGTCAATACCTTAGTTCTCCTTTGTTATGTACTGTATGAAAAAAAAGACAAACAAATCCAATACAGTCTGTTGATTTCAAAAACCTTGGCGAAAATCAAGGGAGCATCCACAGCTGCTTTGAGTAAACCAATGAAACACAGAGGCAGACAAACAAGACAAAATAATAAACCAAGCGCTTTGGGGTTCCCAATAGCATTGATTTAGGATTAGCCAGCCTATATGTCAACCGTTGTGAAGAAAATGGCAGTCACTATAAGCTTAATGATATAGACAAAGGTTTTATTATGTATCCATCACAGCCAAAGATCACATTAAAAACCACAAAAAATCCATAAACGCATGGGATACAAGAATCCCCACTTACATATCCATCAGTGTGGCAGTAAGGCTGTGTGAAAGGGACGACCAATTTTGTCGCTTATGTGGTGGTAATCCAATGTTCATCGGTATGGCAAAAAACTGTACAAAGGAAACGTCAAGGTATACTGCTCATGTAGCACTGATCACATGTGGCTGGAACTGGTGTAGGCATCCTGGGGCTGGCGATTGTGTACACTGAAAGTGACACGTTGGCGTTGTCATAGCAACATCAGCGCCATCTTGGATCTGTGATGTAGTTTCCAGAGGTCGGAGACCGACTTTGGTGGAGCTTCATCCAGCGTCCCTGGATACAGGTATTGATTACATCCGACGTGTCACTTCTGTTATAAACGATTGCCAGTCCCAGGATGCCTAAACTGGTTCCAGCCACAGGTGATCAGTGCTACATGATCGGTACACCTAGACCCATAGATGTCTCCTTTGTACAGTTTTTTTGCCATACTGATGAACATCGGATTACCACCACATAAGCGACAAAATTGGTCGTTCCTTTCGCACAGCCTTACTGCCACACTGATGAATTTGTAAGTGGGAGTTCTTGTATCCCATGAGTTTATGGATTTTTAGTGGTTTCTAATGTGATCTTTGGCTGTGATGGATACATAATAAAAACTTTGTCTATATCATTATGCTTATAGTGACTGTCATTTTCTTCACAACGGCTGACATATAGGTTGGCTAATCCCAAGTCAATGCTATTGGGAACCCCCAAGCACTTTGGTTTATTATTTTATCTTATGAAAAAAAGGAAAAAACGCCAAATGGTGCAGATGATCCAAGAGACTTATTTAAAATCACCATACAAAATAGCGCTAAAGAAATGGACAGAATATGCCACCACAAACTCCCACAATGTAGAGCTATTTTGTATAATGATTTAAATAAGTCTCGTGGATTTTCTGCACCATTTGCAGTTTTTTGTGTTCTGTGTTCAGGATAGGCACCTTCAGGATTGGCACCAAGGCTGGCATCTTCGGTTAGCCTGTATGGGGATAATTCCATACACAGGCATGCTTTGTCCTCTCTGGAACCTTCAAGTCTGGTAAGCTTTTTGTGGTGTTGGAGGTAGAGAGTGAATGCCAGGGGAGTTATACTTTGTGTATTGAAGCAAGGCACAACAGGTAGGAGGATTTTGGAATGTCTTATACTTGCATATTGGGGCATTATATACACAGTGTGGGGTGGTAGCCAATTCACTGAAGCGCTACAATAATTAGTATTTTTTTAATGGTCTTATATCAGGATATGGAAATGCAGCTTTCACTCTTGTTGATTTTATTATTGTTAATTTTTGTTTAAGTTGTTGTATCACTAAGCGCAGATTTTTTGTTTTCATTGTTTGTATGTTTGGTGTTATTACCTGGAAAATTAGATAAATGTTAAAAAATTACTTTTTATTGACTTCAAGCTTATGTCAGCGTGGACAATGGACTTGCACTGATACGGTGTGTTATGGAACATGTACAATCTATGGAAGTGGTCATTACATAACATTTGATGACAAACTTTATGACTTTGATGGGGAATGTGAATTTGTGGCTGCACAGGTAAGTCACCTAAACTATTATGTTCATATTATAGCATGGACAGCTAATTTTATGTTGATGTATCTTATTTCCTGGCTATTGTCCAGATATATGTTTTTGTATGGGACTGAAAAGCTTCTTTAGAGGTTGCTGCAAATTATTCTGTATGCTTGTAATGTACATAAGATTAATATGAAGAGTACTGGTCATCTAATTAATCCCACAGAACTGATGGTCATTAGATCACTTGTAAGTCTTAAAGAGCTATAAGGCTCTATAAGGGTAGCTTATGTGACAGTTATGGGAGGGTTGTACGCCCCTCTTGACAATAATGGACATAAAAATTATACCTGATCTGAGATGAGAAGGGATACTTTAGTACAGAATATGTAGGAAAAGGACATATTCCAGCCATTCCCCCAAAGTCATAGAACACAAAGAAAATTAATTAAAAAATGCAATCGGGTAAAACAAAGAAACAATTACTGTGCACACAATGAACTGCTCAAAATAATAAGGCATTGTTAACTGACAGTTTACCACCCCTGCAGTTAAAACAGTACAAACAACTTATAGTGATCTGATACATGAAATGATGTACAGTACCTCACATACCAAGTAATATACACTGCTGAAAAAAATTAAAGGAACACTTTTTAATCAGAGTATGGCATCAAGTCAATTAAACTCCTTGGATATTGATATGGTGAGTTAAGTAGCAGAGGGGGTTGTTAATCAGTTTCAGCTGCTTTGGTGTTAATTGAATTAACAACAGGTGCACTAGATGGGCAACAATGAGATGACCCCCAAAACAAGAATGGTTTTACAGGTGGAGGCCACTGACATTTTTTTCTCTACTCATCTTTTCTAACTGTTTTTTACTAGTTTTGCAATTGGCTAGGGTTAGTGTCACTACTGGTAGCATGAGGTGATACCTGGACCTTACAGAGGTTGCACAGGAAATCCAACTCCTCCAGGATGGCACATCACTACGTGCCATTGCCAAAAGGTTTGCTGTGTCTCCCAGCACATTCTCAAGAGCATGGAGGAAAATCCAGGAGACAGGCAGTTACTGTTGGAGAGCTGGAGAGGGCTGTAGAAGGTCCTTAACCCATCAACAGGACCGTATCTTCTTCTTTATGCAAGGAGGAACAGGATGAGCACTGCCAGAACCCTACAAAATGACCTCTAGCAGCCCACTGGTGTGAATGTCTCTGACCAATCAATCAGAAACAGACTTCATGAGGGTAGCCTGATGGCGCCATGTCCTCTAGTAGGCCCTGTGCTCACTGCCCGGCACCATAGAGCTCGATTGGCATTTGCCATTGAACACCAGAATGGGCAGGTCACGCGCCTTGCACTTTTCACAGATGAGAGCAGGTTCACTCTGAGCACATGTGACAGACGTGAAAGGGTCCGGAGAAGCAACGAAGAATGTTATGCTGCCTGCATCATCGTTCAGCGTGAACGTTTTGGTGGTGGGTCATTGATGGTCTGGGGAGGCATATCCATGGAGGGACGCACAGAACTGTACAGACTAGACAATGGCACTCTGACTGCTATTAGGTATGGGGATGAAATCCTTGGACCCATTGTCAGACCCTAAGCTGGTGCAGTCCTGGGTTCCTCCTGGTGCGTGACAATGCTCGGCCTCATGTGGCGAGAGTATGCAGGCAGTTCCTGGAGGGTGAAGTAATTGATACCACTGAATGGCCCCCACGCTCGCCTGACCTAAATCCAATAGAACACCTCTTTGTGTTGTGGTCCAACCGATGCCGCCAGGTTGCACCTCAGACTGTCCAGGAGCTTAGTGATGCCCTGGTCCAGATATGGGAGGAAATACCACAGGACACCATCCCTCGTCTCATTAGAAGCATGCCCCAATGTTGTCAGGCATGCATACAAGCATATGGGGCCATACAAACTACTGAGTACCATTTTGAGTTGCTGCAATAAAGTTTCAGCAAAATGGATTAGCCTGCTGCATAATTTTTTCACTTTGATTTTCGGGGTGTCTTTGAATTCAGTCCTCTGTATTTTGATAATTTTAATTTCCATCAAACAATGGGGCATCCTTATGTTCTTAACACATTACCCAGTCTATATCAGTATAGATATTCAGCATGATATTTTTTCCCACTGAGATCTGATTTCAAAAGTGTTCCTTTAATTTTTTTGAGAAGTGTACATGCAGGCAAGCTGTTTGCACATATGCACACCTAGGACCAGTAAACTATCTTCACATTAATTATTGTTCTATCTAGTATGGGGTTTTACAGTAAGTTGGTAGAGCCAGTGGGGTTGGTAAACTAAAGGCAAATAAACGTTGAACGTGCAAGGGCATTTTCTCCAGAACTTAGTAAGTGAGGGGAAGCTCTGCTGATTTCCATCGTCCAATCATGTGCAAGCAAAAGTGCTTTTTTTCTATTTTCCTTGCATGTGATTAGGGATTCTTTGAAGTTTCACTTCATTTACTAAGCTCTTGCAAAGTGCACAGTCGGTTTGCCTTCAGTAAATCAACCCCATTATTTCACTATCTTAAACTGATGCCACTGGAATACTAGTTGGTTTTTATGGGTCACTGGTTGTATGAAAGTATATGTTCTTAAACTACGGTACTTGATATCTTTTAATCAACTGTTAAACAATGCACTCAGTTATTGAGTGTTACTTTATACTATAATAGCATTTCGTATATTCTGCAGTCCATTCATTCAGGTAATTTAACCAGTATAGTTCACAGAAAACAAACAATTTTATATAAGGTATATTTGGCTCATTTCACCTATGTATGCCATGCTTGAAACATAAAAATGTTCATTTCTTCTAATTCCAGGATTATTGTGGCCCTAATCAATCTGATGGGAATTTTAGTATCATCACAGAAAATGTCCGATGTGGCACTACAGGAGTCACGTGTTCAAAATCTATCAAGGTCTTTCTAGGGGTATGTATATTTTGTAAGCTTTTAATAACCAATCTTATACATGGCCATGCTTCTGCAGAGAAGTTAGTGGTGTTCTGTAACAAACATTTCAAATACAGCAACACTCACAGAGTTCTCTTTTATTTGTATATCTATAGCTGAATTATGGCTCTCAGATTCATCTGATGGTCAAACCAAAATTTCTAATTATTGCTCATAGCATACTAGTAGAATTGAAAAATTGTCTTTATTTAAAGAGAACTAGTCAGGAATATGTATTTGTGAGATAGGCTATAGGAGATCCTTACAGCCCAGGGCAGACTGACTATTCAAGCACTCGGGCATTGCCCGAGGACCTGTGGTCAGTAGGGGGCCCCATGAGATGCTCTTGGTACCTTTCATTGGCTTTTTCATAGGCTTTTTTGGGTGTGGGCGAGGACACAGGGGCCCCATGATCCCCTATTGCCCGGGGGCCCCATGAGTTGTCAGTCCGCCCCTGTTACAGCCTGACACTTTTGTTCTGACAGGGAGAGAATATCTGTAATTCTTGAGTGGTAAAGCTACTCTATTATAAAAATTCAAGAGTACTGAACTAAATTATTACAGATACATGCTGGTTTACTGGTTCTTTTTAAACACTCTCTCAGATCTTTGTATAGTATTTTGGGACCCCACCTGCTTCTGTTCTGGTGAGAGTAAAAATTCCCCATTACTATAAGCTAGTGGAATTATGTATAATTTGTTTTTCTGGGAGGTCAGTGGGAAGCATATACATTAATCCAGAATATCAGACACACAAAGGAATTTATTGAACTACAAATGCAATAGCATATTTACATAACAGCAAGAAAATAAAAATGAAGTAATTTAACAATGAATATCTTCTCTAAATAATATATGTTGCTTGCTGGGTAGATTATTAAAAAATAAATTGGGTTGCTTATTTCATGTTAAAAAACTCAGCATAATAAGACAAGATTAAAGAAGTTTCATAGACACATTTTTCTTGATTCAGAATAAGATACTGAAGTTAGCAGAGAAAACCATAAAGAAGATGGAAGGACAAGGCGGGAAGCATGTTGATTATCTGACCCGTGAAGTTGGTATTTACTTAGTTATTGAAGTAAGCAATGGTATCCTCCTCATCTGGGACAGAAAAACCACCATGTTCATTAAAGTTTCACCTGCCTACAAGGTAAGAGAATGATACCCAACTTCGATCTGAGTATGTGTTGGTTTACCCAACATTAGCCGTAGTCTGTAGTGTAATATGTGGCATCAGAAAATGCGCTGGATGCAGTGGTGTAAAACACACGGCCACTGGATTCTAGAGCAGTGGAGACATGTTCTCTGAAGTGACAAATCACGCTTCTCTGTCTGGCAATCTGATGGACGTGTCTGGGTTTGGCTGTACTTGCCTAACTGCATTGTGCCAAGTGTAAAGTTTGGTGGAGCTGGGATTATGACGCGGGGTTGTTCTTCAGGGGGTGTGCTTGGCCCCTTATTTCCAGTGAAGGGAACTCTTAAGGTGTCAAAAATTTTGGACAATTTCATGCTCCCAACTTTGTGGGAACAGTTTCAGGATTTTTCCTTCCTGTTCCAACAGGACTGCGCACCAGTGCACAAACCAATGTCTATAAAGACATGGATGAGCAAGTTTGGGGTGGAGGAACTTGAATGGCCTGCACAGAGTCCTGACCTCAACCTGATAGAACACCTTTGGGATGAATTAGAGCAGAGACTGCAAGCCAGGCCTTTTCGTCCGACATCAGTGCCTGACCTCACAAATGCACTTCTGGAAGAATGGTCAAACATTCCCATAAGCACACTCCTAAACCTTGTGGACAACCTTCCCAGAAGACTTGAAGCTGTTATAGCTGCAAAGGGTGGGCCAACTCAATATTGAACCCTACAGACTAAGACTGGGATGCCATTAAAGTTCATGTGCATGTAAAGACAGGCATCCCAATACTTTTGGCAATATAGTGTATATGAATATGATTAGCTATAACGTTATGACCACTGACAGATAAAGTGAATAACATTGATTATCTTGTTACAACAGCATTTGGAAGTCGTGGGATATATTAGGCAGCAAGTAAACATGTGTCACAGACAGGTCTGCCCTTGGTGACCTGTGTCCACAGCTAAAAGTGCCGACAATGGGCAGGTGGGCATCAGAACTGGAACACAAAGCAACAGAAGAAGGTGGCCTGGTCTGATGAATCGTGTGTCCTTTTACATCTTGTGGATGACCGGGTGCATGTGCATTGCTTGCTGTCAGAAGTGATGGCACCAGGATGCACCAGTGGAGGCAGTGTGATGCTTTGGGTAATGTTCTGCTGGGGAACCTTGGGTCCTGCCATTCATACGGATGTTGCTTTGACATGTACCACCTACCTAAACATTGTTGCTCACCAAGTGCACCCCTTCATGGAAAAAAGTATTCCCTGATAGCTGTGGCCTCTATTAGCAGGATAATTCACCCTGCCATACTGCAGAAATGGTTCAAGAATGGCTTCGGGAACACAAGTTGTTGACTTGGCCTCCAAATTCTCCAGATCGCATTTCAATTCAGCATCTATGGGATGTGCTGGAAAAACAAGTCTGATGCATGGAGCTCCCCACCTCACAACTTACAGGAATTAAAGGACCTGTGGCTTGGTGCCAGATACCAGAGCATAACTTCAGAGGTCTAGTGTCATCCATATGGCTCAAGGCTGTTTTGATGGCAAAAGTAGTGGTCATATAGCTATGACTGATCAGTGTAAATCTGTGTATGTATTATAGGATTATTATATATTACAGTTCTAAAAATCTAATACTATTTGCAGTTTTAATATATGGAAATCTGCATGCTCTATGCAGTATCTCAAAGCCGTACACTCTAACTCATTCATGTAAGGTTTCATCTAAATGATCTTATTTTTTCTACAGGGCAAACTATGTGGCTTGTGTGGCAACTTTGATGACAATTCACAAAATGATTTTAAAACCAGCCACATGTTGCCAGTCACTGATGTGCTAGAGTTTGGGAACAGCTGGAAGTATGATCCCAGCTGTCCTGAATATGCCGCAGTAATGAACCCTTGCACTCAGAACCCACACCGACGCTCCTGGGCTGAAAAGCAATGCAGCCTCATCAAAGGCCAAGTGTTTCAAGCCTGCCACAGCAAGGTAAGGAGATAAGTAAAGAGCATTCATTTCTTACCTAAGGATTATCAAGGTGTACAAACATCTCATTTAAGTCTTGGGCTACCTGCCAGAAGTAATGAGAAATTAGATTTCTGTATTTACAGTATATACAGTGTAGGAAACAAGATGGATTGCTTAATGCTCTTATCTTCTAAAAAATGATGGTAAAAGATAAATAATGTTTCAATGCACAGGATTGTAGGAAATGTTGTTTTGCAATATAAGTACCTGTTTTAAATAAATAATTAAATGGGTACTTCAAAAGAGGTAGCAGGTAATATCTGACAATCTGTAAAAAGAAACCACATATGAATCATTCAGGCTTGGGGATTCCACTCTAAGATCATGTAAAGTACACGTATGTCACCAGGTCTAAGTGGTTATACTAGGATGATGCCTGCAGCTACAGACATCATCCCAGTATTGTTTTTTTCTGCAGGCGATTGACTTTTACAGGTGATGAAAAGGCCCCCTCCTCCCACTGTGCTTTAGTGCTTCCTTGGGCCCTGTCGATCCACCGAGGAACCCAGGACTGAAGATGGTGGTTCAGCTGGCTTACCATAAAGATGATTGGGGACTGGATCTTCCCTGATCATCTCTATGGTATTAGGAAACAGATGAGTATTTTGTCACTTTCTGTTTCCCCAGCATGTAAGCAAGCAATCTCATCAAACTGATCTTGGTTTGACAGATGCTTTTAAGGGCAGAGGAGACGTCTCAGTAAAGAGGATCTGTCACTGCTTATTGTTGTCACAAAAGTGATAAAAAAAAATTAATAAGTCAGTGTACAAATTAGAAAATTCAAATAAAGGAAATAATAAAATAAAAATTTTTTTAAAAGCGCCCCCATCCCACTGTGCTCGCATGCAAAGGCAAGCGCATATGTCAGTCCTGTACGCATGCATAAAAAGTGATCACACTATGCATGTGTGGTACCGCTGCAAATATGAGAGCAAGAGCAATAGTTTTAGCACCAGACCTCCTGTATCACTCTAAACTGGTAACCTGTAAAGGCTTTTAAAGCATCGCTTATGGAGATATTTAGGTAACGTAGTTTGGTGCCTTTCCACAAGTGTGTGCAATTTTAAAGCGGGACATGCTAGTTACCTATTTAATCGGCATAACATCATTTTCTATATTTTACCAAAACATTAATTATTACATTGTGTTTTTGTGCATTACAATGTATTAAAGTGTATTTAAAAAAAACGTGTTTAAAAATGTGCTGCACAAATACCATATGACACAAAAAAACTGCAAAACCCACCATTTTATTCTCTAGGGCCTCTGCTTGAAAAAAAAAAAATTTGGGGATTACTTTCTAGCAAAAAATACTGCTTTTTACATGTATCAAAAAGTGTCAGAAGAGGCCTGGTCTTCAAGTGGTTAATAAATCAGTAGATCATAAACAGTAGTATAACATATAGCACCTTGACATATGTTGCTAATATACAGTAGCTTAATCATAAATCAAGTTTTGAAGCTGTGAATCCAGCACCAGCACAAGGAAATCTTTATCCCTATGTTGAGTAGGCGACAACATTTTGGAATTTTATTTCACCTGTTATTGTACAAGACAGACTTCAGAGAAGGCAGAAAAGCTTTCTTGTTAACTTCTATGAATATCTAAACAAGTCAATACATTCATTTTTTACAAGGTGGATCCAAAACCTTTTTATGAGGCCTGTGTGAGTGATGCTTGCTCCTGTGACAGTGGTGGAGACTGTGATTGCTTCTGCACAGCGGTAGCTGCCTATGGTCAGGAATGTACTAAATCCGGAGTCTGTGTCTACTGGAGAACACCAGACATATGTCGTGAGTAAAGAATTACTACAATCATCTAACCCTAGTCATTATTTGACCATAAAAAATAGGTAACAAACAATTTCATGCATACAGTTTGAAGTAGTTACTACAAATACGTCTGAGTGCAATAAAGATTTTGTAAAGTATATCTACTGTACTTCTTTTAGTTTTGGATAGTTTTTTTGCTGTCCATGTCCCAGTTGGGATTTTTTTCTTCACTTTCTGTTTTTAAACAACACTAAATGAGAGCAGATCTCATTAAATCAAGGGAAATCCTCCCTTAGACGCTTGTGAGAGGAATCAGATGCATCAATCTTCCCCATTGGAAGATTGTCTTCCATTCTTTCTCCAGTGACTCAGCTTTTTTGAAAACGGTCACCAGGACATATACAGAGGATTCATCTTCCCAGTGGGGATGCAGGCATCAATAAAATCTGATGAAGGTTCTACCCCTACTTTTCTTTATTTAAAACTGAAAAATGACTTTACATACACTTTAGGTATACATTTACTTTCTGATAATATTGATATTGTAAGAAAATGTAGTCAGATATTGACCTTAGCAAATTGTATTCATTGCCCATCTTGTTCCTTTTATTTGTGTGTACTTTTGAAGTATTCTTTGTTACCGGATGTTGCTTTTTGCTGTGGGGGAATAGAGGTGTCTACAGATCCATCTTACCACACAGGCACAACTGCATCTGTGGATTGTCCTACCAAAAGCACTTAGCATGCCTGCACACAGTATTCTACAGACAGAGCTGTGTCTACATCCCATCATGCTAACATGCTAAATCACAACATTTCCTATTGAGCACAAAAGGTACAAACATTAAGTCGATAATAGATAATCGATTATAATGGGTGTTGGAATATGTCTACAGAGATCCCTACGTAGAGCATTAATGCTCCCTTTAGAATGTAAGCTCCCAGGATCAGGGCCCTCCTATTCCTTCTGTACTGAACTGTATTGCAATTGTACTGTCTCCCATCATATTGTAAAGCGCTGCTCACACTGTTGGCGCTATATAAATCCTGTATAATAATAAATAATAATAATTAATGCTGGTTCCTCAAACTCCAATATTAGAGAGTGGAAGTTGTAACCCTCAAATACAATAGTCAACAAGTACAGATACCAACCACTTCTAATCCTAACATGAAAGACATAAAAAACACATTGCAAACACAATTCTATTAGTTGTATTTTAAGTCCTCTATTATATTACACAGATTTAGGTTTATAGTTTATAGCTGTTGTACATTCTAACAGTCAGGCCAGTTACATGATTCTTAGAATTTGTCTTTAACAAGTAGTACTAATTATTCTTGCATGTTCATATGATATGTTAAAAAGCAATGGTTAAATGTTTCCCAACAGCTATATTTTGTGACTACTATAACCCTAAAGATGAATGTGAATGGCATTATCACCCTTGCGGCAACCACAACATAGAGACGTGCCGTTCCATTAACAACATCTACACTAATGTTACCATCACTTATCTGGAAGGTGAGCATTCCAAAGTTATTTCATGTCATAATATTATTCTTGTGTTGTCAACTGTATGTCATAGCATTAAGGGTCAGTCTGCCCAAAAAAAAAGATATTTAGATTTTGGAATGTGCTGGAGAATTAAACAACATGGCAAATTCCTATATCACTCAGGGTTCAAATGGCGAGATCTCTGTGCTTGAGTTTCAAGGCCTGCATATCTCCTGAGGTCATTATAAGGAGTTTTAACTCTCTGCTCTACAATCCACTAAGAAATCATTTAGGACTTTGCTAAAGGCAATATTACATACTTAAAACTTAGGAAAAATAAATTTTTTGCTTTACTGTATCTCTCACTATTTGTATATTATTGGTTTTAAGGCTGTTACCCAACCTGCCCTCCAGAGAAGCCTATTTTTGATGAAGAGAACAAGATATGTGTGACAAAGGAGAATTGTGGCTGTTATGTTAATAATACTCACTATGACGTTGGCAAGGAAGTGCCTGTTTACCGGGATTGTTACAAATGGTAAGAAGCTGTAACTATACATATTCACCAGCATGTTTGGATAAGGCTATTGGTATATGCGTTGGAGGTTGTCATGCTACAGGTGGGCCACCGTGGATCTAGAAGGCTGGCAACTAGCACTTTGTTAGTTTGTTGAGCAGTACCAGGAGGACTTATAAATGTTACAGGTTGGTTAAGCATGATCAAATGTACTGATTGGCAAATATTATTTTAGAAAATAATGTAGACATACAGAAAGATGTGCACTTATACATGTACGGAGGTGGTATACATGCAAACCCATGTCTTTGATGCCCCATGGTTTGAGCTATTTCTAAGCTAATATTTATTTTCCTGTTTGGAGCAGAAGACTTGAAATATTATAAGTGAACATAATGAATCCACCACTTTTTACTTCAGTTGGCTATATTTTTAAGTTTTGTAAATTATCCATTTTTAGAAAAACATCATTATGACAAGTTAAAAAGCACATTTTTGTATCTAAAATTTAAAGTGTAAATCCACTTTAACTAGACTTCAGGGCTAATTCACACTAGTGCATTGATCTGCGTTTTAGCGCAGATGTAAAATGAAGGTCAATGCTAGGACCCCTAAAATACAGTTGCTAGTTATGTGTCCTGTTCACACTACAATGCTGCACTGACTTGTGTTGCACTGCATTGCATGAAAATGCAACATGTATACTTTTTAACACAACACAATGCAGATCAACGCATGTAAAAAGCAGGTAATCACAACGTAAGTAAACAAAAAAAAATTGCTTTGTGATTTATTTTGTCCCTTAAAGCACCCATACCAGCAGCCATCTTTGGGGGATTGGACAGTGAGGAAAAGAGAAGTGTGAGCAGAGCAGGTGCTTTCTAGTCAGCATGGCAGCATTTATTTATGTTGATGAATTTGTTACCCATGTTCAGGCACACAAAATCCTGTACAACCTCCAGCAAAAGAATTACAAGGATAATCATAAAAAGGGCCTGGGGCTAGTGCAATCACAATAATTAGGGCTGTTGTGCTAGACACCCTGTTTACCAAAAAGCTCTCCAAATATATTGAGAACACTCTCCAAAAATGAATGTCTAAAATGCACAGCAAAACGCGCATCAATGCATATCTATATGTGCATCAGTGCAAGTCATCACATGCTAAAGGGCACATAAAATGGATGGAAATGTATATCCATTTCCCCTGCATTTCACTACAAGTCAGTGTGAATTCAGCCTTAAGCAATTAAACAGAGCTGGAGTTGAATATAAAATATATTTGCTGTCACTCCCTGCCTTGCACAGCCGGCAGAATGCTTTCTTTGCCCTGCACTTCATGCACTCCTGTAAGCATGGGACTATGCACAAGAAATAGTATGACCATTTAAAAGCAAAGAAGCCTCTCACCCATACAATGAGTGAAGGAAGATTAAAGCATTGCACTGGCCATGCAGGCCTGCCAATAGGAAAGTTCATGTGATAGGGATCTAAAAGAAAGAATGACATTAATGCAATTTTTGTAGTATGATGCCTAAAATATATTGTTTGTGGTCATACATAGTCAATTGCTGGTGCCTTAAATTTTATTATACTTGTGTGATCAGCGATCAATATACAACTGATAATCAACTAATGCTTTCAGCTTGTTGCTTTGCTAACCTTTCTTAGTAAAAGCCTCATACTGGTAAATATCAAGAATAAACATTGTTTTTCAAATTTAGCATTCACTTACAATAATCCTTCACCCTGAGATCATCAACTGGCTGTGTTGGCCATCGTTAACATACATACTGTATATAGGGTGCAAGGACAGAGGAGCATCATTTAGTTGGAAAAGGATGGCCAACATTGCTCACATACATTATGCTGCTGGTGTGGTGTGAGGACACCTGTAATGAGAGAAATGTGGATGCTGCCATTAATACTTCTATATCACAACACTTAAACCTATAATATCCCAGAAAAGTGATCTACCTTCACCCTTGAAGGCCAGCTAAACAATGTATATGTGACTTTTCTATGAGCAAATACATCAAATCAAATCAAATAAAACCAAAAAAATTAACCAAAAAATTAAAAAATATAAAAATAATAAAAATTATATAAAAAAATTATATAAAAAATTATGTCCAAAGTCCCACCGTGTCCAAAATAAAAACAAAAATCCAAAAAAATAATCCTCACAAGTGTAACACAAAAACTTAAACTTTTTCTTCTTCTTTCACCACCAAAACCTTCTTAATACCCGCAAATCCTGATATTCGCACACCTCAAAAAGAAAAAAACTCGACATAGTGTCATACCTTAAATAATATAAAACACACGTGCCACTCGATGCTGCCATTGCTGACCTCCTGAAAAAGTTAGCTGCATGGCTATCTCTTGCTTAAATACCATAGGTCACTTCCCTGGAACAAACATTCAGATCTATTGTATCAACGTGTTCTGAGTCAGTGACTAAGGAGTCAATAGAGTAGCATGACAGTCAGACTACTAGATTATTCAGGAGAGATGAAACATGGTAGTCTACATATCTCAGTGCAGGTGTCCTTTAAAGGTTAATCCAGCTTGATGTATATACGGTAATCTGGATGTCAGTTATTTTCCATAATAAAATTTTTTTTTTTCTTTTTTTAGTGTATGCCAACCAGGAAAAATCGACTGCACTGTAACAGGTAATTTTTGTATCAACCTTTAATTGATAGAGTATAACATACATGTAACGTTATACTGTAGTATTTTTAGAGTAATTAATATAATGCAGCAAATACGCTTTACATCTTTATCAAGTATGTAAGTCTGAGGAGCAGATAAGGGAAATCTAATTCAGAAAATGAAAGGGAATCTAGAGCAGCCATTTTCAACCAGGGTACCCAGGCACTCTGAGGTGCCTTCAGATTTCTTCAGGGGTGCCTTGGCAAAATACCTAAAAATTGTCCAAAAATTGTATAAAAGCCAGCAGATGGATCAATCCTCCCTTTTAGTTACAGAAAGCCACAATTTTTCATTGTATATCATTACAACCTTCTAGCTGCTGGTGTCCTGACAATTCGTACCATCATTAGTTCATAAGGAGGACACCGGGCATGTGCATAGCATCTTGTTTGCCCCTCTCCTGCCCCTCTCCACCAGCACTGGGGTCACTTTAGCTGAGTGAGGGAGATAAACATTAATCAGTACTAATGTGCAAAAATATATTTGTTTTGGAAGAATATGGCACCACCAGTGTTGGCTGTCCTAAGTGTATGCATGTTGCAGAATTATGTAAAACGATTAGTTTACTTTTTTACATTTTAAAAGGGGTTGCCTTAAGATAAATGCATAAATTTAAGGGGTGCCTTGACTAAAAAAAGGTTGAGAAACACTGGTCTAGAGTATATTGGTGTAAAGTCACTTTTTATTTACAAACGAACAAACAATAAAGAGTCCATCCATTAAATCTTATATTCAAGTGATGAATTTCTAACACAAAAGTGCAGTTTGGCTTTCTTACCTTTTTCATGTTCTCTCTCTGAAAAAGTTCCAGGTTTTGTTGCCAAAGCTTAATTGAACAAGCTGAGGTTAGAAGCTGATTGGTTTCTATGCAGAAATGAACTGATTTTGCCCTCTCCAGCTTTAGTAAATAAACCCCAATGTTAGTTAACCGGTTCCATGCCGCTCCCTAAAGCAGAAATACTGCTACAGGGTGGCATGGGTGCGCAAAATTATATACACATGGCTTTGCAGTCCCGCATAGGGGGTGCCTGTGCCGCCATTCATGGCCTCGGCTGTCAATCACTGGGTCCTGGCCGATAATTATTCGCCGGCACCCTGAGAGACCTGTGTATACACAACACAGATCTGCTTTGTATGGCCCATGTAGTAAAACAGCACATAGTTAACCCTTTGATTGCCCCACATGTTAACCCCTTACTGTCCAGTGCCATTAGTACAGTGTCAGTGCTTTTTATTAGCACTGATCACTGTATTGCTTTCACTGGGGATGTCAGTGACACCAAATCAGTTTCCCCCAGTGTCAGAATGTCTGCCGCAGTCCCGCTATAAGTCGCTGATCTATACAAATTCCAGTATCTATACAGCCATTTGTAAACGCTATACCTTTCACATAAACTAATTAATTTACGCATATTGGGATTAGTTTTAGCAAAGACATGTAGCAGAATACATTTTGGCCTAACTTTAAGACAAAATTAGATTTTTTAAATTTTTTTACTGGACATGTTTAATAGCAAAAAGTCAAAAATAATTTTTTTTCTCTCAAAATTGTCAGTTTTTTTTTTAAAGTGCAAAAAAAAAACATACAAATCAAATACCATGGAAAGAAAGCTCTATCTGTGAGAAAAAAAAGGACATTTCCTCTGGGTGCAGCATTGCATGACCGTGCAATTTTCAGTTAAAGTAACGCCGTAATGCAAAAATGGCCTGGTCAGGAAGGGGGGTAAATCCTTAGGAGGGCAAGTGGTTAAATACAGATGTAGGGTGTCCCTCCTCAGCTTTGCCTGCATTGTGAACAAAGCCGAACAGCAGGAGATTAATGTATGGGTTGTTTATGGTATAGTAAGACAATAGATCAGCAAGTGTAAAGTACTTAATAGAGTGTTCATCTGCTGTCTGCAGTTGGTGAATTTGAAAGATCCAAATGTAATCTTTCAAATTTTCTGATGAAAATTAAATTAACATAAGCGAAAAACTTAAACTGAACATAAGTTCCAATTCCCATAGAAAAGGTGATGTTATTATTTTGATGATAAGGGAAACCAACAAAGCTCTGTTCTCAATGAGTCCTCATGCACACTGGACGTTTTTACAGATGCTGTTTTTGGCTTTTGGCGTTTTTTTTCTGTAGCCAGTAAACTCCCCAGCATGTTATCCTATGTGTCCATGCACACATAGTCTGCAATCAACATTTTGTGGCAAGGACGTTTTTTGGCTGGAAAAAAAGCCCAGCCCTAGTGGGTTTCTAGACGTGTTTTTTAGTTGTAAAAATGCTTTAACGCTGAAAAATGCTGCAAAAAGCGGTAAATCATGGCAAACCAGCATTTTTGGACTTTTTGTTACCAAAAAAACCTCTAAAAAATGCAAACGTGAAAAAAACGACGCTAAACGCTAATACAAAAATGCTGAAAAATTAGTTTTTAATGTGACTTTACACAGCTAACATTAACAGCGTTATTAAGATGCCCAGTGTGCATGGAGCCTGAAAGGTTTTGAAAGTTTATTTAGAAGAAAAAAGTTGCAAAGAAAAAAATAAAGATTAGAAGGTTGAGAAATGCATGAGGCCCTGAAGATCCTCAAAATTGAAGTGTTAACCTAGGATCTGATTTCGTCATGTCAAGTGTTGGACATTTGCCATGTATGATCTTCTAAGACATCATACATGTTAGCTCATTAAGAATTTGCCCAAACTACACACCACCAATTAGAAGAAACATTACTTTTTGTTATGGAGCACCTTATCAGCAACACATAACCTGAAAGGTGTCACTGCGCCATACCAGGAGACTGACTGTCTGTACAACAAGGCCTTCCAAGGACATTGTAATAACACATCTTCTACAAAGGCATTGAAGCAAGCGGATCTGTTATTATACTAATATTAGCATATAAGCATTTATGATTGTCATATAACCATTAGCAAAACCTATAATAATTATTGTTCTTCATCATCAATCAAGCCTGATAAGAACAAAGAAGAATGGGTTTTTTATGGCTTTAGCCTAATAAAGATTACAGAACATTTAAGGGTCATGTTAAAGTAGTTTAAACTGTAACAAAACACTCTTTAAAATTTACATCATGTTTCTGTACAGATTATAATATTACTACATCAGTGGACAATGGACTCTGCAAATTGACAACATGTGAGCATGGAACTAAAACAATTCACCTTGAAGTATGTGAAAGCACAACACCTAGAACCACATCCACCACTCTTGTCACCTCTGTTCCTGTAACTATCACAACAGGTAAGGGCCCTGCAACCTGTTTTTATGTCATTCTCTTATAAACCACAAATAACAGTAAACCGCCAATGCAATTCGCCTAAAGAACAGCCATGGTTACCCCAGAAGGTAAACTAAGCGTATGTTAATCTGAGTTGTAAGTTCTACTGTAACCATATGTCACACAGATCCTAACATGTGACGTCTGAGCTGTGCAATCTCGGCTCTTGGCTTGTTGAATCTTCAAACAGATTATAATTTCCATGACAGGTTTGAATGTGATTGGTGGCAGTGAAAAACGTTTTAGTTTTTAGGCTTAGTGAGGCTTTCTGCATGTAGGAAACTGCAGGAAGCCGGCAGTGGGTGTATTTGGGAAAACCTCTGCTTTATTACAGACAGGTAAGCAAAGGGAATCTTAGATCACCAGATAGACAATATTCACTCATATTATGAAATTAGAATCTTATTAAAGATTAACCATAGAAAATTATAAAAGAACATTATTTTATCCAGTTATGTACTTTTTAAATTCTGAAATGAATTGTTTTAGCTATTGCTAATAAAATCTAACTATTAACTTCCCATCTACCTTTGTACATCAGAAAGCACCCTGAAAGTGGGCATTCCAGCACTGTGATCCAATCATGCTCTTGTACATAGTACATAGTACAGTCCTCTCATCCTATTATCATTTAGGCACTGGGGGCAGTAAGAGGATATGTTTCCCAATGTATTGCAATAAACTGGCTGAATATGATCAGGAAAAAGCTGCTGGCTTTCAGTATCATTGTCACCCTTTGATTATGTAAAAGGAGACTAAATGTGAATAAAAGGAGTGGATGTATACTTACCATAGCTAGATGTCAAGTGGCACTTAATTGGAAAAAAAAGAACCTCCATCCCTCCTAGCACTGCATGCTAGAAAAACTGATAAACTGATGGAGAATCTCATGGCATGCTTGCTTGATACACTTGAACAGCACAACAAAGTATGGGAATTATGGTATCTTGGGTGGGGGGCAGCTTAGTGTGGATTTCCATGTCTAGACCTATCTTGTTAAGATATCTGTGCTGAAAGCTATTATCAGAGGGTGCAGAGACAGGCAATTCTTTTTGTCACTTTACTCTTCCTTCTTTCTTTCCTTTCCCACCTTTTCTCTTTTCATAGTTTTGTGTTATTTTCTTTTTTTTTTATTTCATTTAACATTAATGGCACAGTACAGGCTTTTAGTAAAGACTTGTTTGCTGTGCATGTTTCAGGCTTTAAGGGGTGCAATTGTTCTATATCCTCCCAACCAGCCTGACTCTACTGATAATATCCTATTTTTATGGTACAACAGTTGCGTGATGGCACTAGAAACTACATTGTATAAGGTTGTACATTTATATACTTTCTTATTTTGATCATTCTTATTTTTTTCTATTTTATTTTTATATCTTTTTATCATAGTGCCTGAACGCTGATTTATGTACTGCCTGTAAATTATCGGAGATTGATTTGTTGCCTTGTAGGTATTGTCTGCTCTGGTATACTATGGTGGGAGATTTACTAAAACTGGTGCACTCAGATTCTGGTGTAGCTGTGCATGGTAGTCAGTCAGCTTCTAGCTTCAGCTTTGACAATAAAACTTGGAAGCTGATTGGTTTCTGTGCAGAGCTGCATCAGATTTTGCACTCTCCAGTTTTAGTAAATAACCCCCTCATGCTTTACTCATTGTACTAAGGTCCAGTGTAATTTATTTATAGCATGCTGCTGATTTGAAATATGAATTTGGTCATATTAGGTAATTGTATTTCTTTCATGTTTTGTTTTCAGTGGTTACAACACCTCTGACCACAACAACACCGTACTCTTCAACAAGTAAGTTGTTATTTCAAAAGCATGTTTAGTATATGATAATACCAACCAAAGAATATCACCATGAATTATAATTTCATGAATCCTGCAGAGAATACCCCTCACAAATGTGAGCAATACGCACTAAGCATATGAAGAAAACATACATAGTCCAATGGATGTACCTGTCACCTTGACAAAATGGTCAGTACATCCAAAGGGATAGGCTCCTGAAGTTATGTGCAGGTCTCTCCATGTAAAAGGTTGGTTGGGTCCACAAGGTCCTGCTTCCCAAGCTTCTCTATAAGCATGCCATTGATAGGCCTAAAATATATTTCCTACTTTGTACTTATGGCAGCAAGCATCCCTCATGTGCACCCTTATGTGAAACCTTACTATTCTGTAAATATCTCCTGTTCTCCTTGTGTTTTGTTTTGTACAGCTTGTGTCTATGAAAAAGTATGCCAATGGAGTCAGTGGTTTGACATCAGTCAGCCAGGAGATGGTCTGAACAGTGGTGATTATGAAACCTATGATGAGATAAGAAAACATTACAAACTCTGCAGTGCGCCTGAGCAGATTCAGTGCAGAGCAGTTAATGCCCCTGATGTCCCCTTGAAGGATTTGAAGCAGACTGTTCACTGCAATGTATCTAGTGGTTTTATCTGCCAGAACAGTGAGCAGAAGCCAGATGACAGCCTTTGGCAGAAATGTTACAACTATGAAATCCGAGTGGATTGCTGTGATTATGAATGTGTAAAAACCACGGCTTCAGCAATTACGACTCCATCTACTACAAAGCCTACTACCACAACTCCTGCTACACCTACAACTACAACTCCAGCCACCACCCATCATACTGTTACATCTCCTACTAGCACAACATCAACCATCACAACTCCTGCTACACCTACAACTAAAACTCCCGTCACCACCCCTCATACTGTTGCAACTCCTACTACCACAACTTCAACCATCACAACTCCTGCTACACCTAAAACTACAACTCCAGTCACCACCCCTCATACTGGTACATCTCCTACAACCAGAACTTCAACCATCACAACTCCTGCTACACCTAAAACTAAAACTCCTGTCACCACCCCTCATATAGTTACAACTCCTGCTACCACAACCTCAACCATCATAACTCCTACTACACCTAAAACTACAACTCTAGTCACCACTCCTCATACTGTTACAACTCCTACTACTACCACAACTTCAACCATCACAACTCCTGATACACCTACAACTACAATTGAAGTCACCACCCCTCATACTGTTACAACTCCTACTACTACCACAACTTCAACTATCACAACACCTGCTACACCTACAATTGAAGTCACCACCTCTCATACTGGTACATCTCCTACCACAACTTCAACTATCACAACTCCTACTACACCTAAAACTACACCTGAGGTCACCACATCTCATACTGGTACATCTACTACCACAACTTCAACTATCACAACACCTGCTACACCTACAACTACAATTGAAGTCACCACCCCTCATACTGGTACATCTCCTACTACCACAACTTCAACCATCACAACTCCTACTACACCTAAAACTACAACTCCAGTCACCACCCCTCATACTGCTACAACTCCTACTACTACCACAACTTCAACCATCCCAACTCCTGCTACACCTACAACTACAATTGAAGTCACCACCCTTCATACTGGTACATCTACTACCACAATTTCAACTATCACAACTCCTACTACACCTAAAACTACACCTGAGGTCACCACCTCTCATACTGGTACATCTCCTACTACCACAACTTCAACCATCACAACTCCTGTTACACCTACAACTACAATTGAAGTTACTACCCCTCATACTGGTACATCTTCTACTACCACAACCTCAACTATCACAACTCCTACTACACCTAAATCTACAACTCTAGTCACCACCCCTCATACTGTTACAACTCCTACTACTACCACAACTTCAACCATCACAACTCCTGCTACAACTACTACTACAATTGAAGTCACCACCCCTCATACTGGTACATCTCCTACTACCACAGCTTCAACTATCACAACTCCTACTACACCTAAGACTACAACTCTAGTCACCACCCCTCATACTGCTACAACTCCTACTACTACCACAACTTCAACCATCACAACTCCTGTTACACCTACAACTACAATTGAAGTTACTACCCCTCATACTGGTACATCTTCTACTACCACAACCTCAACTATCACAACTCCTACTACACCTAAATCTACAACTCTAGTCACCACCCCTCATACTGTTACAACTCCTACTACCACAACCTCAACTATCACAACTCCTACTACACCTACAACTACAATTGAAGTCACCACCCTTCATACTGGTACATCTACTACCACAATTTCAACTATCACAACTCCTACTACACCTATAACTACACCTGAGGTCACCACCTCTCATACTGGTACATCTCCTACTACCACAACTTCAACCATCACAACTCCTGTTACACCTATAACTACAATTGAAGTTACTACCCCTCATACTGGTACATCTTCTACTACCACAACCTCAACTATCACAACTCCTACTACACCTAAATCTACAACTCTAGTCACCACCCCTCATACTGTTACAACTCCTACTACTACCACAACTTCAACCATCCCAACTCCTGCTACACCTACAACTACAATTGAAGTCACCACCCCTCATACTGGTACATCTCCTACTACCACAACCTCAACTATCACAACTCCTACTACACCTAAATCTACAACTCTAGTCACCACCCCTCATACTGTTACAACTCCTACTACTACCACAACTGCAACCATCACAACTCCTGCTACACCTGCAACTAAAATTGAAGTCACCACCCCTCATACTGGTACATCTCCTACTAAAACAGCTTCAACCATCACAACTCCTACTACACGTATAACTACTATTGAAGTCACCACCCCTCACACTGTTACAACTCCTACTACTACCACAACTTCAACCATCACAAGTCCTACTACACCTAAAACTACAACTCTAGTCACCACCCCTCATACTGTTACAACTTCTACTTCCACAACCTCAACCATTACGACTCCTGCTACACCTACAACTACAGTCGAAGTCACCACCTCTCATACTGGTACATCTTCTACTACCACAACTTCAGCCATCACAACTCCTGCTACACCAACAGCTGCAATTGAAGTCACCACCCCTCATACTGCTACAACTCCTACTACTACCACAACTTCAACCATCACAACTCCTGCTACACCTACAGCTACAATTGAAGTCACCACCCCTCATACTGGAACATCTCCTGCTACCACAACTTCATCCATCACAACTCCTACTACACCTAAAACTACAACTCTAGTTACCACCCCTCATACTGTTACGACTCCTACTACTACCACAACTTCAACCATCACAACTCCTGCTTCACCTACAACTACAATTGAAATCACCACCCCTCATACTGGTACATCTCCTACTACTGCAACTTCAACTATCACAACTCCTACTACACCTAAAACTACAATTGAGGTCACCACCTCTCATACTGGTACATATCCTACTACCACAACTTCAACCATCCCAACTCCTGCTACACCTACAATTGAAGTCACCACCCCTCACACTGGTACATCTCCTACTACCACAACTTCAGCTATCACAACTCCTACTACACCTAAAACTACAGTCGAAGTCACCACCTTTCATACTGGTACATCTCCTACTACCACAACTTCAGCCATCACAACTCCTGCTACACCAACAGCTGCAATTGAAGTCACCACCCCTCATACTGGTGCATCTCCTACTACTACAACTTCAACTATCACAACTCCTGCTACACCTACAACTAAAATTGAAGTCACCACCCCTCATACTGGAACATCTCCTGCTACCACAGCTTCAACCATCACAACTCCTACTACACCTAAAACTACAACTCTAGTTACCAGCCCTCATACTGTTACAACTCCTAGTACTACCACAACTTCAACCATCACAACTCCTGATTCACCTACAACTACAATTGAAGTCACCACCCCTCATACTGGTACATCTCCTTCTACCACAGCTTTAACTATCACAACTCCTACTTCACCTAAAACTACAATTGAGGTCACCAGCTCTCATACTGGTACATCTCCTACTACCACAACTTCAACCACCCCAACTCCTGCTACACCTACAACTACAATTGAAGTCACAACCCTTCATACTGGTACATCTCCTACTACCACAACATCAACTATCCCAACTCCTACTACACCTAAAACTACACCTGAGGTCACCACCTCTCATACTGGTACATCTCCTACTACCACAACTTCAACAATCACAACTCCTACTACACCTAAAACTACAACTCTAGTCACCACCCATCCTACTGTTACAACTCCTACTACTACCACAACTTCAACCATCCCAACTCCTGCTACACCTACAACTACTATTGAAGTCACCACCCATCATACTGATACATCTCCTACTACCACAACTTCAACCATCACAACTCCTGCTACACCTACAACTCCAATTGAAGTCACCACCTCTCATACTGGTACATCTCCTACCACAACTTCAACTATCACAACTCCTACTACACCTAAAACTACAACTCTAGTCACCACCCCTCATACTGCTACAACTCCTACTACTACCACAACTGCAACCATCACAACTCCTGCTACACCTACAACTACAATTGAAGTCAACACCCCTCATACTGGTACATCTCCTACTACCTCAACTTCAACCATCACAAGTCCTACTACACCTAAAACTACAACTCTAGTCACCACCCCTCATACTCTTACATCTTATACTACCACAACCCCAACCATCACAACTCCTGCTACACCTACAACTACAGTCAAAGTCACCACCTCTCATACTGGTACATCTCCTACTACCACAACTTCAACCATCACAACTCCTGCTACACCAACAGCTGCAATTGAAGTCACCACCCCTCATACTGGTGCATCCCCTACTACCACAACTTCAACCATCACACGTCCTGCTACACCTACAACTACCATTGAAGTCACCACCCCTCATACTGGAACATCTCCCGCTGCCACAGCTTCAACCATCACAACTCCTACTACACGTATGACTACAATTGAGGTCACCACCCCTCATACTGGTACATCTCCTACTACCACAACATCAAGCATCAAAACTCCTGCTACACCTACAACTACAATTGAAGTCACCACCTCTCATACTGGTACATCTCCTACTACCACAACTTCATCTATCACAACTCCTACTACACCTAAATCTACAATTGAGGTCACCACCTCTCATACTGGTACATCTCCTACTACCACAACTTCAACCATCCCAACTCCTGCTACACCTACAACTACAATTGAAGTCACCACCCCTCACACTGGTACATCTCCTACTACCACAACTTCATCTATCACAACTCCTACTACACCTAAAACTACAATTGAGGTCACCACCTCTCATACTGGTACATCTCCTACTACCACAACTTCAACCATCCCAACTCCTGCTACACCTACAACTACAATTGAAATCACCACCCCTTATACTGGTACATCTCCTTCTACTACAACGTCAACCATCACAACTCCTGCTACACCTACAACTACAATTGAAGTCACCACCTCTCATACTGGTACATCTCCTACCACAACCTCAACTATCACAACTCCTACTACACATAAAACTACAACTCTAGTCACCACCCCTCATACTGTTGCATCTCCTTCTACCACAGCTTCATCTATCACAACTCCTGATACACCTACAACTACAATTGAAGTCACCACCCCTCATACTGGTACAACTCCCACTAGTACCACAACTTCAACCATAACAACTCCTGCTACACCTACAACTACAGTCGAAGTTACCGCCTCTCATACTGGTACATCTCCTACTACCACAACTTCAACCATCACAACTTCTGCTACATCTACAACTACAATTGAAGTCACTACCCCTCATACTGATACATCGCCTGCTACCACAACTTCAACTATCACAGCTCCTACTACACCTAAAACGACAACTCTAGTCACCACCCCTCATACTGTTACAACTCCTACTAGTACCACAACTGCAACCATCACAACTCCTGTTACATCTACAACTACAATTGAAATCACCACCCCTCATACAGGTACATCTCCTAGTACCACAGCTTCATCTATCAAAACTCCTACTACACCTAAAAATACAATTGAGGTCACCACCTCTTATATTGGTACATCTGCTACTACCACAACTTCAACCATCACAGCTCCTGTTACACCTACAACTACAATTGAAGTCACCACCCCTCATACTGGAACATCTCCTTCTACCACAACTTCAACTATCACAACTCCTACACCTCATACACCCACAGCTCCAGTTACTACGTCTTCAACTGCCTCAACTGGAACAAAAACTACAGGTAAGAGAATGTTGGGCTTCAGCAAATAACACCCAAAGATTATCTACATTTATATACACTCACCAGCCACTTTATTCGGTACACCTTGCTAGAGCCAAGAAAATTTCCCCCACACAATTACACCACTAGGCTGAACCGTTGATACAAGGCAGGATGGATCCATGCTTTCATGTTATTTACACCAAACTCTGACCCAACCATCTGAATGTTGCAGCAACCAGTCTGTCCATTCTCCTCTGAGATCTGACATCAACAAGCATTTTCGTCCACACAACTGACGCTCACTGGATATTTCCTCTTTTTTGGACCATTCTCTGTAAACACTAGAGATGGTTGTATGTGAAAATTCCAGTAGATCAGCAGTTTTTCCCCCTTTCTTCCCCATTCTGATGCTCAGTTTGAACTGCTCCAAGTCCTCTTCACCATATCTACATTCCTAAATACACTGAATTGTTGCCATGTAATTGGCTTATTAGCAATTTATGTTACCAAACAATTGAACAGGTGTACCTAATAAAGTGACAGGTGAGTGTATGTTATTAGGTATAAGGATGTAGGAACTCAACAGCACATGCCTGAGAAAATGTAAAGCAGACTTAAACCTTAATATTAAGATTGTCTCCACCTACTTTCAGATTTAGAAATGTTAAAAACTTTGCTAGAATATTTAGGTTATTGAACTCTGGGCTCACTCCAGATTCTACTGTCAGGCCTGAGCTGTGCTCACTGCTAGAACTTAGTAGTCACTGCTAACACTCAGATCCCAGAGGGACCCAGGACCCAGAAGGAAAACATGAAGGGAGCCAGTAATTGGTAAAAGCTAAGTATTCCAGTGGGTGGAGACAAGGAAGGCTTAAAATATTAGAATAGCCAAATGAAGAGCCTTACTGATTCTCAAGGCAGTCAAAAAATAATGTTAATCAAAACTGCCTTTTGCATGAAATATTTGGTTATGTATAAACATCTTATTTAAATTGCACTGCAGAAGTTACCAGCAGACCAGAAACATCAACTACAAGAAAGATAACTACTACAGAAGAATCAACTACAAGTAAGTATTTTGCAAAAAAAAAGACAACCTAGGCACACTCATTTACATATAATGAATGAAACAAAATTATATGTAAATGACAAAAAACCCACATTTTAAAATATTATGTTATAAACATTGTGGCTTTTTTGTGTTTTTTTAAGTCAAAGGGTAATGAAAATATTAGAAATTGCCAACCCTTTGCACCAGTGTATTAGGCAATTTCCCCATGCAGATGATAAAATCCAATCCTTGATGAAAATGTGCTTTTGGGAATGATGTGGCTGAAAAGAGATATAATTCAGTAAACTGAAAAGTTAGTTAACATTTTAATACCAAGGAACAAAGAAGCTGCTCAACATTGTATCAATTGTGTTCAAAACAACCTCTATACAAATACACTCACCATTCACTTTATTAGGTACACCTTGCTACTTGGTGTGGTCTTCTGCTGCTGTAGCCCATCTACTTCAAGGTTCTAGGTGTTGTGCATTCAGAGATGGTGTGTTGCATACCCTGGTTGTAACGAGTGATTATTTGAGTTACTGTTGCCTTTCTATCATCTCAAACCAATCTGCCCATTTCCCTCTGATCTCTGACATCAACAAGGCATTTTTGTCCACAAAACTGCTGCTCACTGTATATTTTCTCTTTTTCGAACCATTCTCTATAAATCCTAGAGATGGTTGTATGCACAAAATGTGTTAGATCAGCATTTTTTTAAGTACTCAGACAAGCCCGTCTGGTACCAACAACCATGCCACATTCAAAGTCACTTAAATCCCCTTTCTTCCCCATTCTGATGCTCGGTTTGAACTTCAGCAAGTCGTTGTCACCACATCTATATGCCTAAATGCACTGAGTTGTTGCCTTGTGATTGGCTGATTAGCAATTTGCGTTACCAAGCAATTGAACAGGTGTACCTAATAAAGTGGCAGGTGAGTGTATGTTATTAGGTAAAAGAACTGGATTTAGGAACTCAATAGCACATACCTGAGAAAATTGAAAGCAGACCTAAACCTTAATATTTAATATATCTTCTGTAATACCTACAGTATTGGTAAAGCTGTATTTCCAGATTTGGGAGCTGGCTGAATGGCTGGTTGGAGCTGTACAGAGTTCAGTATTTTTTCAGATAAGATCTAGAGCTGGAACATAATCGCTGGAGCAAAACTGAAGTTAGCATGAGTCTGAGCTCTGAAACTTGAGTTGACTTTCTGCTACTGCTTCTTCTTACATACCCATTAAACATTTTAATATCATTGCTCAGTACAAAGTTTTTTTTTATTAGCACAAGAGTTCTTTAAAATCTCTCCTGGCCAGGGTAAAGTAATATTTTCTAAAATGTTTTCCTTGAATCTATGTAGTGGATGATACAGCTCTTATCTCATTTTCATGGGTGTAATGGAAATAAACTGAAGTGTACTTAGTTCTCGCCATTTTCAAATGAGAGACACACATAAAATTTCAGGTTGCAGCACTCAACTGAAAGTTTATTGGAATCAATAGAATCCGAAGATAGAATTCATTTTGATAATTTTGGGATATTTGTTTTGGTCGTAATTGTTTTTGGGGTTTTGAGAATGGTCTTCTGTTTAACTGTGAAGGCTGCCCACTCATACTTTGATATCGGATTTTTTTGGGCCAAACTTTTGTTGCTATTGACCTAAGGTTTGATACAGTGAAACTTTACTTTCAAATGGTTACTTTTTATTGTGTGAATCTTGTGAGTCTATACAGTTTTGGACAGTGGACTTTCTGTATGATTCACATAAATTAAAATGGATCTAAATAACAATTACAGCAACAATTTATTTTTTCAAAAATTATGTACCATTTATTTTTCAAATCTGTCCTTGAGCTTCAGGCTAATGATTTTGCTTAGGCTGTGATAATGTCATCATCTGCTGCAGACAGGAAAAAGCATTTCCCCATGCTCCACTCCAGTGATTAGACTGCGACATTGTAATTTTCAAACAAGTTTCAAGGTGAAAGGCTGCAGCAGGGGGGTGATTTGTGTCAGCCATTTTGTGTCAGCAGCTCAATCCAGGACATGGATGCTGACCCTGAATAGTGCTTGAACAAAGAAAGTGTTGTCCTTCTGGAGAAAAAAAGCAGATGGGGGCACTGTAGGATGTTTGCTGTGATCTCAGTAAGAGGAAGCAAATATATGTTATTTAAGCCAACCATAGATTGATCAAATCTTGGTTGGTTCAGCAGGGACTGGCCAAGATTTGATCCATCTATGGGCAGGTTGGTTGTACTGAAGTCGAACCATAGATCAACTTCAGTACAACCAGATTTTTTGCATATAGTCGCCAGCAGGGAAGCAGCAGAAAACATAGGCACAGTGGGAGTGATTCCCCTATCAACACTGAATGTGTTGATGGGGGAACCAAGCTATTTTCTTTCCTTCCACCCATGTCTGGACAGTACTGATTTGCCCTGTGCCAATCACATGCACCCTCCCCCCCGCCCAAAATAAACCTCTCTATCAATAGACACTAAACAGAGCGTGAACATGTCCCCAGAATTGGGGACAGCAAAAGATGGGGAGGATGGGGAGCATCAGAGAAGACAGGATCAAACAGTCTTTTTTCACAATGCAGAGGATTAACTCCTTAGGTTCCACAGTGAGTATAACAAACTTGCTTTACTGCATTTACAGACTGATTTTACTGTTGTGGGTTTAGTAACACTTTAAAGGCACTGTAGGCAAGCTTTGTGCATATACAGTCTGCCAAAATGCAGGACTGTACTGTGTGATGGGACCCCTTAACAAACCATCAATGAGCCCCTATCTTACTAATCTGTATCTTAAAGGCAATCCGTCTTGTCATACAGAAATCAAGTTGCTTTTACAGCAATTTTATATAGCAAATTTTATGTAGGAAATCATCGTGCCCACACCATGTGTACATCCTATCTGACTACCTTTGCAGCTTAAGGAGGTGGCAGTCAGTGGGTAGTAAAAATGTGGTTAAGCAGCTATTTGTTCTGCTCCCCAACTGCAAATGTAAACAAGCCCATACAGATTCAGAAAGAAGTAAAATGCAGTCTTCTGTCAAGTTCTTTACCACTGCCCTGTATAGAGAATAAAAACTATTCAGACAGAACAGAATACAAAGATGAAATGCAGTGTGATGCCAAAATAAAACCTAGCATTTCTTCATATGATCCATGTTCAAAAACTGCATTCCAGTTTCTTAAAATGTAATATGTGCATCAATAGCAAAAACCAAACCTCTTGTATATAGTAACCTGAAGCATCAGACAGCCTCATGTACTGGATGAAGGAAGGAAAACATGTCTGTAATGCTTCTAGCAAATTGCACTTACAAAATACAAATGTGGTCTTCTAAAGAGTTTTGTCAGACACTTCAGTTTATGAGGTCCAATTGCATTTGTTGTAGCTTTGGTCTGTACAATATACATGACTTAATTTGATATATTCTTTGTTTTCCATTAGCAC